>NC_079972.1:15997304-16336533 GCF_029852145.1 Microplitis mediator | reverse complement strand
AAAATAATAATAATCATAATTTTCAAAAATTAAAAAATAATAATAATCATAATTTTCAAAAATTAAAAAATAATAATAATAATAATTACGCATTAGGCCTCGTTGCTTGTGCATACAAGGCTGTGTCGGATAATGAAAGCGCTCTCTAATGCTAAAAATCTATACAGATTTTAAATACTTCGATGTTGAGTCAATCGTGCTCCTTCTTAAAACTATTTATTCTAAGACGGTAATAAATAAGCATAAATTATAGATGAAAAAATATTCTCATATCTCAAATTTTAAGGTACTATAGTATATGCTAACGTTTTCTATATTTTATGAGTTAAATAATAATAAAATGTGATAACATTCAGTTCATAAAGTCTGAGTGAGACACAAATATTTAGAAAAAACAGAAATAAGCCGTGTTTAAATTTTAATTAAAAAAAATGTAATACATAACCATGGAACACCACTCTGACTCGAGAAAAGAGACAGGTAGGCTCGCGCTACACACTCACACATATACATGTGTTGGACCGTGTACTTGACGCGAGACACTACCGTGTCTCTGGATTTTCCAAGTTCAGGCCCATATGACAGAGGGTGGACATGGGTAGCGATGATTTTCTATAGGGTGGCCTCTAACTTTGCTCCTGTTAAGAATAACTCATCATAATATAAACGTTTCTTGAGTTTCGACCCTTATAAGGATGGGTGGACATGGGTGGAGATCGGTGGAGATGCCAAAATGTATTTTTCTGAAGAGTAGCCCGTAACTTTTGCCCGGTTGGAAATAACCCATCACAATATTAACGTTTTTTGTTCCATATAGTGTCCTGTAGTAGGGAAGACCACAAAAAGTCCTGAGAAAAATTTATTTTCTGAGTTTCGACCCATATAAGGATGGGTGGACATGGGTGGACATGGGTGGAGATGCCTGTTGCGTAAATTTCAAATGTTCGCGCCAGAACACTTGACAACTCTACGCTCTACTATACCAGAGGTGCTGCTATCGACGCGCCCTCTGATACTCGGAATTTCAACTCGATAGCCAGCTACGCGGCAACTGGCATTACTCTACAACACTTGTGATAGAACACCACGTGCTACTAGTTTTTATTGTAATTCAATTACATCGTGTTAATTACTCTACACTATCAAGTACATCATTCTAATTGTAACTCGCTGATACACCATGTATTTGTTATCATCTATATTCTTCAATTATATCCGGTTTTTCATATATAAACTCTGTGCTCATTGCTGTGGTGACCGCGTGTTAAACTAACGTGCGGGCTATATTCATTCACATACTCGCCCATCACGTGACTTTGCAGCCACAAATAATTATTGCAATTTGCAATTTACTTTATTACTCATTGCTTAATTATTTACTCGTACTCGATGTCAACTGGTATGAATGACGTCATCATTCAGTCATCCAGTAATCTTAATCTCAAAAATCAATATCAAATATTATTTGTGACTGCAAAGTAATTATTATACGTTCAGACTCGGCTCGTTACGCTTCTTATATTTTTGCTCTTCTTACTCGTACTCTGTGTCGCGAATTAAATTTAATTGTGACAAAAATGTATACTCGAACTATTGATGATATTTGTGAATCATTAATTGTTAATAATTTACTCTTTATTGCGCTCTTTTGTATAAATTAATTCACGTGTATGGTGCCGTGTAAATTATAAACTCGTATTCATTAACCTTAACAAACTCGATCTTCAACTACGCTCTATATGTATATAATATAATGTTCATGTGTACGGTGCCATGCAATTTATATAAAACTCAATTAAACTCAAATGCAATCGAATAATGTTCAATAAGTGCTCTAATATGAACTCGTGATTGACTCTTGTACTCTACGCTATTATCTGTGATTTATTTTTATTAAATATGGACAATACACCAAATCAGTGACTTCTTATTTCTTGCACCATCCCGATCCAGCAAACAAATATTTAATGTAGTTTTTAAGTTAATATTTTACAATGCAAAATGTATTTTTTTGAAGAGTAGCCCGTAACATTTGCCCTGTTGGAAATAACCCATCACAATATAAACGTTTTTTGTTCCATATAGTGTCCTGTAGTAGGAAAGACCACAAAAAGTCCTGAGAAAAATTTATTTTTGAGTTTCGACCCATATAAGGATGGGTGGACATGGGTGGAGATGCCAAAATGTATATTTTTGAAGAGTAGCCCGTAACTTTTGCCCTGTTGGAAATAACCCATCACAATATAAACGTTTTTTGTTCCATATAGTGTCCTGTAGTAGGAAAGACCACAAAAAGTCCTAAGAAAAATTTATTTTTTGAGTTTCGACCCATATAAGGATGGGTGGACATGGGTGGAGATGGGTGGAGATGCCAAAATGTATTTTTCTGAAGAGTAGCCCGTAACTTTTGCCCTGTTGGAAATAACCCATCACAATATAAACGTTTTTTGTTCCATATAGTGTCCTGTAGTAGAAAAGACCACAAAAAGTCCTAAGAAAAATTTATTTTTTGAGTTTCGACCCATATAAGGATGGGTGGACATGGGTGGAGATGGGTGGAGATGCCAAAATGTATTTTTTTGAAGAGTAGCCCGTAACTTTTGCCCTGTTGGAAATAACTCATCACAATATAAACGTTTTTTGTTCCATATAGTGTCCTGTAGTAGGAAAGACCACAAGAAGTCCTGAGAAAAATTTATTTTTTGAGTTTCGACCCATATAAGGATGGGTGGACATGGGTGGAGATAGGTGGAGATGCCAAAATGTATTTTTTTGAAGAGTAGCCCGTAACTTTTGCCCTGTTGGAAATAACCCATCACAATATTAACGTTTTTTGTTTCATATAGTGTCCTGTAGTAGGAAAGACCACAAAAAGTCCTGAGAAAAATTTATTTTTTGAGTTTCGACCCATATAAGGATGGGTGGACATGGGTGGAGATGGGTGGAGATGCCAAAATGTATTTTTCTGAAGAGTAGCCTGTAACTTTTGCCCTGTTGGAAATAACCCATCACAATATAAACGTTTTTTGTTCCATATAGTGTCCTGTAGTAGGAAAGACCAGAAAAAGTCCTGAGAAAAATTTATTTTTTGAGTTTCGACCCATATAAGGATGGGTGGACATGGGTGGAGATGGGTGGAGATGCCAAAATGTATTTTTTTGAAGAGTAGCCCGTAACTTTTGCCCTGTTGGAAATAACCCATCACAATATTAACGTTTTTTGTTCCATATAGTGTCTTGTAGTAGGAAAGACCAGAAAAAGTCCTGAGAAAAATTTATTTTTTGAGTTTCGACCCATATAAGGATGGGTGGACATGGGTGGAGATGGGTGGAGATGCCAAAATGTATTTTTCTGAAGAGTAGCCTGTAACTTTTGCCCTGTTGGAAATAACCCATCACTATATAAACGTTTTTTGTTCCATATAGTGTCCTGTAGTAGGAAAGACCACAAAAAGTCCTGAGAAAAATTTATTTTCTGAGTTTCGACCCATATAAGGATGGGTGGACATGGGTGGAGATGGGTGGAGATGCCAAAATGTATTTTTTTGAAGAGTAGCCCGTAACTTTTGCCCTGTTGGAAATAACCCATCACAATATAAACGTTTTTTGTTCCATATAGTGTCCTGTAGTAGGAAAGACCAGAAAAAGTCCTGAGAAAAATTTATTTTTTGAGTTTCGACCCATATAAGGATGGGTGGACATGGGTGGAGATGGGTGGAGATGCCAAAATGTATTTTTCTGAAGAGTAGCCCGTAACTTTTGCCCGGTTGGAAATAACCGATCACAATATTAACGTTTTTTGTTCCATATAGTGTCCTGTAGTAGGAAAGACCACAAAAAGTCCTGAGAAAAATTTATTTTCTGAGTTTCGACCCATATAAGGATGGGTGGACATGGGTGGAGATGGGTGGAGATGCCAAAATGTATTTTTCTGAAGAGTAGCCCGTAACTTTTGCCCTGTTGGAAATAACCCATCACAATATTAACGTTTTTTGTTCCATATAGTGTCCTGTAGTAGGAAAGACCAGAAAAAGTCCTGAGAAAAATTTATTTTTTGAGTTTCGACCCATATAAGGATGGGTGGACATGGGTGGAGATCGGTGGAGATGCCAAAATGTATTTTTCTGAAGAGTAGCCCGTAACTTTTGCCCTGTTGGAAATAACCCATCACAATATAAGCGTTTTTTGTTCCATATAGTGTCCTGTAGTAGGAAAGACCACAAAAAGTCCTGAGAAAAATTTATTTTTTGAGTTTCGACCCATATAAGGATGGGTGGACATGGGTGGAGATGGGTGGAAATGCCAAAATGTATTTTTCTGAAGAGTAGCCCGTAACTTTTGCCCTGTTGGAAATAACCCATCACAATATTAACGTTTTTTGTTCCATATAGTGTCCTGTAGTAGGAAAGACCAGAAAAAGTCCTGAGAAAAATTTATTTTTTGAGTTTCGACCCATATAAGGATGGGTGGACATGGGTGGAGATCGGTGGAGATGCCAAAATGTATTTTTCTGAAGAGTAGCCCGTAACTTTTGCCCTGTTGGAAATAACCCATCACAATATAAACGTTTTTTGTTCCATATAGTGTCCTGTAGTAGGAAAGACCACAAAAAGTCCTGAGAAAAATTTATTTTTTGAGTTTCGACCCATATAAGGATGGGTGGACATGGGTGGAGATGGGTGGAGATGCCAAAATGTATTTTTCTGAAGAGTAGCCCGTAACTTTTGCCCGGTTGGAAATAACCGATCACAATATTAACGTTTTTTGTTCCATATAGTGTCCTGTAGTAGGAAAGACCACAAAAAGTCCTGAGAAAAATTTATTTTTTGAGTTTCGACCCATATAAGGATGGGTGGACATGGGTGGAGATGGGTGGAGATGCCAAAATGTATTTTTCTGAAGAGTAGCCCGTAACTTTTGCCCTGTTGGAAATAACTCATCACAATATATACGGTTTTTTTTCCATATAGTGTCCTGTAGTAGGAAAGACCACAAAAAGTCCTGAGAAAAATTTATTTTTTGAGTTTTGACCCATATAAGGACGGGTGGACATGGGTGGAGATGGGTGGAGATGCCAAAATGTATTTTTCTGAAGAGTAGCCCGTAACTTTTGCCCTGTTGGAAATAACCCATCACAATATAAACGTTTTTTGTTCCATATAGTGTCTTGTAGTAGGAAAGACCACAAAAAGTCCTGAGAAAAATTTATTTTTTGAGTTTCGACCCATATAAGGATGGGTGGACATGGGTGGAGATGGGTGGAGATGCCAAAATGTATTTTTTTAAAGAGTAGCCGGTAACTTTTGCCCTGTTGGAAATAACCCATCACAATATTAACGTTTTTTGTTCCATATAGTGTCCTGTAGTAGGAAAGACCAGAAAAAGTCCTGAGAAAAATTTATTTTTTGAGTTTCGACCCATATAAGGATGGGTTGACATGGGTGGAGATGGGTGGAGATGCCAAAATGTATTTTTCTGAAGAGTAGCCCGTAACTTTTGCCCTGTTGGAAATAACCCATCACAATATTAACGTTTTTTGTTCCATATAGTGTCCTGTAGTAGGAAAGACCACAAAAAGTCCTGAGAAAAATTTATTTTTTGAGTTTTGACCCATATAAGGATGGGTGGACATGGGTGGAGATGGGTGGAGATGCCAAAATGTATTTTTTTGAAGAGTAGCCCGTAACTTTTGCCCTGTTGGAAATAACCCATCACAATATAAACGTTTTTTGTTCCATATAGTGTCCTGTAGTAGGAAAGACCACAAAAAGTCCTAAGAAAAATTTATTTTTTGAGTTTCGACCCATATAAGGATGGGTGGACATGGGTGGAGATGGGTGGAGATGCCAAAATGTATTTTTCTGAAGAGTAGCCCGTAACTTTTGCCCTGTTGGAAATAACCCATCACAATATAAACGTTTTTTGTTCCATATAGTGTCCTGTAGTAGAAAAGACCACAAAAAGTCCTAAGAAAAATTTATTTTTTGAGTTTCGACCCATATAAGGATGGGTGGACATGGGTGGAGATGGGTGGAGATGCCAAAATGTATTTTTTTGAAGAGTAGCCCGTAACTTTTGCCCTGTTGGAAATAACTCATCACAATATAAACGTTTTTTGTTCCATATAGTGTCCTGTAGTAGGAAAGACCACAAGAAGTCCTGAGAAAAATTTATTTTTTGAGTTTCGACCCATATAAGGATGGGTGGACATGGGTGGAGATGGGTGGAGATGCCAAAATGTATTTTTTTGAAGAGTAGCCCGTAACTTTTGCCCTGTTGGAAATAACCCATCACAATATTAACGTTTTTTGTTTCATATAGTGTCCTGTAGTAGGAAAGACCACAAAAAGTCCTGAGAAAAATTTATTTTTTGAGTTTCGACCCATATAAGGATGGGTGGACATGGGTGGAGATGGGTGGAGATGCCAAAATGTATTTTTCTGAAGAGTAGCCCGTAACTTTTGCCCTGTTGGAAATAACCCATCACAATATAAACGTTTTTTGTTCCATATAGTGTCCTGTAGTAGGAAAGACCACAAGAAGTCCTGAGAAAAATTTATTTTTTGAGTTTCGACCCATATAAGGATGGGTGGACATGGGTGGAGATGCCAAAATGTATATTTTTGAAGAGTAGCCCGTAACTTTTGCCCTGTTGGAAATAACCCATCACAATATAAACGTTTTTTGTTCCATATAGTGTCCTGTAGTAGGAAAGACCACAAAAAGTCCTAAGAAAAATTTATTTTTTGAGTTTCGACCCATATAAGGATGGGTGGACATGGGTGGAGATGGGTGGAGATGCCAAAATGTATTTTTCTGAAGAGTAGCCCGTAACTTTTGCACTGTTGGAAATAACTCATCACAATATATACGGTTTTTTCTCCATATAGTGTCCTGTAGTAGGAAAGACCACAAAAAGTCCTGAGAAAAATTTATTTTTGAGTTTTGACCCATATAAGGACGGGTGGACATGGGTGGAGATCGGTGGAGATGCCAAAATGTATTTTTCTGAAGAGTAGCCCGTAACTTTTGCCCTGTTGGAAATAATCCATCACAATATAAACGTTTTTTGTTCCATATAGTGTCTTGTAGTAGGAAAGACCAGAAAAAGTCCTGAGAAAAATTTATTTTTTGAGTTTCGACCCATATAAGGATGGGTGGACATCGGTGGAGATGGGTGGAGATGCCAAAATGTATTTTTCTGAAGAGTAGCCCGTAACTTTTGCCCTGTTGGAAATAACCCATCACAATATAAACGTTTTTTGTTCCATATAGTGTCTTGTAGTAGGAAAGACCAGAAAAAGTCCTGAGAAAAATTTATTTTTTGAGTTTCGACCCATATAAGGATGGGTGGACATGGGTGGAGATGGGTGGAGATGCCAAAATGTATTTTTTTAAAGAGTAGCCGGTAACTTTTGCCCTGTTGGAAATAACCCATCACAATATTAACGTTTTTTGTTCCATATAGTGTCCTGTAGTAGGAAAGACCAGAAAAAGTCCTGAGAAAAATTTATTTTTTGAGTTTCGACCCATATAAGGATGGGTTGACATGGGTGGAGATGGGTGGAGATGCCAAAATGTATTTTTCTGAAGAGTAGCCCGTAACTTTTGCCCTGTTGGAAATAACCCATCACAATATTAACGTTTTTTGTTCCATATAGTGTCCTGTAGTAGGAAAGACCACAAAAAGTCCTGAGAAAAATTTATTTTTTGAGTTTTGACCCATATAAGGATGGGTGGACATGGGTGGAGATGGGTGGAGATGCCAAAATGTATTTTTTTGAAGAGTAGCCCGTAACTTTTGCCCTGTTGGAAATAACCCATCACAATATAAACGTTTTTTGTTCCATATAGTGTCCTGTAGTAGGAAAGACCACAAAAAGTCCTAAGAAAAATTTATTTTTTGAGTTTCGACCCATATAAGGATGGGTGGACATGGGTGGAGATGGGTGGAGATGCCAAAATGTATTTTTCTGAAGAGTAGCCCGTAACTTTTGCACTGTTGGAAATAACTCATCACAATATATACGGTTTTTTCTCCATATAGTGTCCTGTAGTAGGAAAGACCACAAAAAGTCCTGAGAAAAATTTATTTTTTGAGTTTTGACCCATATAAGGACGGGTGGACATGGGTGGAGATCGGTGGAGATGCCAAAATGTATTTTTCTGAAGAGTAGCCCGTAACTTTTGCCCTGTTGGAAATAATCCATCACAATATAAACGTTTTTTGTTCCATATAGTGTCTTGTAGTAGGAAAGACCAGAAAAAGTCCTGAGAAAAATTTATTTTTTGAGTTTCGACCCATATAAGGATGGGTGGACATCGGTGGAGATGGGTGGAGATGCCAAAATGTATTTTTCTGAAGAGTAGCCCGTAACTTTTGCCCTGTTGGAAATAACCCATCACAATATAAACGTTTTTTGTTCCATATAGTGTCCTGTAGTAGGAAAGACCACAAAAAGTCCTAAGAAAAATTTATTTTTTGAGTTTCGACCCATATAAGGATGGGTGGACATGGGTGGAGATGGGTGGAGATGCCAAAATGTATTTTTTTAAAGAGTAGCCGGTAACTTTTGCCCTGTTGGAAATAACCCATCACAATATTAACGTTTTTTGTTCCATATAGTGTCCTGTAGTAGGAAAGACCAGAAAAAGTCCTGAGAAAAATTTATTTTTTGAGTTTCGACCCATATAAGGATGGATTGACATGGGTGGAGATCGGTGGAGATGCCAAAATGTATTTTTCTGAAGAGTAGCCCGTAACTTTTGCCCTGTTGGAAATAACCCATCACAATATTAACGTTTTTTGTTCCATATAGTGTCCTGTAGTAGGAAAGACCACAAAAAGTCCTGAGAAAAATTTATTTTTTGAGTTTCGACCCATATAAGGATGGGTGGACATCGGTGGAGATGGGTGGAGATGCCAAAATGTATTTTTTTGAAGAGTAGCCCGTAACTTTTGCCCTGTTGGAAATAACCCATCACAATATTAACGTTTTTTGTTCCATATAGTGTCCTGTAGTAGGAAAGACCACAAAAAGTCCTGAGAAAAATTTATTTTTTGAGTTTCGACCCATATAAGGATGGGTGGACATGGGTGGAGATGGGTGGAGATGCCAAAATGTATTTTTCTGAAGAGTAGCCTGTAACTTTTGCCCTGTTGGAAATAACCCATCACAATATAAACGTTTTTTGTTCCATATAGTGTCCTGTAGTAGGAAAGACCACAAAAAGTCCTGAGAAAAATTTATTTTTTGAGTTTCGACCCACATAAGGATGGGTGGACATGGGTGGAGATGGGTGGAGATGCCAAAATGTATTTTTCTGAAGAGTAGCCTGTAACTTTTGCCCTGTTGGAAATAACCCATCACAATATAAACGTTTTTTGTTCCATATAGTGTCCTGTAGTAGGAAAGACCACAAAAAGTCCTGAGAAAAATTTATTTTTTGAGTTTCGACCCATATAAGGATGGGTGGACATGGGTGGAGATGCCAAAATGTATATTTTTGAAGAGTAGCCCGTAACTTTTGCCCTGTTGGAAATAACCCATCACAATATAAACGTTTTTTGTTCCATATAGTGTCCTGTAGTAGGAAAGACCACAAAAAGTCCTAAGAAAAATTTATTTTTTGAGTTTCGACCCATATAAGGATGGGTGGACATGGGTGGAGATGGGTGGAGATGCCAAAATGTATTTTTCTGAAGAGTAGCCCGTAACTTTTGCCCTGTTGGAAATAACCCATCACAATATAAACGTTTTTTGTTCCATATAGTGTCCTGTAGTAGAAAAGACCACAAAAAGTCCTAAGAAAAATTTATTTTTTGAGTTTCGACCCATATAAGGATGGGTGGACATGGGTGGAGATGGGTGGAGATGCCAAAATGTATTTTTTTGAAGAGTAGCCCGTAACTTTTGCCCTGTTGGAAATAACTCATCACAATATAAACGTTTTTTGTTCCATATAGTGTCCTGTAGTAGGAAAGACCACAAGAAGTCCTGAGAAAAATTTATTTTTTGAGTTTCGACCCATATAAGGATGGGTGGACATGGGTGGAGATGGGTGGAGATGCCAAAATGTATTTTTTTGAAGAGTAGCCCGTAACTTTTGCCCTGTTGGAAATAACCCATCACAATATTAACGTTTTTTGTTTCATATAGTGTCCTGTAGTAGGAAAGACCACAAAAAGTCCTGAGAAAAATTTATTTTTTGAGTTTCGACCCATATAAGGATGGGTGGACATGGGTGGAGATGGGTGGAGATGCCAAAATGTATTTTTCTGAAGAGTAGCCTGTAACTTTTGCCCTGTTGGAAATAACCCATCACAATATAAACGTTTTTTGTTCCATATAGTGTCCTGTAGTAGGAAAGACCAGAAAAAGTCCTGAGAAAAATTTATTTTTTGAGTTTCGACCCATATAAGGATGGGTGGACATGGGTGGAGATGGGTGGAGATGCCAAAATGTATTTTTTTGAAGAGTAGCCCGTAACTTTTG
The DNA here is from genome assembly GCF_029852145.1 of Microplitis mediator. Taxonomy (NCBI): domain Eukaryota; kingdom Metazoa; phylum Arthropoda; class Insecta; order Hymenoptera; family Braconidae; genus Microplitis; species Microplitis mediator. Next base: position 16,326,038 of record NC_079972.1, on the reverse strand, counting down.
CCCTGTTGGAAATAACCCATCACAATATTAACGTTTTTTGTTCCATATAGTGTCTTGTAGTAGGAAAGACCAGAAAAAGTCCTGAGAAAAATTTATTTTTTGAGTTTCGACCCATATAAGGATGGGTGGACATGGGTGGAGATGGGTGGAGATGCCAAAATGTATTTTTCTGAAGAGTAGCCTGTAACTTTTGCCCTGTTGGAAATAACCCATCACTATATAAACGTTTTTTGTTCCATATAGTGTCCTGTAGTAGGAAAGACCACAAAAAGTCCTGAGAAAAATTTATTTTCTGAGTTTCGACCCATATAAGGATGGGTGGACATGGGTGGAGATGGGTGGAGATGCCAAAATGTATTTTTTGAAGAGTAGCCCGTAACTTTTGCCCTGTTGGAAATAACCCATCACAATATAAACGTTTTTTGTTCCATATAGTGTCCTGTAGTAGGAAAGACCAGAAAAAGTCCTGAGAAAAATTTATTTTTTGAGTTTCGACCCATATAAGGATGGGTGGACATGGGTGGAGATGGGTGGAGATGCCAAAATGTATTTTTCTGAAGAGTAGCCCGTAACTTTTGCCCGGTTGGAAATAACCGATCACAATATTAACGTTTTTTGTTCCATATAGTGTCCTGTAGTAGGAAAGACCACAAAAAGTCCTGAGAAAAATTTATTTTCTGAGTTTCGACCCATATAAGGATGGGTGGACATGGGTGGAGATGGGTGGAGATGCCAAAATGTATTTTTCTGAAGAGTAGCCCGTAACTTTTGCCCTGTTGGAAATAACCCATCACAATATTAACGTTTTTTGTTCCATATAGTGTCCTGTAGTAGGAAAGACCAGAAAAAGTCCTGAGAAAAATTTATTTTTTGAGTTTCGACCCATATAAGGATGGGTGGACATGGGTGGAGATCGGTGGAGATGCCAAAATGTATTTTTCTGAAGAGTAGCCCGTAACTTTTGCCCTGTTGGAAATAACCCATCACAATATAAGCGTTTTTTGTTCCATATAGTGTCCTGTAGTAGGAAAGACCACAAAAAGTCCTGAGAAAAATTTATTTTTTGAGTTTCGACCCATATAAGGATGGGTGGACATGGGTGGAGATGGGTGGAAATGCCAAAATGTATTTTTCTGAAGAGTAGCCCGTAACTTTTGCCCTGTTGGAAATAACCCATCACAATATTAACGTTTTTTGTTCCATATAGTGTCCTGTAGTAGGAAAGACCAGAAAAAGTCCTGAGAAAAATTTATTTTTTGAGTTTCGACCCATATAAGGATGGGTGGACATGGGTGGAGATCGGTGGAGATGCCAAAATGTATTTTTCTGAAGAGTAGCCCGTAACTTTTGCCCTGTTGGAAATAACCCATCACAATATAAACGTTTTTTGTTCCATATAGTGTCCTGTAGTAGGAAAGACCACAAAAAGTCCTGAGAAAAATTTATTTTTTGAGTTTCGACCCATATAAGGATGGGTGGACATGGGTGGAGATGGGTGGAGATGCCAAAATGTATTTTTCTGAAGAGTAGCCCGTAACTTTTGCCCGGTTGGAAATAACCGATCACAATATTAACGTTTTTTGTTCCATATAGTGTCCTGTAGTAGGAAAGACCACAAAAAGTCCTGAGAAAAATTTATTTTTTGAGTTTCGACCCATATAAGGATGGGTGGACATGGGTGGAGATGGGTGGAGATGCCAAAATGTATTTTTCTGAAGAGTAGCCCGTAACTTTTGCCCTGTTGGAAATAACTCATCACAATATATACGGTTTTTTTTCCATATAGTGTCCTGTAGTAGGAAAGACCACAAAAAGTCCTGAGAAAAATTTATTTTTTGAGTTTTGACCCATATAAGGACGGGTGGACATGGGTGGAGATGGGTGGAGATGCCAAAATGTATTTTTCTGAAGAGTAGCCCGTAACTTTTGCCCTGTTGGAAATAACCCATCACAATATAAACGTTTTTTGTTCCATATAGTGTCTTGTAGTAGGAAAGACCAGAAAAAGTCCTGAGAAAAATTTATTTTTTGAGTTTCGACCCATATAAGGATGGGTGGACATGGGTGGAGATGGGTGGAGATGCCAAAATGTATTTTTTTAAAGAGTAGCCGGTAACTTTTGCCCTGTTGGAAATAACCCATCACAATATTAACGTTTTTTGTTCCATATAGTGTCCTGTAGTAGGAAAGACCAGAAAAAGTCCTGAGAAAAATTTATTTTTTGAGTTTCGACCCATATAAGGATGGGTTGACATGGGTGGAGATGGGTGGAGATGCCAAAATGTATTTTTCTGAAGAGTAGCCCGTAACTTTTGCCCTGTTGGAAATAACCCATCACAATATTAACGTTTTTTGTTCCATATAGTGTCCTGTAGTAGGAAAGACCACAAAAAGTCCTGAGAAAAATTTATTTTTTGAGTTTTGACCCATATAAGGATGGGTGGACATGGGTGGAGATGGGTGGAGATGCCAAAATGTATTTTTTTGAAGAGTAGCCCGTAACTTTTGCCCTGTTGGAAATAACCCATCACAATATAAACGTTTTTTGTTCCATATAGTGTCCTGTAGTAGGAAAGACCACAAAAAGTCCTAAGAAAAATTTATTTTTTGAGTTTCGACCCATATAAGGATGGGTGGACATGGGTGGAGATGGGTGGAGATGCCAAAATGTATTTTTCTGAAGAGTAGCCCGTAACTTTTGCCCTGTTGGAAATAACCCATCACAATATAAACGTTTTTTGTTCCATATAGTGTCCTGTAGTAGAAAAGACCACAAAAAGTCCTAAGAAAAATTTATTTTTTGAGTTTCGACCCATATAAGGATGGGTGGACATGGGTGGAGATGGGTGGAGATGCCAAAATGTATTTTTTTGAAGAGTAGCCCGTAACTTTTGCCCTGTTGGAAATAACTCATCACAATATAAACGTTTTTTGTTCCATATAGTGTCCTGTAGTAGGAAAGACCACAAGAAGTCCTGAGAAAAATTTATTTTTTGAGTTTCGACCCATATAAGGATGGGTGGACATGGGTGGAGATGGGTGGAGATGCCAAAATGTATTTTTTTGAAGAGTAGCCCGTAACTTTTGCCCTGTTGGAAATAACCCATCACAATATTAACGTTTTTTGTTTCATATAGTGTCCTGTAGTAGGAAAGACCACAAAAAGTCCTGAGAAAAATTTATTTTTTGAGTTTCGACCCATATAAGGATGGGTGGACATGGGTGGAGATGGGTGGAGATGCCAAAATGTATTTTTCTGAAGAGTAGCCCGTAACTTTTGCCCTGTTGGAAATAACCCATCACAATATAAACGTTTTTTGTTCCATATAGTGTCCTGTAGTAGGAAAGACCACAAGAAGTCCTGAGAAAAATTTATTTTTTGAGTTTCGACCCATATAAGGATGGGTGGACATGGGTGGAGATGCCAAAATGTATATTTTTGAAGAGTAGCCCGTAACTTTTGCCCTGTTGGAAATAACCCATCACAATATAAACGTTTTTTGTTCCATATAGTGTCCTGTAGTAGGAAAGACCACAAAAAGTCCTAAGAAAAATTTATTTTTTGAGTTTCGACCCATATAAGGATGGGTGGACATGGGTGGAGATGGGTGGAGATGCCAAAATGTATTTTTCTGAAGAGTAGCCCGTAACTTTTGCACTGTTGGAAATAACTCATCACAATATATACGGTTTTTTCTCCATATAGTGTCCTGTAGTAGGAAAGACCACAAAAAGTCCTGAGAAAAATTTATTTTTTGAGTTTTGACCCATATAAGGACGGGTGGACATGGGTGGAGATCGGTGGAGATGCCAAAATGTATTTTTCTGAAGAGTAGCCCGTAACTTTTGCCCTGTTGGAAATAATCCATCACAATATAAACGTTTTTTGTTCCATATAGTGTCTTGTAGTAGGAAAGACCAGAAAAAGTCCTGAGAAAAATTTATTTTTTGAGTTTCGACCCATATAAGGATGGGTGGACATCGGTGGAGATGGGTGGAGATGCCAAAATGTATTTTTCTGAAGAGTAGCCCGTAACTTTTGCCCTGTTGGAAATAACCCATCACAATATAAACGTTTTTTGTTCCATATAGTGTCTTGTAGTAGGAAAGACCAGAAAAAGTCCTGAGAAAAATTTATTTTTTGAGTTTCGACCCATATAAGGATGGGTGGACATGGGTGGAGATGGGTGGAGATGCCAAAATGTATTTTTTTAAAGAGTAGCCGGTAACTTTTGCCCTGTTGGAAATAACCCATCACAATATAAACGTTTTTTGTTCCATATAGTGTCCTGTAGTAGGAAAGACCACAAAAAGTCCTGAGAAAAATTTATTTTTTGAGTTTCGACCCATATAAGGATGGGTGAACATGGGTGGAGATGGGTGGAGATGCCAAAATGTATTTTTCTGAAGAGTAGCCCGTAACTTTTGCCCTGTTGGAAATAACCCATCACAATATAAACGTTTTTTGTTCCATATAGTGTCCTGTAGTAGGAAAGACCAGAAAAAGTCCTGAGAAAAATTTATTTTTTGAGTTTCGACCCACATAAGGATGGGTGGACATGGGTGGAGATGGGTGGAGATGCCAAAATGTATTTTTCTGAAGAGTAGCCTGTAACTTTTGCCCTGTTGGAAATAACCCATCACAATATAAACGTTTTTTGTTCCATATAGTGTCCTGTAGTAGGAAAGACCACAAAAAGTCCTGAGAAAAATTTATTTTTTGAGTTTCGACCCATATAAGGATGGGTGGACATGGGTGGAGATGGGTGGAGATGCCAAAATGTATTTTTCTGAAGAGTAGCCCGTAACTTTTGCCCTGTTGGAAATAACCCATCACAATATAAACGTTTTTTGTTCCATATAGTGTCCTGTAGTAGGAAAGACCACAAGAAGTCCTGAGAAAAATTTATTTTTTGAGTTTCGACCCATATAAGGATGGGTGGACATGGGTGGAGATGCCAAAATGTATATTTTTGAAGAGTAGCCCGTAACTTTTGCCCTGTTGGAAATAACCCATCACAATATAAACGTTTTTTGTTCCATATAGTGTCCTGTAGTAGGAAAGACCACAAAAAGTCCTGAGAAAAATTTATTTTCTGAGTTTCGACCCATATAAGGATGGGTGGACATGGGTGGAGATGGGTGGAGATGCCAAAATGTATTTTTTTGAAGAGTAGCCCGTAACTTTTGCCCTGTTGGAAATAACCCATCACAATATAAACGTTTTTTGTTCCATATAGTGTCCTGTAGTAGGAAAGACCACAAAAAGTCCTGAGAAAAATTTATTTTCTGAGTTTCGACCCATATAAGGATGGGTGGACATGGGTGGAGATGGGTGGAGATGCCAAAATGTATTTTTTTGAAGAGTAGCCCGTAACTTTTGCCCTGTTGGAAATAACCCATCACAATATAAACGTTTTTTGTTCCATATAGTGTCCTGTAGTAGGAAAGACCAGAAAAAGTCCTGAGAAAAATTTATTTTTTGAGTTTCGACCCATATAAGGATGGGTGGACATGGGTGGAGATGGGTGGAGATGCCAAAATGTATTTTTCTGAAGAGTAGCCCGTAACTTTTGCCCTGTTGGAAATAACCCATCACAATATAAACGTTTTTTGTTCCATATAGTGTCCTGTTGTAGGAAAGACCACAAAAAGTCCTGAGAAAAATTTATTTTCTGAGTTTCGACCCATATAAGGATGGGTGGACATGGGTGGAGATCGGTGGAGATGCCAAAATGTATTTTTTTGAAGAGTAGCCCGTAACTTTTGCCCTGTTGGAAATAACCCATCACAATATAAACGTTTTTTGTTCCATATAGTGTCCTGTAGTAGGAAAGACCACAAAAAGTCTTGAGAAAAATTTATTTTCTGAGTTTCGACCCATATAAGGATGGGTGGACATGGGTGGAGATGGATGGAGATGCCAAAATGTATTTTTCTGAAGAGTAGCCCTTAACTTTTGCCCTGTTGGAAATAACCCATCACAATATAAACGTTTTTTGTTCCATATAGTGTCCTGTAGTAGGAAAGACCAGAAAAAGTCCTGAGAAAAATTTATTTTTTGAGTTTCGACCCATATAAGGATGGGTGGACATGGGTGGAGATGGGTGGAGATGCCAAAATGTATTTTTCTGAAGAGTAGCCCGTAACTTTTGCCCTGTTGGAAATAACCCATCACAATATAAACGTTTTTTGTTCCATATAGTGTCCTGTTGTAGGAAAGACCACAAAAAGTCCTGAGAAAAATTTATTTTCTGAGTTTCGACCCATATAAGGATGGGTGGACATGGGTGGAGATCGGTGGAGATGCCAAAATGTATTTTTTTGAAGAGTAGCCCGTAACTTTTGCCCTGTTGGAAATAACCCATCACAATATAAACGTTTTTTGTTCCATATAGTGTCCTGTAGTAGGAAAGACCACAAAAAGTCTTGAGAAAAATTTATTTTCTGAGTTTCGACCCATATAAGGATGGGTGGACATGGGTGGAGATGGGTGGAGATGCCAAAATGTATTTTTCTGAAGAGTAGCCCTTAACTTTTGCCCTGTTGGAAATAACCCATCACAATATAAACGATTTTTGTTCCATATAGTGTCCTGTAGTAGGAAAGACCACAAAAAGTCCTGAGAAAAATTTATTTTTTGAGTTTCGACCCATATAAGGATGGGTGGACATGGGTGGAGATGCCAAAATGTATTTTTTTGAAGAGTAGCCCGTAACTTTTGCCCTGTTGGAAATAACTCATCACGATATAAACGTTTTTTGTTCCATATAGTGTCCTGTAGTAGGAAAGACCACAAGAAGTCCTGAGAAAAATTTATTTTTTGAGTTTCGACCCATATAAGGATGGGTGGACATGGGTGGAGATGGGTGGAGATGCCAAAATGTAGTTTTCTGAAGAGTAGCCTGTAACTTTTGCCCTGTTGGAAATAACCCATCACAATATAAACGTTTTTTGTTCCATATAGTGTCCTGTAGTAGGAAAGACCACAAAAAGTCCTGAGAAAAATTTATTTTTTGAGTTTCGACCCATATAAGGATGGGTGGACATGGGTGGAGATCGGTGGAGATGCCAAAATGTATTTTTCTGAAGAGTAGCCCGTAACTTTTGCCCTGTTGGAAATAACCCTTCACAATATCAACGTTTTTTGTTCCATATAGTGTCCTGTAGTAGGAAAGACCACAAAAAGTCCTGAGAAAAATTTATTTTTTGAGTTTCGACCCATATAAGGATGGGTGGAGATGGGTGGAGATTGGTGGAAATGGATAATATTGATTCTTTATGAAGCCTGGCCTATAACTTTCCTTCTGCTGGGAATAACTTATCATAAAATAAACGTTTCTTGTTTATCATAGTAGCCTCTAATTAGAAACACTCAAAAAAGTCCACAACCAAATCTACTTTTTGAGTTCAGATCCATAAATTGTTATATTGACATATTGTCAATAGGTTAAAATTTTAAGTTTATTATATTTAAGGTTTATTATGTTTTATGTTAAAATTATATACTATACTTTGTAATTATTGTATTTTTTTGGATGGTCGCAAGTAGTTTCGACTACATGGTCAATAAAATAAATAAATTATAATAATAATAATAAAGGGGTGGGTGGACATGGGTGGAGATGGATTGATAATCTTCGATGAATAGTGGCCTGTAACTTTTTTTCTGCTGGGAGAAACTCATTTCAATATAAACTTTTTTTGTTTATTATAGTGGCCTCTAGTTAGAAACACTAAAAAAAATCGAAAGAAAAATTTGTTTTTTGCGCATGCGCACAGAAAAGTGGGAGAACATTTAGCACATAAAACATCTATAGTGGGAGTAAAAACCGACGACTCACGAGGTGCATTCTCTTGGTGGGATGACAATACGTGTTTTGTTGTGATTCAATGCTTTTTAAAACACCGCGATTTTTTTTGTAGAGTTTATTCTTAAACACCCCTAACCTGTTGTCGAATGAATAATGTGTTCAGAAAACAAGTCACCTCACATATTTCAATTTCTAAATTTTGTAAAATTTATAGTTTAAGTCTTGTAATAATGTAAACAAATCATACATTGATATTTCACTATCATCAGTTTTATAGTTATACATTATTACTAATTCGTTAAAGCATACTGTTTTTTATTATGGGGCATTATATTAAAAGTAAGGTTTTTCAATACTTTTTTTATTAACCACTATTATATATTCTTTTATTTTTATTTAGAAAACTTCAATAATAATGAAAATTACATTTTTATTTATTCTCTTGTCTGTGGGCTCATAGGAATTTCTTTATTTTTATTTGGTTTTTTTCCTATTAATTATTACAATGAAAACAATAAACCTACAGCATCTATGGACGATCTGCCAACACATATCAATAATATTCCGTACGTATACTATCAATAATATTTATTACTATTCGTGATAACAACAAATATTAATCATTAACTCGATATTTTTTCATTTTCAGCCTCAAACCAAATACTTTTTATAAACCACTTGTTAAAAAGTTGATAATAATGGTTATTGACGCATTTAGATGGGATTTCGTTTTTAATATAAATGAAAAATACAATAAAACAATGTTTTCAACACATAAATTATTAAATAATAATTTAGGTTCTATTTTTCGGGTTAAAGTTAATATTCCAACAGTAACAATGCCAAGAATTAAGGTATCATTGTTCATCATTTATTATTTAATTATCAATTAATATAATCTACCATTTATTAAATTATTATTGTTATTAACTCATTATTAGTCGATTACTACAGGTACTGTGTCAAATTTTATAGATGTTGTTTTTAATCTCGGTGAAACACGCGTTTCAACTGATAATATACTCTTACAAGCCAAAAAACATAATCATAAATTAATATTTTATGGTGATGATACATGGCTTCAAATGTATAATGATATATTCTTCCGGCATAAGGGAACTTCGTCATTCTTAGTTTCTGATTTTATTCAAGTTTGTACAAAATATATTGCATATTATTTTTACTATTATTAATCATGTTCTTTGTAAATAAAATATACTTTATTTTTAGGTTGATAACAATGTTACTCAATATATTGATTATGAATTAAATAAATCTAATGATTGGTCAATAATGATTCTTCATTATTTAGGTCTTGACCATATTGGGCATGTCTATGGTCCTAATAACCCGTTAATTAAAGTTAAACTTGAGGAAATGGATAAAATTATTGATGAAATATCAACTAAAATTATACAATGGGTAATATATTATACACTTAATTTATTAAACAACAATACTTAATAGGGTTTTTCTTACATAATTATTATTTTATTGGAAATACATTACAATAGAACAAACAAAGTAGAGAATCATTATTTATAATATGTGGGGATCACGGTATGAAAAATTCTGGAGGACATGGTGGAGCAACCCCAGAGGAAACTTTGGTTCCTTTAATAGCTATTAGTGGCACTTCTCATTACACTGATAATAATAATAATAATAACTTATTATATGACACTTTTAATCAAATAGACCAAATTGATATAACAGCTACTTTATCTGTAATGCTCGGAATTCCATTGCCATCCTCAAACATCGGAAGTGTTTCTTTAAACATGATTATTAATAATTACAATCTTTCATTCGAAAATCAACTCTACATTCTTTATTACAATGCTAAACAAGTATTTAATAATTTTAAAACTCTATCAAACTACAATTACAAACGTATGTATTACTTGCATTATTATTATCATTTATATATTTATATATATTTTTTTTTTTTTGTACAATTAATTACATGAAATTTTTTTTTTTTTATTAGAATGTTATTTTGATTATTTAAAAGCTATCGAGTTACATTCAAAATGGATAAATACAACTGAAAAACTTAATAGTTATAATAATATGAATAATGAGAATGAATTTAATCATGTTAATGACATAATTCATTTATATGTAAATTCATTGCAAGAAATGAAAAATTTACTCATTCAAAGTATGGTCCACTATAATATTATCTTAATGAGTATTGCTGTTGCTTTAATATTTCAAGTTAGTTAATAAAACTTAAATATTTTATATTAATATACACATATATATATATATATTATAAAATAATAACATTATTTCTATTTATTAGGTTTTCATAATAATTTTTACTTCTTTCAACGTTGAAAATAATATAAAATTTTCATTTAAAAAATTTTTATATACATGGACATTTTTTGTTATTTTTTCATATTTGTTAAATTATTCATTACAAAATTTTATTGATGATAATAATGAAGAATCATCAGAAATAACCAATCTTTCAGTAGCTAATATTATTATGATATTCATATTATTTAATACAAATAGCTATTTAATATCTATACGACTTGATTTTTTTAATATTGATTTTAACAATTTAAATTTTTTATTTTTACTGGCTACAATATTACACGCTTCAAGTTTAGGCAGCAGTAGTTTTATAGAAGAAGAACATCAAACGTGGTATTTTTATTGGGCAACATTCATTGTTTTTATATTTATTTATTATATTAAAAAAAGATTTATTAATTTTTATTATACAAATAATGTAATTACTACTATCAACGACACTGGAAAAATTTTGTTTTTATTAATAACACATCGATTATTAAGAAAATTAAATAGCACTGGTAATAAGTATGCTCATCAACCGGATATTAACGGATGGCTGAAGGCATTAAATCAACAATCTAACATTTATATGACGTTTATTTTATTAATTGGTAATTTTTTTTTTATTAACTACTAAACTAATAAATTTTAAATAATCAACCGAATTCAATTATATATACATAATTAATTAATCATTTTTGTTTTTTTTTTTTTTTTTTCAGCTCTTGGATTATTACTTTTTATTCTCACATTCAAATTAGATAATAATGAAAAATATAAACGATTACACCAACGAACTAAATTTATTTTTTATTCATTTTTTTTAATATGCGTATATTTTCGACATGCTTCGGAACAGAATCTATTAAAACTGCCTTTTTATCCTGAATCTAGGTAAATAATTTTTATATTTTAATATAATAAATTATTAATCAAAATATTTATTCAATTTTCAGAGGAATATATGAAGTTAATGTATTTTGGATTGTTTGTACCATTTATTTAATATATTCTATAAAAAATATTATTTACTGCTCAACAAATACAATTCACAATTTAATAAACCGGTTTATATATTTATTAATTGAATATTGGATACTAGTATCTGCAATTTTACATCGACCTTACAATATCATATTATTACCAATTCAACTACTAACTCAAATAATTATTTATGATTTTTTTAAAATTTATGATAATAAAAAAAATATTTCATCAATAACCTACATAAGTTATTGTATTGGCAATGTATTTTATTTTTATCAGGTATTAAAATTTTTTTTTCACCAAACAATTTTATACAATTTAACATTATTTTAATTGTTAAATCTATCGAAAATATAAATATCAATGTAATTTAATTAAATTTATTTATTTTATAGGGTAATTCAAATAGTTTAGCAACTATTGATGTTGCTGTAAGCTGTGTTGGCTTACAAACATATATATTTTACATTGCTGGATTATTTGTATGTATAAATACTTTTTCTTCTACAGTATTAGCATATTTAATGTTAATATATTATCAAAGTAGTACATCCGAGGAAATCACTGATAATAATAATATCACGTAAGCAAAATAAATTCTGAAGCATATAATTAATTACAACAAATACAGGGTGTTAATTTAATTATATATTTATTTTTTCTTTTTATTTACAGCAGTATCTGTCAGAAATTGTTCCTTATAAATCGTCAGTATGCGCTATTAAAATTATTTTCACTAATTGTATATACAATAATTATAAGTATTGAAAGGTATCATTTATTTGTATGGTCAGTTTTTGCACCAAAATTATTATACGAAGCCGTACACTGTGCAATAATATTTGTTGCTATTTTTATAATTCATATTTTGATAATGTCAATTAAAATAATAAAAAAAAATATGAATATATGTTTTTAAAACAAATTAATGCGATTAAAAGACACTCATTGCAATTATATTTCAATGACAATAAATATTTTAATATACATATATATTTCGATTAGCTATTATCAATATTTTGAACATAATATAAAAATATTTCATTTTTAATGCTAATAATAATAATAATTCTCAATCACTCATTGTACATTATATGTATATTTAATACATCTAAGATTATTTTTATATTGTTAACTACTTAAATTTTTAAATGCTTGTTATTCTAATAATTATAAAAAATTTAGTCTCACAAATATATTTAAAAATTGAATAACATACGAAAAAAAATGAATAATAGTAATAATAATAACAACAATAATAGCTAAAGTAATATAAATTTTATTATTTTATCCGATGACTAAATTTGTATTATAAATTTTAAATTTACTCTTTCGTATTGAGTATTTTAACATTTTATATTAATTATTGACAGAATTTTCTCTCATTTTAATAATTGTGTACAATATATTTTTAAATGTACAATACTTACTGATCATGTAAAAATGATAATATTATTATTATTATTATTATTAATATTAATATACGCAGGGTTTTGTATTTGGCATTAAACTGTAAACATGGTATTGAATAATGTATTTACATTTATTATGTTTTTTAAAATTAAAAAGGTGAATTCATTCCGAGTTTTGTACCAAATTCTAATCGTGCCCTCTTTTGATATCGCACATTTGCTCTAAAATTATTTTATTTAAATTTAATAAATATTTTAATTTTTTTGTTATTTATTTATTAGTAATACTTACTTAATTTCTTGCCATTTTACAAGCTCATTTATTATAAAAACTATCGGAATAGATATTAAAAAATATAATGGCAATTGAATTGGAAATTTTGAATTTTTTTGTTGTTCTTCTTTCAATAAATTATACAATGTGTTACCAGAAAATAGAGCTTGTAATCCTAAACTATGATAATTATTGTTAATAATAACTTATAATTATTTTATAAATAATATATTTTCAATTTTTTTTTTTTCAATTAAATATACTTACACAATAACTATATTACAAAACCAAAATAAATTATTAAATGGCAATCTTCGAAAAATTAAATATTCTCTATGGACAAAACCTGATGAAATTGTTACTGAAATAATATAAATATACTTATTAACATATAATATAAAACAATAGTATTGTCAAATTCATATAATCATTTTTTATGTACATACCAAAATGTAAAACTATTAACGTTAACGAAAAATGCTGCATCATAAATATAATATTTGGCTGAGAATTCCATCCACCCCAACTAACATCACTATTATTAACTTCAGGATAAATATAAAAACATTCTCTATTAATTGTTGGTGTTGCTGTTGTTTTTATTGTATAAAATGGACATAAAAATAGGTAAAAAACCATTTGTGACAATACAAGTGTTATTATTGTTGGCAAAAATTTACTACCATAGCACCAAATAACAAAAAAAGCTACCTAAAAAAACGAAAAAAAAAATTTAATAATAATGATAATAAAACAAATTTTGTAATTTAATGATACCTCGCCATTAATGACACACTGATTTTTTCCTGTAGCCCTTTGCATAATTGTAGGATCTGTTGGTGTGGCCATTATTGACATAGATAAAAGTGGAATAATTAAACAAATTAACCACATTACTTGACTTATTGAAAGTAAAGGTGGTAGTAATAAAAATACTGATAACGCTTGGGCAAAAGAAAGTGTCACAACACAACAAAGCCAAAATTGAACACAATTCCATAAGCACCTCATGTAATCTCTGGCCTATAATTATGATCAAACAAAAATAAATAAAATATCATGTATATATGTTTATTAATTTTATTGCATTTTTATAATTAATTAACTTACCTCCATTACAAGATGAAATAAAGCTATTGGATCTTCGCGTTTTAGACTTAGAGAACAAGCTATTGAGTTAAGAGCACGACTTAAATCTACTGGTGATGGACCTTGATAATCATGAGTATTCATCATTACAGGAACTTTTTGACAAACTTGTGGATACAAAGGTTCAACTGCAACTCTATAATTATTATTATTGTTTATATAGATTAACAAATAAATTTTAAAAAATGATTGATGTCAGAAAATGTAAAAGTTAATTAAGAAATAGTTAAAAAAACTTTTAACAGCGAGACATGGAATTTTTTTAGCGAAAATCAAATAAATTTTTTTACCCAGCATCTGCTTGCATAAATATTGGCATATTTTCAGCATTAGCTGATGAACCAAGTACACAAACAACTTCACCATAATCTTGCATAATATGTAACATTTCCCGAGTTACAGTTGTATTACAATCAGTGAATAACGATACTAATAAAGGTACATTGTCAACCATTTCAATATGCGGACGAATTTTATCTATTCCTCTTGGTAATTTTGCCTACAATATTTTTATTATTATTATTATTATTATTATTGTTATTTTTATTAAACTAATTTACTTACTCTATTAGATAAATCAAAATTAACTGGAGCACTCTGTTCAGTACTATCAGTAAGACAGCTTAGTGATCTCCAAGCTTCATGCCCAGATCCTAAATCAACACTTTGAACCAGTACACTGTCCTCACTTCTAATTATATCATGTTCCCTAAAAAAATACATTTTAACTTTTATTATTAATAATTAATATTTTTAAATAATACTTAAGTAATAATTATTACAAATTTTTATGTTTATTCTAATCCCACTTGAGATGAAATTATTATAACTTTCATGACATAAAAATCGTAAATAATAAAATTTTAAGTATTTTTATTACAAACCTGTGACTCATTGCACTTTTTGTATGTAAAACAGGCTCTGGGTTCCATTCTGTAGTTTCTTCCTCGAATTTGACAGTAGTATAATCTGTATTTATTGCACTTGGTGCAGACATACTAATTGCCCGACTTACATCCAAATTAGAACTGTAAAATTTTTATTTAACCAATAATAATAATAATAAAGTTATGAAACAATAACATAGAGCAATAAATAGCTTGAAAATAACAATTAAAATAAATTTTATTGAACTTGATTTCGATATCAAGTATTTATTATTGTTAACAAAATAATAATGAATATGAATATGAATATGAATATAAATATTAAATTCCTCGGTAGGTGAAATATTTAATAACATACCGAGGACATACACGATTAAGCAATACGCTGGTCTCCTCGTTCATCATGCAGGAATCAGTATTATACTGATTAAATTTGTCAGAAGACGTTGGTGAGGACATAGCAGCTGCTTGGCTCACCCAACATCCTACTGGGCTCTCTGACCTATTGTCATTTTGTTAGTTACATCATGTACACATACATACCCACTTAAAATATACAATTTTAAGATTAAAATATATTATATTATTATATACTCCAAACAATTAAATTGTTAATTTAACAATCAAAAAATAAAGTTATTATATTAAATTATCAAGCAAATAATAAAACTCAACAACCATAAATTATTAAAATTAACATTATTATTATTATTATTTTAATAGAATATAACTTTGAACTTTGTTAATTTTCCTTTTATAATTTATATGCGTCAATTAAATTATCTACATCTAACATAAAATACGGAAATTTATTGAAAAAATGTTATTAATAATAATAATAATACTAATAATTTACCGATAGATATCAAAAAACTAATTGTTTTTTTTTTTAATTAATAATTAAAGCCCAAAAGCATAAGTGATATCAAAAAATTAATTATCCAACTGTACATAATACAATATAACATAATATGATATTATGTAAGTCAAGAAGTAGATATCGAAAAAAAAAAAAAAATAATAATAATAATAAATAAAAAAATAAACGTTTAACTTTTAGTGTAAAAAATTATTATTATTATTATTTTATTTTAATTTTGTTTTATTAATTAAATGAATTATGATAAAATGAACGAGAGTTAATAATACCTAGCTCTTTCGCTGAGTAATGAAATATGGCAATTCCATCCACTCTCAAGACCCATCTTCTCTGAGAATACACGCGAACGTAATTCATTTTCCTTGCTGAAGTGAACAAATCTTATACACGCCCTTTCTAATTGTTCAATCAATTGGACCTAATAATATACCATTGTTATGGTTGTCATTGTCAGTGACCAATATAATTAATAAATTATTTCAATTAATAACAAAGTATGATAATATATTATATTTTTAATTACTATTAATATTTTTTGCAAGCATCAGTTAGACAATATTACTTCTATTAATTAAAAATATTGATAATGATAATTATAGTAAAATACAAACCATGTCCGCTTGAGCTTGATACTGCATTGTTACCATTCCAATAAATATTTGATTACATTGCATTTCAAAACAACTATCAATATCATTAATTTCTTCATCTTTATTTTCTGTACAAAGTAATGAATCTATGATAAAAAGTAATCCATAAATATTTAAATATTATTTTATTATTATTGTTATTGTTATAAAATAAAATATTTACCTGTAGAATGAAATTGTCCTAACAATCCTTTAACACGTGGATCTAAAACATTTCGAAAATCCCATGGTAACGGTGTTGGACTTCTGTGAGGAGCGTATAAATGTTTACTATCAGATGGAAGTTCTAAATATATATTTGATAATTTATTGTTGACGTTGTGAATCAGTGGTCTGTATGCAAACGCAGTACAGTACGATGTTAAACTTGTTCGCTGATAAAAATCTTGGATTTTTTTTCTACATATTTTAATAATAAAATCAAAAATAAGGATAAATTAAATCAAAATAAAATAAAAACTATAAATTATATAGAATTAATTATATTAAGATAAATGAAGTATATATATATATAATTTTAAACCTGTCAGATGCAGTTAATGGACAAAGATCATGACCATCCCAAAATTCAATACACGAATCCAATATAATATCAGCAGTACCTTGGGTTAATAGTTGTAAACTACCACCTGTACGTTCTTTCATAACAACTGCTACCATATGGGGAAAAGGAAATTTAAGTTTTGTTGCGATACTTAATGATCTAGCAAATTTAATATCACGTCTAACCATTTCTGGCTGCTAAAATAATTATTAACGTTAATTATTTAATTAATATCTAATGCTATCTTCTTGTTAATAAAATATACATACAACATGTCGAAAAGTTGAAAGCTGTTGTTCTAATTGAAAAATTTCCTGAGCTTGTTCTTGAAATCCAATTTGTTTGGCAAGCTCACATAAACATCTGTTGAAATATATAATTTTTAAAAATCCATAAATTAAAAAATGAATACATAAAAAAATATTAATAATACGACAAATTAATGAAAGTAAAGTAGTATTGGCTAAGATTTATTTACAGAGTTCGAGGTTCACTCACCGAAAGAATATGAATCTAAGTATAATAAAAATAATACTAATAATAGTAAGAAAGATTTAAAATATCTAGTTAAAAAGAGTTTACAAGTAGATTAATAAATAAATTAATAATAATATTAATATTAATATTAATAATAATAATAATAATAACAATAATAATAATAATAATAGTAGTAATAATAATAATTATTATTATAATTAAGTGACATAATTTAACTGACCCCGTCTTTCCAATGTTTTCAGATTCCTCGACGATTAAATTCGTTCGCCTCGAACTTTGCATTATTGTATCTTTCTCGTGTGAATCAATTTTATCGTTGTTGCTGTTGTAGCTGACAAATTTATTATTCAACACAATTAAAGTTGTAAAACCATTACTAAATTTAATCGTTTACAAACATGATTATTTATAATTGTTTAGTCTTTTTTCATTAAATTATGTTTTTTAAAATATTTATTTTATTATTTATCATAATAATCATATAGTGGCAATAAATAAACATATATATATATTATATTACTAATTTAAAATACCTTCTGTTAATAACTGGTACTAAATTTTCATTATAAAGAGCTTCACAGGTAATGTGACAACAGAATTGAGTATAATGTTCTTGAGTTTCCATATTACAGGTATTTAAAAGTATTGCCAGACCCAGAGGCTTCAAGGAATTCAAATGATGCCTCCATGAGGGATCATCAAATTGAAGACGAAATGGTAACGCATGGTCATGAGTTAAATCAAGAACTTCAGCTACTGATATTTGTAATATCATATATTTTTAATAATACTAATTAATCATCTATTATAATGACAATTTAGAAAATAATAAAATTTTACCATGGTGATTGTAAGAAGTTCGTTGACTTTGTTGTTGTTGTTGTTGTTGTTGTTGTTGTTGTTCTTGTTGTTGCTGCTCAATTACAGGTGGTGGTTCTGTTGTTGTTGCTGTTCGAGGTGATTCTGAAGGTTTGTCAAGACTAATAGAACTAAAATTGAATATATATAAAATTTTTTAATTAAAATATCAAAATTTTATAATTAAAAAAAAAATAAAAACATGATTTTTGTATTACCTAGATGTACGAGAAACAGCATTGGCATTACGTAAAAAAAAAACTTTTTCAGCGGTCGGATTGGCCCAAGATAATATTCCTTTTTTATCAATGCAACATAATGCCGTAACTGACCCGAGTACGTGAAGAATACTTGCTGAACGTGACATCATAAATTCTCTACCAAAAACTATTGCAAAAAAATACTCGGCCAATTCTGACCAATTATAAACAACCTCAGGATTATTAGGTCCTGCTATGTCTGTATCGTCAAATGGATCAACTAACTATTGTTATATGAAATAATAAATATAACACATTAACAATAGTAATATATTTCAATAATTTATAAATAATAATAATAGTAAACCAACCGAAATTTTACTTGATGATTGATAAAGTTGAAATAAAGCTTTAAATCTTGCCATTCCAAAGCAATTTAAAAAAATCCAAAATACAGGAAAAATAATTGGCAATAACGGAAGTGTAACTGCAACTGGTTGCAATAAATATAACTCAGTCCAATGGCCAGTACCAGCATACTTGTGAAAATATAAATGTCGTAATAAATTTATTAGTAAGACAATTATTAAAAGAATAGGATAAACCAATTGTTCAATGCAACAAATCATAAGAAGATGACGTTTACGATTATGATACGTAACCGGTCGATCAAGGGCCTGATCTAAAGCCATTCGTAAATTTATCAAATAAGGAGTTTCCTTTAATATGTAGATTTGATTTTTTAGTGGAATTCTTGGTTGTGGTGATGTAAATATATCATTTGTATTGTGATTAACATTAGGACTGTAG
Organism: Microplitis mediator; assembly: GCF_029852145.1. Taxonomy (NCBI): domain Eukaryota; kingdom Metazoa; phylum Arthropoda; class Insecta; order Hymenoptera; family Braconidae; genus Microplitis; species Microplitis mediator. Next base: position 16,306,765 of record NC_079972.1, on the reverse strand, counting down.
ATTTCTTTGGCATGCAAAGCTGGTCCATTTGGATCCTTAAAAAATAATAAAAATACAATAAATAACAAATATATAGTAATAATGAATAATATATAAATTCAATAAATTACATTGTACGGAATACAATATCCAGGTACTTGTTGACCAGGTTTAATTACAATAACATCACCAGTAACCAATAAAGCCCATGGTAAATTGACGATTGCATTATCCCGATAAGTCCATTGTAGAGTTACGCAAGGTGACAATGGAGTACAAAGATGTGGAAAATTTTCAGGTTTCCATTTGCATAATGATTGTGCAGCTATATAATAACATTAATAATAATAATTCATAAAATCACATCAAAATAGTAATAATATTTTTTTTAAATTAATATTTAAAAAATAATGATTTTTTATACTTGATTATACCATTTATTTTTGTTAAAAGAATTTTAATTCTGTGAGGTATTTCATTATGACGTAAAATATTGTCAGAAATCACTAAAATAAAATTTAGTACAACAAGACAACAAACAATTAATCCTTCATATGGCAGTGATGAATAACTCCTGCAAAAGTAATAATAGTAATAATAATAATAATAATAATAATAAAAATTAATTAATTAATTTACCTTAGTTCATGGGTATTAAAATAGGCAATTATTAAAGTAATAGCATTAATAAACAATGCAACAGCTGATGTCCAACAAAGTGTAGTGTATTGACTTTTATGGTGTAGTGTATCTTTTAGCCAATCTCGATATTTTCTATCAAAAATATATTATTATAAAAATATATGTATGTATACATATATATTGTATTTTTTTCTACTAGTGACGAAAAAAAAAAAAAAAAAAAAAAAAAAAAAAACTCACTTATTTTTATAATAATCATCTTGATATTCAATTAAAACACGTTCTATTTCATCATGAAGAATATTCAAAGCCTCTTTATTTGTTAGTCCTAATTTATTTTCCATTTTACACTGATGATCTGAATTTTGCGCATCTCTTGAAACAATATTTGAAGCATCCCCTCCAGAATTATCTCCTAGCATTTCTCAACAGAAAAGTGGATAAACATCATTAGGCTCAAAAGTTATTTTTGTATACAAATTTTAATAATAATAATAATAACTATTAGGACTATTATTAATTTACAAAAAAAAAGAAAAAAAGAAACACGATTAAAGCTTTGAAATGAAACTGATAACATATTTATATAAATAATACTATTTATATTTTATAATGAAATTTACATAAAGTATTTAAATAGAAATTATGTAAAAGTTTGGTAAAAGAAAAAAAAATCAGATGTAGATAAATTTACCTACAGATATTAATATTATATTTGTTATAATATAATATCAAATTAATAATCATTTAAAAGATATAGTAATCATTGTTACAATAAACGTTTCCAAAAATTAAATTTCTGTTAGTTATTGTAATTACATTTTTACGTCACTTCTCAAAATTATATATATCATGTTTTCTTGATTTCCATTACAATAGATTACAATGTAACTGGAGAAAATCATGAAATGAGTAATGAAAAACTTACAGAAAAAAAAAAAAAAAAAAAAGAAAAAGAAAAATACGAGACAACTTGCAAGTATACCGGGAATTCATTATGAAATAGATAATGCGAAGTTGGCTACAGAATTTTTGTAACTTTTGCCAGTTGGTATGAGTTAGTCTTAATTGCTGGTGAACTATAGCTAATTAGAAAACCCAACTAGTGACTCCACCACGTGAAAACTACGACGATCAAAATTTGAAAACTATAATGTTGATAACAATGTTTCCAATTTAATCATTAACGATCTTAACAATAATCTTAACTCTTAAAAATGACACCAGGGATGGAGTGCCATTTTTACATTTAAAAATTTTTTTTTATTTATTAACAAAATTAATTTATCAACAAGATTGATATTTCTTTGTAAAAATAAAAAATATCTTAGAAAATTTATTAATTAAAAAATATTCTTGCGTTGTTTCTAATGATGAGAAAAATAAATAACAACAAGAGGGTGATACTCACAGATACACAACTTAGAATTGACTTATTGTGATATCTAGTAGTCGATAAGATAATTATTAATTATTGTATCACAACAAGCTTGCTCCATCTTGTTTCTTTGGTATGTAATTGTATATACCTGTCATCTCTTTTAATCAATAAGTTTCGACCCCGATAGTTAATTTTTAACAACGTTCGTTGTCATTATTTTGTGTATTTTCAATGGCCGATACAATCCACCCGATCTACCTTTCACTGCATGTACTGCATTAAACGAAAATAAAGGGATCTTCTTGCTTTTTTAACATTTTAAAAATGGCTTGTTCTGCAGTACGTTCTCCTATTTTACGCAATTCATCAGTAAGTATAGTAATTAACAATCCTAGTTTTTAAAAAAATTTTATTTTTAATACATATCTGTGTTTACATTTTTTTTTTTTTTTTCTATAAGTATATATTACATATTTTAAATTTAAAGTTGAGCGTTATGTAAAACCGTAGACATTTTAAGTTTAATAATAATTTTTAAAATCATTAATTAATACAATAAAGCATTACTAAGTTTACCTTTAATATTAATTTTGATTATACTTAAATTTTTCAAAGTTACGTAATTATCATTTCATTTCATTTTTTAACTATAATTCCAAGAAATGAATATTTTTTTTTTTATAAAGCGATTTTAAATATTCTTTAACTTTTAGGTAAGAAATTATACAGCTGCAGCAGCAAAAGCTGCAAATATTTCACCAGCAGCTACTACTATTGCTGATTCCCAAGTTTTAAGTAATAAAATTACTGTTGCTGCACTTGACAACAATAGTCCAGTGACTCAAGTGTCAATTGTCTTTAAGTAAGATTTCCAATTGATATTTTATAATAATAATAATTATTATTATTACTATTGTTATTATTATGTACAGAGCTGGACCACGGAATGAAACTTATGATACTCAAGGTATCTCACATGTTTTACGATTAGCAGCAGGGCTTACAACATCTCGTGCAACAACATTCGGTATTACCCGAAATATTCAACAACTTGGTGGAAATTTATTTGCTACAAGTGATCGTGAATCAATTGCTTATACTCTTCAAGTAACTCGTAATCATTTGTAAGTAACATTATTATTATTATTATTATCAAAAAATAATATAGCTATTAACTTTTTTTTTTTTTTTGTTACGATTAATTTAGAAATGAGTCTCTCAATTTCTTAGAGGACGTAGCAACACGCCAGGTATTTAAACCATGGGAAATAAATGATTTATCACCGCGATTACGTTATGAACTTTCAACAATTCCTGAAGCAACACGATTACTTGAACTTTTACACAAAGCAGCTTATCGTACTGGCTTGGGTTACTCTTTGTATTCTCCAAAACGTCATATTGATAAAATACCATCCGAAAGTGTAAGTATTTAAATGTATGTATATACTTTTTTTTTAATAATAGTAAATAAAAATGTAATACTTGAAATTTTTTTTTTTTTTTTTAAATAATTAGTTGCAGCACTTTGTCAATACCTGGTTTACAGGACCAAGATGTGCTGTAGTAGGTACTGGTATATCATTGTCAGACTTATCTAGCTTTGCAAATACTTTAAATGTTGGATCAGGCGATGGAAATCCATCATCAGCTAAATATTATGGTGGAGAAATACGTAAAGAACGTAATTCTCCTATTGCCAGTGTTGCACTAGCTGTCGAGGGTTCAGGTTTTAATAATGACAAAGATGCGTTAGCATTTGCTATATTACAACAAGCTGCTGGTACTGGCCCTCATATTAAGTGGGGAACAACAACAGCTCCATTGCAGCGAAGTGTTATTTCAGCAGCTGGCAATGATCCGTTTGCTATTTCTGCTTTTAATGCCAGTTATTCTGATTCAGGACTTTTTGGAATTATTATCCAGGCGCCTGCTAATGTTGCTGGACCGGTAATAATGACCAATCGAGTATTTTATATTAAAAAAAAAAAAAAAAGATTAAGTATTATTATTATTATTATGTAACGTTTTTTTTTTAAGATTACCAAAGCAGCTTACAAATGGATGAGCTCTCCGAATATCACTGACGCTGACATTGCTCGAGGAAAAACCGAATTGAAAGCATCAATTTTATATGCCAGTGATAATAATACAAGTCAATTGGAAAATCTTGCTCAGCAAACATTATTTAAAGGACGTCCAGTGTCTAGTACTTCTCTTGCTGCTGAAGTTGATAAAGTTTCATCAACAGATGTTAAAAAGGTAATTATTATTATTATAATCTGTCAAAATTAAAATTATGTAAAACTCAATATTAATTGTTTATTTTATTTATCATAATTAGGCGGCTGGAAAACTCAGTGGCAAAATTTCTATGGCAGCCATTGGCAACCTTTCAACAGTTCCGCACATAGATCAATTAAATTAAACATAGTAGAAGTGAAAAAAAAAAAAAAAAAAAAAAAAACGATAATAATAATAATAATAATAAATCACCATTAATAGTACCGTAACTATTGTTATTTATATGATAATAAAATGTAACAATGAAAATAATACACATATTAAATGTCATCTGTTGATAAGGATGATCAAAAATCCAATTACAATTAATGTAATTGTGTACATAATAATAAAATATTAATCGTTAATTATACATGTTTATTTATTTAATTAATTTATTAATACAATTTTATTTGTTCAATGGAATAAAATTTATTAAAATCTTTACGAGAGGGTTTTAAAGATTTTCCGTTGATAATACGTTGTAGCATTGGTCTGAGATCTTGTATATCTTTAAATATTTGAAACTGAAAAATAATGATAATGATATTATAATTAAATGATTTAAGTTATATATATATATATATATGATAATATTATAAACTTACATGATCGTTTATAATGGCATGTAATTTTTTAAGAATTACAATAACTTGAGTATCCTGAGACAATAAATAATGTTGATAATGTGAATCAAGTAATAGACTAACCCATTCATAAAGATGTTTATCGCTTTGTTTATCAATTAAATTATCATTACTATTTTCATAAAAATTTAATTTTTCAATAATATAATCAATTATTGTAAGAATCTCAATAAAAGTTAATGTAGATTTAATACATACTAGTAATGATAAATCAGAAAATGTTTGTTTAAATATTGTATCTAAAAATTTATATTTAGTTATTATAGATGATTCATTATCAAAAGTTGATGTTTTACTTTGAATAGTTTGTGAAAATGTTTCATCATTTGTTCTAAGTCCAAATGCCAATAAATCAACTAATATTTTTTCTGGCAAATCTTTAAAATTATTAATACACCACAATATAGATTTAATATCATTTGATTCAATAAGTTGAGGCATAAGAGTTTGATGTATAGCTGCATCACTAGCTCCTTCATTTAACAAAATATTTATTTGTTTAATGATATTATCTGATGATAAACCTTTATTTATTGTCAATAGTTTATTTGACAATACAGAAACATTATTAGTGGATGAATTATCCCAATTGGCGATTACTGTTTCTCGTATCTCAATAATGTCATTATCATTATCTATTGACTTGTAAATTTTATTATTATTATTATTATTATTATTAAACCTCAATGATGAACCAAGCATTGTATCCATTTTTTGTGATGCCAATTTAAATGGAGCAACAGCTAGATGACGATTGGCCGCAAGTAATAATTTATCGTCAATACACCAGAGTTTAGCATCTTTAGTATAAAGTTTTAGTTTTTGAGTTGCTTCTACAAGCTTAAATTCAATATTGTATATTGATAATATAGCACCTTCTTCATTAGCATCAGCAGCATATACAGCAATTGTAGCTTCATTTAAAGATATCATTGCAACTGGATGATTAGTACTTATAAACGAAAAAACACTTATTAATGTTCCAGGTGGTGGTTCAGACGATGAACATGTCAATGGATAACTATAAAGTCGACCATGTGACCCTGTTAAAAATAACAATAATTAATAAATAAATAAATAAATAAATAAAAAAATATATATCAAGTACGTACAGAGAGTTAAAAGATATGCATTATTTTTATCTTGACGTATAACATGACCAACAAGTCGTTCAGATTTTCGTTTTAATTCAATCCTTGTTATTGTTTGATTATTATTTTCTAAATAAGTTTCATCTTCAAGTTCCACCACGATATAATTTAATTTCGTAGCTATTTTAGTTAAAGCACATAAATATGTTTTATTGTTAACCTGAATCAATTTACAATCGATAAATTTTTCACTAGGTTTTAAAAATCCTTTATTTGAAGACCAAGTGTTACGATTATCCAATGCCCAATTTAATGATGCTGTAGCTCCATTTTCTTTTACTAACACCGGTGAATTATTTTCCAATGTAATAATTGCATAAAATGAATCGCTGAATTTATACTTTTTTAATTTATCCAAGTCAACTTCATTTTTATCCCAAATTTCAATGTATTTTTCGTTAAATATTGCGGCATAATGATTACTTTTTTCATCATATATTACTTGAGACGTAAAACGTTTTTTGCTAGACCAACTACTTACTTGTTTGGAATCATCAAGCTGAAAAAAAATAAATAAATAAAAATAATAATAATTAAAAAATTTAATTACAAGTAATAGTGTTTATTAAAAACTAACCTTATAACGAATTGCAATATTTCGGCCTAATGTAATTATAGCACATCCTGAATCCGAATCTTTTTCAACTCCTAATAAAGATTGTTGGTCTATCAATGGACATAACGTATAATATGAATGTAATTTAGCCATTGTAATAATTATAACAACTAATAGTAATAAAAAAATTCAACTACAGCAGATTTAAGTGAATTAAGTTAGCTTCTATTTAGCCACGTGCTGCATGTTGCGCTTTAAAATAATAATTATTATATTACTGCCTCGTACAAAAACAGATTTCCTACATATTATATATCGATAAATTAGAAAATTATTGATACCGTATGCTACTATACGTACGTGGTACGTATATACAAGTATCAGAAAAGTGTGAGAGAGGCATAGACAGAGAAAAATCTCACTACGCATGTGCAAAATTTTTAAATTTTACATTTAAAATGAGATAACAGCTAAATACTAAATATAACGCTGCATACTAAAATATGTTTTATTGTTGATTGTCATAAATACAAATATTAAAACCGTTAGATTTAAGTTATATTGTATTAATTATTTAGTTCTATCAACAACTTTTAGTGTTTTAATTCAAAGATTTTCTGACATGTCTATTAAAAAAAAATCGTGTCATAATAGAGACTTTCATCATAAATTTGTTGAGATTTTAAAATTAATATAGAAAAATGTGCATTCTGTATGTGTTTAAAAATATAATAATATCGGCCGATAGTTTTATTAATTCAGTCCAAATAAATATGTCGAGCCTCTGTTGCTGTCAGAAATTTGATTTATTTTAATAGGCAAGACAACATCCACAGTGGGTGAGTCAAAAAATATATATTTTTTTTTTTAATCATATTATTTAAAATCTATAATATATGCAACTCAATAATAATGTCAAAATTATTTAAATTAAAATTTTTTTTTTTTTATTTAAATTTATAAACTGAAAATTTTTTGCCAGCATTAAAAACAGGATGAAATTACATATGTTACATCCCAAAATTTCCTCGGGGTTTGTTATTAAAGATCTACCAGGCTGGCGACGTTAGGGTGTCGATGGACCCCTGATGCGCCGACTGTTAAGCTCCTTTTAATTACTTTTTAAATTTCTCTGAATTACTTTAGGCACGTACCTTTAAGGGCCCCATAGGTCACCCCAAACTATTCCCTTTTTCTCTAGGTTCTTAGCCTCTAGCGGTGGATAGTCGTCACTTCCTGTCCGCCGGAAGTGCTCCTCGGAATAATACCCGTACCTAGGGTCACGGAATGGAATGGTTCCTCCCGGGGGTTGGTTTATTGCTGGCAGGTTGATCTCGGTTAGTCCCCAGCCGTCGGTGATTCCTGTCCAGAAGGCTGGTGGACAATCTGATGGTGGTTCCACTATGAAATCCAAGGGACCCTCTCCGGGACTTCCTGGAGCTGGGATACTCTCGGACTCGAGTATCGGAGCGGCAGCTTCGACGATGTGATCGGCACTACGCGGAACGACCAACACTAAACGCGTACCGAGCAATACTTCCTCGGACGCAACACGCGGACCGTCGGATTTACCGTTTACTTGGGGCGGAGACCCCGACACCGGGTTAAGCTGACCTTGCAACCGCCAGAATTGCAGACGGCGACCTGCCTTGCGACCGCGCCTCTTGCGCATGGAACAGGGATGGTAATTTCCGGAGTCAAGGCCGTAGCTGCTTTCTCGCGCTTTCGGCTAAGGATGGTAGTAGGAACCGTAGCAGCTTTCACGCGCTCTCGGTTGGAAGTAGTGAGGATGTGACCGTAGCAGCTTTCTCGCGCTTTCGGTTTTTTAAGGAAAGAGTAAAACTCAAAGGGGTAGAGAATGGGTTTTTTATTGATAGAATAAGTAGGTCTGTGCTCTGGGCAGTTTGTCAAAAGACTAACTCCGCTACATTATGCACCAGCTTATATAATTAACAAATATGATGACACAGCATCTCGAGTTATTGTGTGAACAACGTCGTGGCTCGGAACTCATACCTTGACGGATGTTATGTCTAGTTGCAAGCCACGACGGCGTTCGCAATCTCTTATCTCGGGAGATATCCGTTACCCGCTGTAAGCGACGAAACGTTTATACTCAATGATTCCGATGTAAAACTTTATTGAAATAAATAATTAAAAATTTTTTTTTATAGATGAAATCAGACGAGAACGTCACACCTCCCGACCTAAGAAAGCCGCAGTGCTTCCATAGAAGCAGTGCGACTTGTGTAAAATTTAAATTACGATCATGCCGAATGACAAAAAAACAAATTATCGTGATTCGATACAAACTCAATTCATTCCTTTCAATTGCTTCTATATAATTCAAAATTATTAATCGTCGTCCCGTTGTCCTATACTCGAGATGTAGCGTGATACATTTTAATTTCTTATAACCTAGGTTCTAAATTTACTTAACAATTATTATATATATTTTTTTTTTTTTTTTTTTTTTTTTTTGATATATATATATGCATATCTGGCTACTTTGTAAATTCTGAAATATAATGCTACAAGCAAAAAAAATAAAAAAAACGTATTTTTCGAGCGTTCAGCCTTTTCACTATATGTATAAATTGCGTAGAAAGCTCTATGTAATAACTAGCAAGCATAAATGTTAATTCGATACCTCTCAATCTAACCGTTTGGTAATAATACAAAAAAAAAGATATATAGAATAATAAGATAAAGAGTATATGGTTAAATTTGTTCTACTACTATTTATTTTGTGAAGTCTGCTATCTGACTCCAGCAATCACTTCCTTGTGAATTATCTTTTTAAATTCTAAAGTTAATCGTTCCGTACTCACTACATTCATACCGTTCGATCTGGCCATACGACCCGTTTTTACGGATCCCTATTCCTAAGTCTGTACAGTGTCTCTCTACTTAAACACGTACGCGCTTGATCTTCCTGTTGTTGATCCTCCAGTTGTTGATGTCCCAACTGCTTAGATAAATTTTTAAAGGACCATTCCTTTGGTGGAGCCGAGATTTGGCCGTCTGAGTTTTCATCGATGATATTGAGTATTGACCTTGCTCGGGGTATCGGTGGTATTACCTGGTTTTCCTCGTCGCTTTGTCTCCTGCGGTGGTGATGATGGTGAAGGATGAGATTAGCTAAGGTGTCCCATATAGCCGTTAACAAGAGTGCGCTGCAACCGTGTATGCAGTATAATGCGTACCCGTGGAAGATTGTGTCGACCACGAATTTGAACAGCCGTAATAGTAGCATGATTGACAGGATACCCGCTGTGACTGATCCAAAATCGACGAGGCTTCGCCATATCCTTTCTCCGGTGCTGGTTGCCAATTTTTCCAGTGCTTCTTCGTCAAACAGACCCAGGACATTGACACTTCCCGCCGGTATTACTCGACCTGCTGCCCCCATAGCCAAAGCATTGAGAAGTGCCGGTTTTTCGGCTGGAAACATGATACGGTTTCGCAATTTTTCCAAGTCTTTTTGCGAGTAGATCCCTGACGTAGCCAGGTGCTCCGGATTGTCGTAATTCCAGGTTGGTGCTGTCAATGGTTGCAGCTGCTGAGGAGATGGTGCCCGAATTGCTTGCGGGGTTATATGAAACCATACCCCATCTATGAAATAGCCTACCGGCAGTATTGTATTGCATTCAATTAAGGTGCCTCTTTGCACCAATATTCTGGATTTTGGAGTTAAGAAATAACTTTTATTATTGTAAGTTACCGGGAGCTCCTGGTAACATTGCTCGGTTTCGCGAACTCGTACTGGTGATGCGACACACTTCGTGATATGAACAAGTTCTCCAGCAACCGTGGTGTAATAGCCTGGACCTTTCATTAAGGCGTAGCCGAATTCGTCGGGAGTCAATGATGAAAGTGCGAGTGCATTCATGAGCACCGCCCGCTCTAGTTCACAGCGTTTGATGAGCACGTCGTGGTAAAGGTTGTGAAGCTGCTGACGAATAAACTTTTCTACGTACACGAATTTACTGTTTATGTACGCAAAAATGTCCATGTCTTCGGTCTTGATTGTTTCAACGGACAATGTAAAACCCGCATTTTTGACCACCACGATAAACAGCTTCGGGTGCTCGGTTTTTATGACATTGTGTCCGCAGACCTCCAGGGTGCCTTTCTGCGCGAGAGCGAAAGTAATGTCCTCGGTGGTGAGTGAATAGACATCCGGAAAGTTGTCTTCTCCGATTATCCTCGTGGCTGGTCCTTGGTATAATTGGGCATATTTCATCAAGCATGAGTCTTTCGGCACTTCACTCCAAAACGCGGACATACCTTCGCTAGTTATACAAGTGAGTTTTTCCGCGTCGCATCGCGTTCCTGATCGTAATAACACTTGGTTCGTTTTTGTATTTAGAGACGTTTCGTACTCGGAAATTGTTATCTCGAATAACGCGTCGACAACTACATTACTCCATGTGCCGTACTCGTCGCTGTATGTTCCCGTGGTACAATCCCCTCCCATACTTTGGCTACCTGCCAGTTGGGCCGTTCGGTGAGATGTATGATTCATTTTAAGATCGTAGAACGGTACTCGATCGAATAGCCAGACCGAATTTGTTTCGTGCATTCTTTTACATTTATTATAGTCTATTTCTAAATAATATTCTCTTCTCCCGTATAAGACTGCGGAAGAGTATGAATGCCAACCACAATATTGTATGTGCCGGTTTATAAGGATCTTACATTCTATTACGTGAACGTGAATAATTTCCGCGGGTTGTAATAAGTAAATGTTAACTTTTTCATTTTGTAACGGTCGGTTTGATAGTTTACAATCTCCCACATCCAACAGCGATAATGTCGAAGTATTCATTGAGGATCCACCACAGTCGAATCCTACTAAAGCCCGGGAAAGGTGAAGGGTCGCCAGCAAAAGGACAATTGATCCGGCCATCTGAAATTAGATTCGTGAGATTCTTAATTTGTTGAGGTGTACTAACTTCACCTCCCCATTTATTTCTATTTCAGCCGTTTCGTTTGACCCTAGCGCGATAACTTCATGCGGACCAGTATATTGCGGATCGCCTTTACCCTTCCTAGGTTCCCGTAACAAGAATACTCTAGTTCCAGGTCTAAAGTTTTGAGGGTTTATTTTCTTATCGTAATAAAATTTCGACCTTTCTTTTGCTTTACCTAAATTCTCCCTCGCAACTGCTTCTGTTTCGCTTATGCGTCTGAATAATTGTTGTAAATATCCCGCATATGTTTCGTTATTTTCCTCAATGGTTCCTAATCGAGAAGGAAGACGGGGTAGTTTCCCGAAAACCAATTGGTATGGAGTGAAGCCTGTGCCTTCATGTTCACTGACATTATAGGAAAATGAGGCTAAGTCGAGGACTTCATCCCAGTCTTCCTCCTCGTTTATACATTGTTTTATGTATTCTTGTAATACATGGTGAGATCTTTCCACCGAACCATTACTTTGAGGACTATAAGCAGTTGTATGATACTGCTTAATTTTATATTTTTTCGCTATGGTTTTTAATAAACTAGATAAAAAATTAGTACCTTGGTCCGTTAATATGGCCTTTGGTGGCCCAAAATAACAGAACCATCTGTTTACTAGAGCATGCGCTACATCGACTGCCGTCGCATGCTCCAAAGCGATTGCCATAGAAAATTTAGTTAGCAAATCCTGGATGGTTAGAATGTATCTATTACCGGACGAGGAAACGTGCGTAGGATACATAATATCTAGTCCAATTTTATCGAATCCTGCGTCGGGGGTATCCGTGAGGACCATTGGTTGCTTTGTTTTCACTCTAACCAGTTTTTTTAGTTGACAATCCAAACATTTCCGAATATAATCGATGACATCGTGCTTTATTTTGGGCCAGTAAAAATTTTGACGTATTCTTTTATATGTTTTGGTCATACCTTTGTGGCCTCCGACGGCTGACCCGTGGTATTCTTTTAAGATTTCTAGTTTTTCGATATCTGTTGGAATTCGTACTAGATTGAGACAGATAGTTATCTTAACGCCCGTATCTGAAAAGGCATCGATTAATTCGTGTTGGATGGTCAACCAATTTAATTCGTCTATTTTTGTTGTCTTAGCTACGCTAAAAGACTGTAAACCAATTTCGCCTACAGTATTACATGCTCTTATCAAGGTTTCACGGATATCCTCGACGGAAATCCGATCTACATTTCTGTACTTGGGAACTGCCAAAATGCAGCGTTTGTTCCCTTTGTAAGGAATTACAGTGGAATGGCAAAAGGTTAATTGATCTGGAATTTGTAAGGTATTGGCGAGTTCGCGGCTCCCATCGTCACACGGTTCTCCTTTTACATTAACGAATATTAATACGTTGTCGGGCTGCATTGATAATCGGTCGCGTGTCTCACGTACGTCTGGTGCTATTTCACGAGTTTGAGGTGTTATGAAACGATGGCCCATTCGCGGTGGTCGTTCAAGCCCCGCTGGGTTATCACCGTCCCCCCCTTCCGACGCGCTATCCTCGGACGATTCATCTGACTGAACATCCGCTATCTGCTCATCACTCACATCGACATCCATTCTGTCTTCTCCATTCCCTACCTGTGGGTCGTCCACAACCCCTCCGTCGCCAGATTCGTCCGAGGGGGGTAGGGGCACGTCCACTCCACAGATCGATTGTGGGCCTAGACTCTGTTCCCGATCGATTTCCCCCCTTTCGTCTGCCGTGTCCGTTTGCTCATTGTCGGAGCAGACCATTTCACCTCCTTCGTCGGCCGTGTCTGTTTGCTCTTCATCGGCGCAGACCATTTCACCTCCCTCATCGGCCGTGTCTGTACACTCCCTGTCAGAAACGGTCGGTGATTGAGGCGCCCTTGATGGTCTCGGTTCATTTATTCCTCTAGCCTCCTGCATGAGCGGTGCCGGTGGCGGTATGGGCCATTGTCGTGGTTTAAAGACATAATGAACTGGTGGGGATTTATTTTTGCAAAGCTCTGTTTCCGAGCTACTACTATCCGTGCGGGTATCGTTAAGAGCTCGAGTTTTCCGACGGAGATTATACGGTTTACGCACCCGTTTACCCTTCGACGTTGGTTCTTCCTCACTAGTTTCGCTCGGAGTAGTCTCGACGTCTTCGCGCAAATTTTTACGAATAGGCGCGGCTCTCGCGAGCTCATCCGGATCGTCAACCGGATTGCGCGAAAGAGAATCTACATTTGAATTCACGCGGCCCGGCTTGTACACTACTTTATAAGTATAATCTCCCATATTCAAGCGCCATCTCACTATACGAGAATTTGGTGATTTTACCGAATTTATCCACGTAAGAGGCCGATGATCGGTTACCAAAGTGAAATGGCTCCCATATATATATGGTCGAAACTTATTCACGGCATAAACTATCGCGAGCATTTCTTTCTCTATCGTAGAGTAGTTGCGTTCTGCCGAGTTCAATAATCGCGATGCAAAGGACACTGGCTTGTCCTTGTTAATTTCTCCTTGACTTAGGCAAGCTCCGATGCCGTAATCGCATGCATCCGTTGTTATTAAAAATTCACGAGAGAAATCCGGAAATTGCAAAATTGGTGATTCTATTAGTTTATTTTTAAGCGTTTCGTAAGCTTCCATTTGACTGTTTCCCCATTCGAACGTAGCGTCTTTTTGCAACAGAGAAGTTAGAGGCTTACTGATTTTAGCATAGTTATCGATGAATCTACGATAATAGCCAGTGAGGCCTAAAAATTCTCGGATTTTCCTTACTGAATTTGGTACCGGGAAATTTTTTACGGCGTTAGTTTTCTTTGGATCGGGCCTAACGCCATACTCGGATATTATGTGGCCCAAATAATTTATCTCATTTCTAAGCAGATTACATTTATCAGGCTGCAATTGTAGACCCGCTTTCCGTAATCTCGCGAATAATTCTTTTATTATGGCGACGTGTTCCTCGAAAGTGTCCGAATAAGTGACGATATCATCCATGTAGACGAATACACCCTTACCCAGCATTCCCGCTAGCACCTTATTCATTAGCTTTTGGAATGTCGGAGGGGCATTTTTCAACCCAAACGGCATTCGTAAAAATTCATAATGCTGGTCCGGTGTGGAGAAAGCTGTTTTATGGATGTCGTCTGGGTGGATTTTTATTTGGTGGAAGCCACTCGCCAAATCAAAAGTTGAGAAATATTTTGCTTTACCGGTTTGATCAATGATTTCAATAATATTTGGCGTAGGGTAAACGACGGTATAAGTTTTATCGTTTAAATCTCTAAAATCGATTACCATCCGCCACTTTTTGTTGCCAAATGAATCTTCCTTTTTGGGGACGATCCATATTGGAGAACAGTAGCCGGACACCGAAGGTCTAATAATACCCTTTTTCTCCAACTCTTTTACCTGCTTTGAGATTTCCTCTTTGTGTATTGGAGGAAAGCGATATTGTTTTTTAAAAACTGGCTGATCGTCAGTTGTAATTATCCGATGCAAAATCTCGTTTGTTGAACCAAGATTTTCCTCAGGCAAATAAAACAACTCGTGGTTGTTACATATTAAATCTCTGATTTCCGTGCGTTGCCAGTTTGCCAATTTATCAGTAAGATGCACAGAGTCGTATACTTTTTGCGCTCGCTCTGGCAATTCTGCAGAAATTTTAAATACTTTAGATTCACTAATTTCTGGAGTTTTTCCGGCGTCAGACGAAGTGTCTTTGACCCGCCGTGAATTAATACTATTTTGGTTATTAGCCCTTATTGCTTTGCTGCAAGAGGCTCCTTCAGCCGATAAATTGGAATTAAGCTCGCATTGGAAATCATCGATTAACTTTACTGGTTTTAATAAAAAATCGCTTTCGTCCACCCAGAATGAGGGCCTCAAATTAATGACAGGTTTTGGAATTAGAACTTCGTGGTCCGAATTATTGTACGCCCGCAGCAGTGTATTACCGTTGTCATTGATCTCGAAGGTACCGCCTATTTCGACCTCGGTGGCGCAATATATACGTGGCACGTACCCATAGTCAAAGGAATCAGCAGTAGTTTTAACGTTTATAACAGATACGGATCTTGGAGGCAATTTAAAATCCTCAGTTTCGAAAAATGGTATTTCAATGTCATAGAATGTGAATAACTTGCAATCGAAGAAAACTCTAGCGCCATAATCGTTGAAAAATTTTGCACCCAATATAGCAGGGTGGGCTGTTGAGAAGTTATTTTCTACTACATTAAATTCAATCTCGTAGCCAAATAATTCTACATAGGTTTTCCCTATTGTATACACTGGGTTTTTATTAATACCCAATAAGGCCAGATTAGAGTTTTCGTCGATTGATTGTGGTTTACTTAAGGCACCGATTTTTATTAAATTTACTTCGGAACCGGTATCGAGCATAACAGTTATCGAATTTTTAATATCAATACTTTTTACTAAAATTGCGGGTGCCTTTGTTTTCTTTAAATTTATTCTTACTGTTGAGATGTTGACTGTTTGTTCAGATTTTCCGGCGGGTTTTGATAATCGTTTGGACTCCCGTGGGTCCCGACGGTGTTTTTCCCCGGGAGATTCGAGTTTACCGATTGTCCAAATCGGGTTTGGATCAAAGTCGAAAACTTTATACAAGTAGCCAAGCCATGGTTAGTGTTACCGCAGCAAGGGCACGGGTCTTTGTTTTTTTCGGGTTTCTGGTTGCGGGATTTTGAAGGGTCCCGACCCTTGTCTTCACCAGTTTTACCCGAATTATTACCACGATTTTGAACATTAGAATTACCCCTGTTATTGTTATTATTAGGGACAGTATTACCGTTTTTAGGAACAAATCCGGGTATGAGCTTCTTATAGCACTGTTCCTCGACGTGATAACGACCGCCGCAAAACGAGCATTTGAGGTCCTTCTTCGGAGGCCTACCGGATTTGTTACTAGTGTCATTACGTCGATTACCCTGAATATGAGCGACCGATGCAATAGGCTGAGCAGCTAATGGAGCTGGTACTCGAATACCGAATCGTTTATTATTAGCTTCCTGGTTTTTAAAAGCGTCTATTGCTGACGCGTAAGTTTGCTCTAAATTTTCGTGAGGTCTAAGCATACATTGAACCTGGAGCAGCGTAGGAATGCCATTAAGGAAAGCGGAAATTGCATCCTTTTCAATTTTGAGAGTCTCTGTCACGGACAAATCACCGCGTTCAGATCTCTCCGCATGCATTATATCTCGATAGATCGTACGCGCTCGATTAACATAAGAAACGATGTTTTCATCTGATCTCATGAAGATATTTTCCATGTCAGCTTTATATTGATTTGCCGATCGACGCCGGTCGAAAACAGATCGCAAAAGGTTATCGAATTCTTGCATATTGCTGTAATCCATACTCTCTACCGCAGTCCGCGCCTCGCCTTTAAATTTTTGACGCACGAGGGTCAAGAACATAAACTCAGCGCTTAATGGTAGCATAGAGCAAGCGCGTCTGCAGGATCTGATAAAATCCGATACCGTGGAACTTGAGCCATCGAACATAGGAACGTAAGATAACGCGTCCTTAATAGTGATGTTCGCGCCCGTTGACGAGTCGATCGGAGTGGCGTTCGGGGTTGAATTCGGCGTGCTGATTTTAAGTTGAGCAATTTCTCTCTTTAATGATTCTACGGCAGAAGGCGATTTCGAAGAATTTGATTTATATTGCTTGAGCTCACGGGCCCAGTTCTGCAACAACTCCGCATTTTCCTGCAGCTCGTTATCTTGAGCCTCGAGTTCTAACTCCTTTCTATTTAATTTATCCTCTTTTTCAGATAGTATTCTAGCGAGATCATTTAGAGCAATCTCGCGACTATTTAGCGCGCCGTCGCGGGTCTCTAAATGCTCAAGTTGAATGTTTCTAGCATTAAGCAAAAGATTTCCTGATTCTGCCTCCTTCCGCGAGAGCTCATCCGTCCGGTGCTCCAATTCGGCTTCACGTCGCTCGAGTTTCTGCATCCGGTGTTCGTATTCGACTTCGCGTCTCCGCACGGTTTCGTCACTTTCTGAATTATTTATTAAAGCAAGTTCGCGTTGTTGGATTTCCATTTCTCGCTCTCCAAGTTCAATTTCCATTCTCCTAAGTACTGATTCGCGATCGCGAAGTCGCGAGTTTATTTCGCACTCGAGCTCCTGTTCTCGTGTCGTTAAATCAGCCAGTCGGGATTTAATCAAACTTTCGCGGGCCTCTAAATCCGCCTCCTTCTTGCTTTGGGCTACGCATTGAGCCTCTAAACGATCGTGTAATTCGAGGAGCTCTTCTTCTGTCATGGGTTTTTTTAGATCCATTTTCGCGAAAAATTAAAAAAAACGAATAAAGCTAATTTGTTCGGTTTCTAAGAGCTCGTGTTCTAAAGTTATTGAAATTTCCTACAAATTGCGAAATCCATTAGCTAGATATGTTAAATCGACCGCTTTGCCATGAATTTAATCGATTTCATGTTTAATACTTGATTTTAATAATTTGATTAATTTATAAGGCTAGTTTACTTTAGTAATTTTATCACTAGACCCGTAATTAGATTAGTTCTTCTAACCGCCATCACAATAATAAGATTCGCGATGGGAACGGAGAGAAATTTGAATATTAATAATAAAATAGTCCGTAGCAACACTTGTTCATTGTAACTTTCACCGTAAATCGTAAACGCACAACACTTCACAGAGAAAATCACCTAATAAATAAATTAATGAAAAGAAAAAGAGAAAAAAAAACAACTAAAATGAGCTTATCAGTATCCTGGTCACAGCACCATTGTTACATCCCAAAATTTCCTCGGGGTTTGTTATTAAAGATCTACCAGGCTGGCGACGTTAGGGTGTCGATGGACCCCTGATGCGCCGACTGTTAAGCTCCTTTTAATTACTTTTTAAATTTCTCTGAATTACTTTAGGCACGTACCTTTAAGGGCCCCATAGGTCACCCCAAACTATTCCCTTTTTCTCTAGGTTCTTAGCCTCTAGCGGTGGATAGTCGTCACTTCCTGTCCGCCGGAAGTGCTCCTCGGAATAATACCCGTACCTAGGGTCACGGAATGGAATGGTTCCTCCCGGGGGTTGGTTTATTGCTGGCAGGTTGATCTCGGTTAGTCCCCAGCCGTCGGTGATTCCTGTCCAGAAGGCTGGTGGACAATCTGATGGTGGTTCCACTATGAAATCCAAGGGACCCTCTCCGGGACTTCCTGGAGCTGGGATACTCTCGGACTCGAGTATCGGAGCGGCAGCTTCGACGATGTGATCGGCACTACGCGGAACGACCAACACTAAACGCGTACCGAGCAATACTTCCTCGGACGCAACACGCGGACCGTCGGATTTACCGTTTACTTGGGGCGGAGAC
The DNA here is from genome assembly GCF_029852145.1 of Microplitis mediator. Lineage (NCBI taxonomy): Eukaryota > Metazoa > Arthropoda > Insecta > Hymenoptera > Braconidae > Microplitis > Microplitis mediator. The sequence goes on along the minus strand of NC_079972.1, from coordinate 16,287,822 downwards.
CCCGACACCGGGTTAAGCTGACCTTGCAACCGCCAGAATTGCAGACGGCGACCTGCCTTGCGACCGCGCCTCTTGCGCATGGAACAGGGATGGTAATTTCCGGAGTCAAGGCCGTAGCTGCTTTCTCGCGCTTTCGGCTAAGGATGGTAGTAGGAACCGTAGCAGCTTTCACGCGCTCTCGGTTGGAAGTAGTGAGGATGTGACCGTAGCAGCTTTCTCGCGCTTTCGGTTTTTTAAGGAAAGAGTAAAACTCAAAGGGGTAGAGAATGGGTTTTTTATTGATAGAATAAGTAGGTCTGTGCTCTGGGCAGTTTGTCAAAAGACTAACTCCGCTACATTATGCACCAGCTTATATAATTAACAAATATGATGACACAGCATCTCGAGTTATTGTGTGAACAACGTCGTGGCTCGGAACTCATACCTTGACGGATGTTATGTCTAGTTGCAAGCCACGACGGCGTTCGCAATCTCTTATCTCGGGAGATATCCGTTACCCGCTGTAAGCGACGAAACGTTTATACTCAATGATTCCGATGTAAAACTTTATTGAAATAAATAATTAAAAATTTTTTTTTATAGATGAAATCAGACGAGAACGTCACACATAATAGACATTTTTTAACAGATAAGTTAATTAATAAATGAATATAAATATTAATTTTTATTTATTTATTTATTTATTTACAAATAATTTATGCCCATGTTTCTGTTTGATATCGTCCAGTTTTTTCAAGTTCTTTAACAAATTCTTCGGATTGATCATCATTGAAATTGCCAAATTTTTTTGATAAATTAACAAATTCGTCTCTCACATCTTTTGGCATATTTTTTGAACTACCCGACAAATAAATTTTACCACCTTTAGATAATAATTCCCAGCACAATTCTCCTTGTTTACGTATAATATGTTGGACGTACCTAATGAAAAAAAAATTAAATAAAAAGTATTATAATAACAAATTAAAGTTTTTATAAATTAATTAAATAATATTACACTTTATTTTCTTGATCTCGTGAAAAAGCACAAAAAACTTTTAAATTATTATTATCAATTAATTTTTCAATATCATTGCGACAATGATAATCTTTATCTTTATATCTACATCCAAAAAATAAAACTGTATCGGTTAAATTATGTTTTAATGATGCTCTTTCAAGTAACAATGATCTAAATGGGGCAAGTCCAGTACCAGGACCAATTAAAATCATTGGTTTATCATAATCAAATTTAAAATTTCCTTTTTGTAACCAACATAAAATTTTATTTTCTTCATTATCATCATTACTATCATTTAAAATTTTAAATGATGCCAACCAATTAGAACATAAACCAAAACGTGGTACGACAAGTTTTGTTTTATATTTAACAACAGCTACCAATAATTCAATTTGATTTTTAGTATATTTATTACTTGAAGCAATACTAAAAACACGTGGTTTTATTGGTGACATTATTTCAAATAATATTTTTTCATTTAATTTTTTAGCTGTATGTGGAAAATCATTCAATACTTCAATAATATTTCTTCTTGGTCGATTAATATAATTAAATAATTCTTCTTGTCCAGCAGATGTTGTAAATTCAATAAATTTATCTTTTTCCAATTGATTATCACTAATTGAAGCTAGTAAATGAATTGTTGATCTTCTTGGTTTGTAATTTAAATCCCAATATTGTTTAGCAAGTTGTTCAAGCGTTACTGGTTCTTGTAAAATGTATGGTAATTTTATTTCTTTTTTTTTAAATTTAATAATAGTATTTCTATCAAGTGGAATATTATATTTATTTAGTAAATTAAAAAAATTATCAACTTGTTGAGATGAATTTTGTGGTCTTAAATAAATAACATCACCTGGTTCATAATTTACTAATTTATCAAATGATAATTTAATTAATCTTACATCTTGATAATGATCTCGAGCTGTTATTCTTGTGTTACCAATAATTTTACAAACTTTCAGTTCATCATTAACATCTAGTTCTCTCATATATATATTGTTATAAACTTTGACATCCGATAACCGATCTATTTTATTTAAATCATTGTTATTATTATTATGATGATTACTTAAGATACTTATATCATAACGTTCTTCTATTTCTTTATTATTATTATCATAAATATTAAATGATATTGATGGTATATTATTATATATTATATTTATTTCATTCCATAATTGTTGTATCCATGGATCTACAGTAGCATCGATTCCTAAATCATGTTGATCGTCAGCTAAACCAATTGATATTAATGATGTACCACCTAATTGTGATAGCCTTTTATTTAATTTTTTAGCAGCATAATTATATTTTTCATATGAGCTATCACCTAACCCAAGTACTGCATATTTTAAATTATCAATAAAATTATCAGGTAATTTTTTTTGCAATAAAAAACGCCAAAATTTACGCATATTTGATGGACATTCCCCTTGGCCAGTTGTTGAAACAACAAATATTATTAGTTTTTCGTTAATAATATTTTCGATATCATAATCATTCATAGACATTACTGAACATTTTAATTCGCACCTATAACAATAATAATAATAATAATTATTATAATAATAATTTTCATGTATATATTTGTTATTGTTATGCATAACCTCTTCGCTAATTTCCAAATTCCTTCAGCAATATCTTGGGCAGTTCCTGTTTCACTTCCATATAGTATTTTTATGTCAAGAGCTTCCATTACAATATATCTATATATTAATTTTTAAATAATCACAAATAATGAATAGAGCATGTGAGCTTAATGTTTAAAATTTTTCCGCAGTCATATAAGAATATACACCATTCATTAATCAACTTCATGCGCATGTGGATTACGATTCATGCGCACAGTTTTTTCGCGCCGTTTTTAAAAGTTCAAATTAGATTAAATATTGATTAATCTTTTAAATTGGATAATATTAATAACGTACTTATCGTTAAGTATTATCAACAATTAGCTATATAAATACTTGAATATAAAAAAAAAAAAAAATTACTAGTTTTTACATTTAAACTAAATATTTATTTATATACTATATATTATAATAAATATATAATGAAACGTTCGTTGATAAAATTAAACAACAGTCAAAGTGAAACAGAGCTTGAGGAATTTGTAGACCTTTTAGAGAAATTTAATCATGATGAAATTATCTAAGGAAGTGCCAATAACTCTCGTATTTTCTATTAAATCTTTTTATTATACAGAAAAGCTATTCGTGATATTCAATCATTTATTGTAAAGTAGGTTACGTAAATTTATTTATTAGCGAAAATTTTTCATCTATTTTAAAATTTATTTAAAAATGTCACATAGATTCAAGTGTTAAAAAAATATATTCCTGTGCTTAAACGAAATATATAAAAGAAAATAAAATAAAATAAATTAAAAGTGACTTGTTGTATATTAAAAATGCAGAGCGCGTTCAATTCTGGCATATATTCTCATGACATCGTGGTAATTCTCTCTCAACAAGAGAATAATATAGTTTCACAAGCGAAACGGTGGAGTTGGTGAATTTCATTAAAACGGTCCTACTACTGCGGCATTCCCGTGACTATCTGGTACAACGGTCATTACATGGTAAATAACTCTAATATATGTGTTGTCTATCAAGTACCTTAGTAAAATCGGACTTGTTTGACTTATACATCAATATATATACATATAAATAAGTAAGGAGTTTATAATTATTGCAATAAGTGTTATGATTGTACTATATCCATGTCTTATTTCACAGCCATAAAAATGCTCAAACAAAACTATAAATATTTATCATTATTATTATTTAACAATTAATAAAATTATGTTATAATGACATTAATGAATATTAAATTTAACAACAAGCGAAAGTTAAACCAAAAAAAGTATTATTTAGAAAAATAAACCAAAGATTTTATAACGTAATGTAAAATATGTAGTGGGGAACGTGCTTTAAATACAAGACATCGTTAAGAAAAGGCTTCATTCTTATAGCAACTCGTGATCCATAAAGACTAGTAAACTTAATATTTTCATTTCTTATGAATAAATAAACAAAAAAAAATTATAAAATATGTATAATTAATGTCATTAGTGGTTATTTATAAATTATTTGACAATTTTAAGTTTATTTCTTTTATGTTAATGAAATCATTTATTGATTCAAATTTTGAGTGTTGTTATAGTTTATTATTATTATTATTGCCTTAATATAATAAATAAGGATCCTTCAATATTATTGGAGTCCTTGTCCTCTTTAAGGATTAATCGAAGGTGACACTTTGTACGGCAAGGTTTGTGTAAATTGAGGATTTGTTTCGTAATAATAGATCTGCGCAATTATAGTATTTACGTATAATAATTTTCATTTAAGTTATATATACGACACTGTTGATGTTTATGAGATTAGTTATAGAAATTTTGAGTCAATATTGACAACACAGCATTTATTAGCCATAAATAAGTTATATAAATATCAATAACATATTACATTTCGAGTCACTTAAAAATAAAAACTTGCCCAAACTTATAAAATTAAAATTTTTAATACTCGAGGAAATTATATTATTATTATTATTATTATTATTATCATCTAAATCTAAATCAACAATTACTTTATTATAAATGATAAAAAAAAATAAAAAAAAAATGACAACACAGTTCGCACGTGCTGGATATAAAACCGCAACAAGTTTATTATCTTATATATAATCCAGTTTAATATGACAAGATACCTACTTTAATTCTCATAACATATTAAGATTTTTTTTTTCTGTTTTCTGTTTTGTTTAAAATTATTTAAAATTTTTATAGAGTAAATTTAATTGACAATAACAGCAAAAATAGTTTTGTTTATATCTTATTAAAATGAATGTTGATTTTAATATAAGATTAAAAAAAATTTAGGAATGTAACAAGTCATAATGAAGATGACCGGTAATAATTTGTATGCACAATATTTTTTTTATGTGTATTATAATACATAATATATGTACAGTAGTAGACGGGTTTTCAAACACACTTGAATGCCAAGTATGTAACTTGCTAAGTGACAACGTTACATTGTGATTTTTTAACACACGACACGTTGATGATCGAGACTTATTAGTGTGTTAAAATTTTACTGTCAGCCTTAATGATTAAATATAATTTAAACAATAAATTCAATTGCTATAATTTATCAATAAGTTTATGGGTTTATAAAAATTTACATAGTAGCCAGTTTGTCATAAAAATAGAAACTTTTTTTTTCTTCCTTTTTCTTCTGATAATCATGATTAATTAAAATGTACATTGAGTTTTGTGATAAAATACAATTTATATATGTATATATTTATATTGGTGGTATGCCAAGTTTACGTCCGCTAATAAGATCGATACAATTTGTCATTTTGTCAGCGTCATGTAATTTCTAGAACGAATAACTATACTCGTTTCCACAGCACAAAGATATTTTACATTTAACATTTGTTTTCTTATTCTTGATTTCATGCCCAAATCAAGTATATATATTTTTATAGTTGATATTTAAAAATTTTTTTATGTTACAAAAAAAGAATTTCATTGAAAAAATTATATATTTTTTTCTATTGATAAATTATAAATTGAAATATTAATTTTTTTTTTTTTATATTATGTTATGTTGCATAATTAAAAAATTACAAAAATATTCACATGGTTTATAAATATATAAGATTTTTGATTACTGTAAAGACTTCCGCCTATTTTTTCGTTCCCCCGTGTTGTAAATTTGCATTTATCTCTCATATAATTAAAAACTCATTGAGGTCATTTTTTATCCTCATTAAATATTTTCTGTTAAATGATAGTATATGTGTATATATAAACACAGGGATACATGTATATTTTTTTTAAATTTTATATTAAATTATTGAATGACAGTTTGCAATTTGTTCTTGTCAGGTCAGTAAGGATTCAAAAACAATAACAATTTAAATTTAAAATTTATCTGAATAGTTAAAAATGACAATAATCCATAGATAAATTTCGCAAATGTAATACATTCGTTCTTTGTTATATGTAATTGTTGTTGAATTTTTTTTATTTCAATAATTTTATTAAAGTTATTGATAAAAATATATATAAATACAGATATTTTAAATATTTATTATTTATGTAATAAAGTAAAACTGCGTGGCGCGCCTTAGCTTATTATCAATTATTAAACAAAAATTATCTGAGTTGTATATATCTTGCATAGGTTCTTGTATATTTATGGGGATCTGCTACTGGTATATGTCGCTTTGGTTGCTTATTAACTTGGGAAAAAAATTTAATTCCCTATATATATATATATATATAAATTGTCCTTTAATTTGATAATAACATTTCCTCAATTATAATTAATAACATTGTTATGTTGATAATTAATTCTTAATCACTAAACATGAAAAAATTCTTTTTTATTTAAAAAATTAATAAAAAAAAGTATATACATATAAATAAAAATTTAATTGTGGAAATTATCGGGGCTTTGCTTCTGATGATTACTATTACTGTTTTTATTAATATTATTATCTATTATAAATCGTGTATTATCAGGGACTATCATATGTAATTTTTTTTTCTTTTCTCTTCTTTCTTAATTTGCTGGTATTATCATGATTAAATATTATGTCTATATATTTAATCGATTATTATAGCATACTCAGTACTTGATGGTATTAACATTTGCTATTGTCGTTGTTATTATTCAATGGATAAATTATTATAAGAATATTACATTATTAACTTTCGTTATAATGTAATAACTAAAAACAACAATATACAGCAGCATGTTATTTTCACACGCTTCTACTTAAAGTTACTTCTGAGCCTTCTGAGTTAAACAACAGCCCTGATTGTACCCGGTTGGTTAAGATTTCACTTCCTTGTAATATCGTATACAAATATATAAGCCTCTCACCATCTATATAATGGGTAAATAGTATTACCATAACATAGTATTACCATAAATTCTTTACTATAGAACCCGACAAATCATTATCGAAATCACACAATAGGTCAAAAATTTTTATCAATAATCTGATGCTCAATTATTTTAAAATCTTGTAAAATTTTTTTCAAATCATATTATAAATTTAACTATACTATCGTTTTTTTTCGCTTCTTTTTATATAAGATATAAAACACACATCTCTAAATATTTTTAAAACTTAAAAGAACATAATGTATAACAAAAAAAGTACGAGAAAATTTATTTTATAATACAATGGAAAATGTGATAAAAAGATAATATATATACGGATTCAATCAGTAATAAATATATTATTTTAATGATTTAGTGTTGATTTAAAAATGATCTCAATAAACTGATATACATTACATAAGTTTAAAAGTTTTTATCATTTTTATATATGTAGCAATTAATAATATAAAAATCTTTATTGAATTACAGACACAATAATGATGACTTATTTGATAATTATAATACTGGTTGTGATTACTGTTACGGCGGCACCTTTAAAAATAAAATTATCGGATGATATTGTTGTTAATAATGAGATAAAAAATGATGACCAAGAACCTAATAGTTTAATTAAAAAAATAAATGACAGCAATAAAGAAGATAAAAAGGATTTATCTACATTAAAATCAAAAAAAGATAATTTAAATGAAAAATCATCATATTATCAAAAATATTCGTATATGATACCAGAAAATAAATACTTATCATCGTTATATGATGCAAAGGAAAAATTAATTTATAACAAAAAAATAAAAGATAGTAATATATTTTACGTTCGTTTACCACCAGTTCCTTATTTTTATGTACCAGGACTTGGTTACATTTCAAATCCACCAAAATTCTCGACGTCCAATTTAAGGCCTGGTTATAGTAATAAATTACCATCATTTATTGCTCAAAATCATCATCACCAAAAAATAAATCCATTTATAAATTTACCGATTGATTTTATAAGTAATGGAAAACCAATTTCAGTATATCAATGGGAAAAACCTTTCAAAAATAAAAAAAAACAAAGTTTAATAAAAAATTTAAAAAAAGGACCTTACGGATTTAATGGTAAACCAACATCTATATATTTAATTGGACCTGATGCCCAAACATCATTCTATCATCAGATATACTAATAGTCAATTAATTTTATCATTATTTTTTTGGGTATATCTAAATAAAGAGTATTAAAAACTGCCACACATAAACACCCACTACACAACTGACTGAATATCTATATATATACTATTCATATTGATATAGTGGACGTGTTGCAAACAGTAATAAATTTTATTATCTATTTTATTTCTAGTGTATGTCTTTTTTTGCTTAATATTATAATTGTCAATTTTCATAATCAACTTAGGTAAATTAATCGACAATAGGTCATTATATGACCTAAAGTCAATATCAAATTCGTTTTAAATTCAAAATTCAATAAAGTCATATGATATATGTTATTATTTATTTTTTTTTTTTCTATAGTAATAATAGTAATTATAATTATAATAAAATAATATATTGTGATAATATAATACGACTAAATAAAAAGTAAATCAAATAAAGTGACAATGTGAGTAAAATATATGTAACATTAAGTAATATGTCGTATATATATATAACCATTATTTTATACAATGTACATGTTAATGTGTGTCTGATAAGTGATAATAGATGCTCTGAATAATGATATAACTTTTTAATCAAATATTAGTTAACATAAAAAAAAAAAAGAAAAAATTAACATTTAAATTTAAAATTACGAAATAAGTTATTGTATAAAATTAAATAATAAATAAGTGCAAGAAATAAGTATAATTTTAAATAACAAAATAATTACTTTATATTCAAAGGTTTCTATAAATAGTTGGTAAAAAAAAATTCATTTGACGATTTACCTATGTATATTTATTTATTTTATAAAAATAACTATATAAAAGTATAAAAGTTTATATTTTTCTTAATTTTCTAATATTCATATCATACTTATATTAATTATATTGCTAATATTTTCATTTCTTAAGATATTTAAAAGCAAAATTTATCGTTAATTTTACTTATTTTTAAATGAAAATAATTAAAGCGATGAAATATATATATATCTCATAATTATAAAAAAATTTTAACAATAATATAGAGTGTAAAAATCGGGGTTGAATTTGGAGTAAATTTTTAATCAGAATTCACTTTGTTATACTCAGAGTTCCGGAGCTTTAATGTTACAATAAATTTATATATTAATAATAAAATTATTAATTAAAAATCATAAATACATATTTTATTTAAGTAAATATTAATGACTTATAATGATATATATTATTATATTCCGGGTTTTTAAAAATTTTTTTGTAATAATGATAAAAAAATCAAATTATTTCAGTCTTGAAGTAATCACGTTACTCTGAAAGGATTACGTAAATAAATAAATAAATAATCGCTCCGTATTCACTCCTCCGAATTTAATTATCCTTTAGTTTATTATTTTTTTACAGTATACAAAATGATTAATAACTTATATAAAAGAGTGTATAAGTCTCTTTTTCTCTCAGTCTATCAATTATTGAATTATTTTAATTGTCGGTTAAAAATAAAATGAAAAAATTTTCATTTTCTATATAAGTCATCATTGCTTACATTTATTGTAGATCCATTGATGATTATTATTATTATTATTTGATAAGATATTCTTTTTAAAACAAGTTAAATATTTGAAAAATTATGGCAATAAAGAATGATAGTAAATTGGCTTGTGACGGCTCTTTTCCATTACATAAAAAGCTTTTGGTTTTCCGTTACCAGGAAAATTTTTGTGTATATTGTTATTGATCGACAATCCAGTTATTTTTTTTGCAATCATTGGTGCATAATACGTCATTGCTGCTTTCATTCGGTATTGTTTATTATTATTATTATTATTATTATTATTATCATTATTTAAATCATTAGCTAATCTATTTGGACGTGATTTTACATCATAACTATCTTCAAATCGATACATTTTTCGTGTACTATTTTCATTATTTAATTTATTAGAAATTCCATAGATTTTGTTTGATTGCTGAATATTTTCTGAATAATAATTTAATAATTTATCATTATTTCTTGTTTGTTTTTGAAAAATTACATTTTTATTGTCATTAACTAAACCATTGTATTTATTATAATTATTTTTCATGTTGACATTAAATACTTTATTAAATTCATCATCAATATCAGATTTCGTTATTAATAATGAATTTATATTTTTTTTATCATCTTGATTTTTAATATTTTTATTCCTATTTTCTTTAAATTTTTTTCTTAATTGATTAATTTTAAATTGTCCATGTAAACGTTTTTTTTCAGATATTTTCTTCATTAATGGAAGATTCCAGTGATAAATTTTAGCTGGTTTACCATTACTGTTAAATCCAACTAAAGGTGTTTGATTTATTACACTTGAATCATCAATACTTTTGCTTGGGATATTATTATTATTATTATCTTTATTCACTGATTTTAAGGGTCTCGTAACAGTATAATAAGGTGGACTTGCTGGTAATTTTACCACATATATGTGACTATCATGATGACCATGACGTCTGCTATATGGTTGATGGATTCGTGATTGTGCACTCGAATAACTTAATGATGATGACAATGCTTGAGGTTCTGGTCCAGATACACGTTTCTTGTAATGTCCTTCGGGTATTTCAATTGGTGATAATCCTAAACGATTTAATACTGCAGCATTACTTGTGTGTACTGTTTCAAAAGTGTGCTCTACTTGGATACTGATGACGTAAGTTATTAGAAATGATCCCATAAGGATGCATGATCTGAAATTATTGATATTATATTAATTCAATAAATTATAATAGATATATAATAACAGGTAAAATTATAATGTATATATATATTTTTTTTTTAAGGGCAGGTCTTGATAAAGATTATTGTAATTATAATGGAATTTATAACTGTGTTAGATCTGTACTAACAGTAAAATATTAAATCTACTATATTTATGGTTGAAAAGTAAATGAGGAGGGCCTTTGCCTATTATCGTTTATGAAAAATTAATAACAATAACGATACAATTTATATAAACGTAAAACTGAAAATTAAATGAAAAAAAATGTACGGATAGTTGGATGTATGCTAGTGTAATACCGTAACAAGTTTTTACAACACAAGGAATCAGAATAAAAGACAAGTGGAATCTCTAGCAATGGCGTAAATTTATCGTCTAGCTAGTATCATTGACATTTTCAAGTTTTAAGTATACATTATACGTTATACGTTATACGTATAAGGCCAACAATCGGTTCTACGTAGTACATAACAGTATATCGATAAAAGTAGACAAACTATTAAGTTTGATTAAGGGGTTAGGGGTACTCAGAGGCCTGAAAAAATGATGATTTTCAATAATTTTTTTTTTGTAGTTAATTACTTTATTTGACAAAAATAAAAACATAGCTTTATTAGAACACGTTTCGATTTGACTTCACGAAAATTTCAAAAAAAAAAATTAATAATTCAAAAAGTTATCGCTGTTTTTGTAGAGCCCGTTCCTCCCGAAGTCCTTTGCGGTGATCATCATAAGTCCTTGGAGATTCATCTAAAATCAATCGGACAAGAAAAATTAGTTTTATTAATAGATAATCTTGTGCCTGATCGAAGCTTTTTTTTTTTTTTTCGAAATTAACAAAATGGAGGCCTCAGGAAATTTTTTTCAAATTTTCGAGAAAAAAACCGACAGTTTATTGTTAAAAAAAAATCGAAATTTTTGAAAAAAAAAAAAATCCTTCGATCAGGCACGAGTTTTTAATGTATTTCAAAAGTACAATAAATTTTATTGAAATCTACCGAGCAGTTTTTAAGTTACAGTGATCACCAGTTCAGAAAACATAGTTTTGAGAAAAACGCATTTAAAGTTTTGCTATGGATTTATGTCGAATTATAAGAATTATTTAATAACTTACACTGAGTCATCTATTCCTGGACCATATAATAGCTCTTCAGCCGTCATAGCAGCTTCCAAAATATTGATTTGCTGGTGCCTACGTTGCAATCGACCTTCTCGGGTGTTATCATTAGCGCGCTTATCTGCTACTTTGATACGTGCAGCATCCATTCTTTCTGCATACCGATGAGAATTAGGCCCACAATTAAGTCCTAGTGTATTCATCAAGACTAATAATGAATTTATACCCTCATTAAATATACACATAGCAACGTATGCAGCTATTTGTACGACAGTAAAACTAGTATTTACCGTTTTTGGGCATATTTTCCATACTAGTTGGTTAAAGCTTTCATTATTATTCTGATTGAATCCACCTACACATCTTGAAAGTAAATTTTCATTACTAAGACCTTCGTATATAGGCTTGATAGCTTTTAAAACATCAGAAGGTAAGGGAGAATAATCGTGAGAATAGGTATCAAGCTCTCCTCTTGCTTCAGCGCGCTGGTAAGAGCACCAAGATTCTTCGCCTTTTGGACACATATCATGATTCGGTTTTTCATCACTCGAATTTCATCAAATTTATTATTCGAAATTCAGTACTGCTGTCTTCAGGTACATCATCTTCAGTGTTTTGTTTTAATTTTTTAGAAGATGTACTCTGAATACTTTCATCACTTTCGGCTGTTTTCGGATTAAAAACATTCTTTCTTTTGACTGAACGCGACTTATTAATTTTTTCAGAACTCCGAAGTTCTCTTGAAACCTTTCTAGAATCACGTCCCATGGTTAATAATTTAATTCACTTGAGAAATAATTTATCACAAAACTATCGACTGATCAGTGCAACGACTACAGGTATACTGGCAACCAAAAATTATTTTTCAGTTCTTGTACTACCTACAAATTGTGAATATATGTAGAAGGATTTATATATATATATATATATATATATATATATATATATATATATATATATATATATATATATATATATATATATATATAATTATACATACATTAAAATGGGGAGATATTCATGGCAATGAAACCCGAAAGGTCGGTTGCTTGCAGCTGTTTCTAGCTACCTGCTCTCGAATGCCACGTAGCACCCGAGCGTCCTTTGGTCATTGTTAAATAACTCGAAAAGAATTTGTCGGATTCACTTCAAATTTTCACACAATATTTTAAAAATATTATACTTTAAGAAAATGCAAAAAAAAAAAAATCGATTTTTTGAAAATTCTGACTACCCCTAACCCCTTAAAGAAAAATTACCACTATAGACACTGTGTACTTCACTACTATTTTATCTTTATCTTCACATGCTATTCATCTGTAACTAAGTCATTCAATCTTTCAATTTGATACACTAATGTTTATTTTTGAAAATTTGGTTTAAATAATGATGATAACTAGAATAAATTTATTTGGCTTAATTAAATATTAAGTGAATATGGATATATAATTTTGTTTTATAAAGAAAATACTGTTTAATGCCAGTGATTGTTGATATAAGATTTCCAAGATTTAAGGCAAAAAAATATAAAATATGATTATGTATAGTCTAACAAAAACGTGTCTATAGTTTTTAACATCGAAATGCAAGACATATATATATATATATGTATATATTTATCTAACATCTAGTGGATGAGGATTTATAAAAAAAAAGATCCTTGAGAGAAATGTGAGACGATCGAATAAAAAATTTAAAAGCGGGTCTTTAGATTTAATAACTTGTTCCCTAATCTTCTTTCATTACTTTCTCATCTTTTTTCTTACCGACTTTTTATTCTCCTTTTTATGTATCCTTTCTTAAATACATTTATCATTTCGTATTAATATTATTTATTATTATTATGTCTTTTCAATTCCATATAGATATAATAAATATTAATATTTTATAATAATAAATCAATGTCAATAACCAAATTATTTCGATATATATATATAGATATTTTATAGCTGAATTAAATGACATTGTTGACCGAATACACACATATATCCTAGATTCCCGATTCTTCACGTTTGACCCATGCTGATCTTTTATGCATAACGGTGCATCTGTAGCAACCGTTTCCCGTATATACCGTGTAAATTTATATATATATATATATACAAATGCAGTCGGAATTTTGCCGAAAAAATGGTCATTCTAAACATGTAAAATAATTTCATTGTCTACTATATATATATGTTATTTATTTTTTATATCATTAATTGTTTATTAGTTAAATAATATTTAAAAGTTTAGTTATATTTTTATACGTTGGTATTATACAAATTATTTGAAAATAACCCTCTGGTTACAAATAATGAGGGAGTATGTATTTAATTCCAGTCAGTGAACCGCAGATAAAAAGAGTCGACAGACCCAAAATATGTACGTATAAGAGTACATGCTACTTAGATACAAGATAGTTAATCTATTTGGGCTTTTAACGTTTTTTCTTTTACAATAATGTTTTTTATTTTTTCTATAAATAACGAACGCCTTCATTAAACCATAATAATAATAATAATAATTTAGTGGTTTCATTCAATTGAGTTATTATCCAGCTTTCAGTAACTAAAATGCTCCAAAATTAAAATTATGAACTATGATGTATATGAAAAACTTTTAATTTACAAAAAAAAAAATTAAACATATATTTATTAACTTAAAATGGATCTTTATCGAAATAAATATTAACTTTTCTTAGAGGAGTTTTTAAATAAATTCACTTTAGCACGGGCAACGAGCAAATATATAATAAATATATGTGTGTGTGTAAGTGTGTATAAGTGTGTTTAGGCAAAAGCAAAGCCCTTTATTTAAAGCATTACGCTTACCAGAGCAAGCAAAAAAAATCTTTTATCTCTATATACATGTACATATATATACAAGTGATGGTCCGATCACATCGGAGTAGCTTCTTATTCGAGTCCCTTTTGCCCTTTTTTATTCTCTACTATTCTCATTGGTCACGTGACTAACATTACTTACAACGTGAGTATTATAATAATCGCGAAATATATATATACGCTTAGGTAGATCTTTTAAACGCGTAGGCGACCCTCACACTCACTTTTTTAAGTAATATTATACATGCAAATACCTATACTTTTAATAAACTCGCTTTGTTTATTTATTTTCATGATTAAGATATTGATTACATTAAATAATACAAATATATAAATAAAAAATGAATTTAAATTATCTCTAATTTTTATAATTTTTTATTTATTTTATGCAACATAATTAATACACACTATACTTTGAATATTTCTTGCCGTTAAAATTATCCTATAACTATTTCGATTTAAATTTTAAATCTAGTTAACACATTGCTGTGTATTATAAAAGAGTAACAATAAAATTTTGGTACGATTTTGTTTTAAAGTACATAATAATTTCATCGTATTCAGTCAATTTTATATGTTTATTCATATAAACTAGCAATAAAATTATGTACGAAGCGAGAAAAAAAGATTAAACAAGCTATATACAACAAAACCAACGAAAAAAGACCGTAAGAATCAATAAATTTTTTATTTTATTTACATAAAATATAGTATGCATTTTTTCGTGTGTGGGTATGTTTTTTTTTCTTATATGTATTAAGATTTTACATTTTTACTGTTTTAACTGAAATGTTTATTTTATTATTTATCAGATAAAAAATTCGACAAAATAAATTGTATTTTAGTTAATTAATGTTTAATTTTTTTTATACTATATATAATAAAATTTATAATTTAAAATTTAGTCTGTTTAATAAAAAAAAACACTGTACAATTACTCACCTTAAAATTGAATTCATTTTTAAATTTTTAAAATAAAAACAAGAAAAAAAAAACTGAAAAAAAAAAAAAATTGTCCAAAAAAAATTGTTTTAAAGAAATATTTATGTAGCACTTAATGAAGAATTAATGAAAGGTAATTGAATATTTATATATTTATATATTTATGAAATAAAAATGATAAAATAAAAGTTAATTTTTAAGCGATTGCGCATTAAAGACTGAACCTCTCTGTACTCTGTCTGTATGTGCTGTAGTCTCTGTACTGAGACCAACTGAGACTACTGACAGTACTGGACAGTACCAGACAGTGCGACTGAATTTAGATGCCTGCCGCGTTGAAAAGGATTTAAAATCAACATCAACTAAAAGCCATAAGTGTGTATCTAGTGCTCACATTACCGAAGTTTCCCGAACCCGTCCGATGTGTTCTTAAATTTTAAAAAATGATTTATAATAATTAGAAAAAAATAGATCATTACTTATAAATTATGTATATATCTAAAACTTGCTTATTATTTATATTATACAATTACAATTATAATAACAAATACTCATTCAGTATTAATTATTGTTATTTTTAACCAACATACAAACAAAAAAATAAACAATTATTTTTCGTTATATTCATGTGGTACAATATTTTTAATTAATATGATTAAATAAAAATTTGTATATATGCTGTCATCATATGGCCCTGATTAAGAAAAATGATTTAAAACAATTTGAATCGACTAATATATAGATATACACTTAACATGGAATGAATCTTTTTTCTTAATCAGAGGGTATGGCAATTAGCAACAATATAAATATCAACAGCTCTATTCTTATTCTTTTTGTAGACATTATACACACATAACTTACTATTCTAGTAAATAATTTGAAAATTTTCTCATAAGACTTTTATTCAACTAATAATTATCAAATATACATAAGCATTTTTTTTTCGTGTAATTTTATTAATTTTTAAACAAAAAATAGTAATACCATGTTCATGTTTTTAAATAATGATTGCTGATTAAATATTTAAGACTATTAGAAAATACTTGATTACTTATAATGAGAATAATATAACATGATTTTAACGATAAAATAAATTAATTTCAGTAGTTTTAGTTTCACAAAAATATATATTTTGTTTTGTAAATAAAAGAAAATTAATTTATAAATATTTACGTTAATCCAATCAAAGTTTATGTTGCTCGTAATATATATTTACATATGTTTACTTATTTTTATTTATTCTAAATTTAATTAATAATATATATAAATATATATATTCATTATTCCAATAGTATGTGAATTAATGACTTTAATCTTGTCCAAGTATACATATTTAAATCTACGATATATTTTTAATAAAATACAATAACTTAAAAAAATAAATTACAATTAATAAACCAATGTAATTAATAATAATAATTGATAATTAATGTTTAATAGAATAAAATGGATTGATAAATTTTAAGTTACAAGTAATAATCTAAATTAACTTTGTTTAAATTTATCAAGAGACGCGTTTAATGACTAGCTTGCGTCCAACACTAGTTGACGAGGTTTTCCCTAGGTTTTTTTCCAAGAGTAATACATTTCTAATGGTCGATTAACTTTCCAAAATTTATCATTAACTTGGCGTAAAGTCTGTGCGCCACTTAGAACTATGTACTGGCCAGGTTGAGGTGCAATATAAATGCAAAAATTTAATAATCTATCAGATTCTGGTAGTTCTGTATCTAGATCTAATGTCAATCGCATTGCCAAGTATTTACTTAAATGATCAACTGAAAAAATAAAAAAATAATAATAATAACATTAAAATTTTAATAAATGAAATATTATTGTATAATGTTATAAAATAAAATAAAATAAGTATATACCAGTTGCGTTAGCGGTTGTTTTAATATAGCGAATACTATTTTCTTTAAGTGCTTTAATAAGTGAATTATCACCAGCCATTTCAATAGGATGTGGTTTAAATACCAATTCAATTTCATTGAGCATTAAAGGCTCAGTAGGTCCTTCTCCCTCTGTATCAACCATTGAATCACCACCACCAGTTTCAGCTTCGGCACTTGATGAATCATTTTCCGAATTTTGTAGACTTTTTTGACGTTTTGCTGGTTTAGGAATTTGATTAGCTGGATTTGGGGATGGTGTTGTTGAATTTCTTGAGGTTGTACCTATAAATATATATATATATTTATAAAACATTTTTTTTTTTTTTTAAATGTTATTATCATTTTCTCAATATTATATTTAATCATTTATTACCAGAAATTGCTGGACTATTTGCTGCTTGTAAAATATTATTCATTGAATTTGAATTTGAATTAGTTCCACCCGCATTACTAATATTGTTATTGTTGTTGTTATTATTATTACTATTATTATTATTTAATGCTGTTGCACCTTGAGATGAGTCACTTTGATTGGTAACAATATTGTTAACTGGATTTGGAGTAGTGGGTGCGCTTACATTCGAAGACATATTATTGTTGGTGTTGTTGTTACTATTATTGTTATTGTTATTGTTATTATTATTATTACTATTGTTGTTGTTATTGTTGATACTATTACTATTATTATTATTATTATTGTTGTTGTTGTTGTTATTATTATTGCCGCTAGTATTGTTGTTGTTGGTAGAATAATTTGTTGCATTATTGCTATTTTCTGATTCATTGGCTGCTCTTCTAGATCTTTGTGGTCTATTTTGGCTTTGTAATTTAATACCTTCGGTTATTGAATTAACTAAAGCTGCTTGAGAATGTGACTTATTTAATTTAGCTAACACTCGTTCCTGGTGAGCCTCATACTCATCACGACTTGGATAAATTTTTGATATCAATAAATCAAAATTTGGATCAGGTCTTAACGATCTTTTAGATACTAATTTTTTTCTACATGTTGGACATTCCTGAAAAAAAAAATATTAATATAATAAAAAAATGAACATAAAAATGATTGTAAATAAGTTAATAAAAAATGTATTATTATTATTATTATTATTATTATTAAACCTTATTGCCACTTCGTAAAGCTGTAATTATACAGTCAGAGCAAAATCGGTGTAAACATTCCTTTGTTGTCATTGTTTTTTTCAACATATCCAAACAAATAGGGCACATTAATTCACTATGTAGACTTCTTGGACTAACTGCTATTTCAGTATTATCAGTAATAGCATCTTGTGATATACGATGTAATTCGTATAATGATAATTCCCATGTTTTGTTGGATCCTATTTGCTCTGTTGACGCCATCTTAGCTTTGTTAAGTTAAGGTTAACAACACAACAATACAGCAATACAGACACTGAAAACTCGAACACACACTTTCAATTTTTTATATATTTTATATATGGTATTAATTATTAATTTAAAGTTACTGTAAACAACTAAAACTTATTATTATTAGGAAAACTCACTAAAGTTGAATAAATTACAATCTGTGATATTACTTTTTAATTTTTTTATACAAGCACTAACATAACGTACTGCCTATTTTCATTTATTCAATTATTTTTTTTTAAAATATTTAATTGTCCAGCACAGTTATAAATTATATATACATATGTATATATTATAAATTTAATAGAAATAGCGCGCCATCTTGTTATAGTTAGGTGTTAAGGGTGTTAACGTCTTAACGTTATTATTTAGGTGCGGTTTCCTTTTTGTCTCTGCTTTCTGGATTATACAATAAATACCATATAAACTCATAGTCCTGCCGGAGCGCTACTGTAGTGTTATTACTGCTTATGTATATAAGTATGTTGTCAAGTTTCTTTTTTATCAACAGTTAAACACAAATACATGCTGTCTTACAATCTAGTCCTCTGATGGTTGGTATCAATGGGGTGTGCCATCAGCCATCAGTTATTAATAAATTTAAAAAAAAGAAAGGCCATTTAACAATTATGCGCAAGCGTAATCTCGCCATTTTAAAAAACCGGCAATTCAAATAATTTCAACAAGTTTAAAAAAAAAAAAAAAACTTGTAGATAATTAAATACAACAACGGTAAATTCGAGATGTAAAATATGATTGTGACCGCAAACCTCATTTTATATTCTCTTTCTGTATATCATAAAGAAAATGAGTCGAAATAATTATTGTCGACAAATATACCATCTGATAAGTAAAGTGATTTTTTTTCCGAACAGATTTATTTTAGCTAGAACAATACATTTATTTAATAATAACTCTATACAGGCTTATTTAATTATTTAATAATAAGATTTTTATTGTTAGTTTAGTTAATTAATATAGGTTGTTTTTTGTATATATTGCTTAATGGATCTAGTTGTTTATTAATTCAGTATATGTATATGACACTACAAGTGTTGCACATAAGTACATGTATATGTTATGTTTCGAGACTGGAGTCTGGGGAGTTTGGACGATACACGTGATATGATGCAAACAACACATCTTCACCTCACGGTTACTAACCAGCCAAGCAGTTATGTACCAAGACCAAAACCAACCAAGACATCAAGTGCACTCTAGTATACCGTAGACAGCAGACAGCAGACAGTTAACTTCTTTAGACTCGTTTAAATTTAATATAATTATATTTAACATTCATTTTTTAGATTCACTAATTTTTATTGATCAGTGATATTTATTATTACAACTATAAAAACTATATTAGTAGTTATTTTAATTTAATTTCAAAGGTAATTGTTTTAAATTGTGTAGTACAGTGTGTTTAATTATTTAATTTTAATAGTAGGAAAAAATATAATTTTGTGGGGACAGAAATTATTTTCATTGTAAAATTAAGACAAAATATACAAGTATATACATATGGATATATTCAATTTAGGTTGATTAACGGATATGTATCATGTATATGCATTTGGTGCTGTGCAAAATGCAGCTCAGTAGGTCAAATTCACGGTTTTTTTTTTTGTTATTCTTAATATATAATACAATAAATCAATGAATATTAAAAATTAGCCATTAAAACAACAATATGGGTAACATCAGCGATGAAATTAGACATTAGACAAAAGTTAGTGCGGAGTCGGAGATGTTGATAATAAATTCACAATAAGATAATTAAAAATTCAAAACTCACGTAATAAAAAGAACGGTCAGTTTTATATGTTTGTTGAGTATTTAGTTAATAGAAAAATTGTAGGATACGAGTATTGGAAATCTAAGACGGCCCAGAAAATAAATAATGTAATGCCTTTTTTATCTTAATGGCCTCAGTGCAAGAGCAGTGTAAGAAATCTGGTACTGGCGGTGCTGGTAAACCGTTAATAAAGGCGCGTGTATTTACAGTGTACCGACCGTATAGACCGTATAGACATATATAATAATATCAAAACAAAACAGTGTACAGTTGGAGTACAAATAGAGCTTTGTCACCACCACGACCATCACCATCGATAATTTTTGTTACTGTATAACATTTTACAAAATACCAATCTTATATTCTGTGAGTGAAGCTACTGTTTGATTTATGAAAAAAAAAAAAAACCAATGGGTAATTTCTCATCATCACAGCGATGCGAGCCACGTAAAAAAATTTACTTTTTTAATTTAATTAATAGAACGTGGGATAGTGTGAGAAAAATAAATAGAAAAAACCTAGAAAAAGAAGAAGAAAGAGAAAAATCTAAAGAAATTTACCATGATAGTACTTTTTCACGATGCAGCATCAGCAGCAGCAGTAGTACTAGCAACAGCAGTCGATGTAATCAATGCGTCGATTTCCATTACCAAGATGTTATTGTTATCTATGATGGGTAAGTTCAAGTTCTACATTATCATCAGCTAACACTATCATAAATATATATATATATATAATGCATACAAAAATAAAAAAAAAATAAGCGATAATTGTTATCTGAAAATTTGTATAAGTAATTATATTCAGAGGATATTTATTAATAATAAAATTAAAAAATCTAAACTTTGAATATATTATTTATTATTTAGAAAAAAGTTAAATTTTATATTACAATAAATATAACAAAAGTTCATTTTTTATTATAAGATCCAATAATAAAGAAATAATAAGTAAAGGCGCGTCTTATAAATTTAAGTTAATAGTAATTTTATTTTATTTCCCCTCCATCTACACATGACTCATCCCTGTTAGATAGCCGAGACGAGTCGAGTCGAGCCGATAATACTCGATGTAAAGTAAGGTAAGGCGGGTAAGGCTTTACCATGCAGGTGGTTTTACATTTACACCGGTACCACCGGTACTTATACTTACTAGTCTTACTACTTAGTTGTCTGTTCTGTTGTGTCAGTATTTCAGTAACAGTCAAGAATAAAGTCAGTTAACCCGCGACTACTCACGACTTACGACTATACACCAGAAGTTGATTCGTATTATAAACAAAATAAAAATACAAAAAACTGTCATTTTCTAAATTAACTTTTTATTGCAGTTGTGTTATACTTGATAATAATTAATCTTTTAAGTGAAACTTTTAAATTTACTTGATTGCGTGGATCAAAATTATTAAAAGGTATTTATCACATTAATTTATCGTTTTTTAAATTATTATAGAATATCAAGATATTTTATTTTTTTTTCTATAGTATTGTTGTCTTAGAATATAATTTTTTAATGAACAACCGAAATCTCAGTTATGAGGTAGTTTTTTTTATTTCAATAATATTAGAGATTTTATTTATTTATTTAAAAGGATTCCATGGAATTTATATGAGAATGAGAGCCACATGATTATTTTGTTCTACTGTTGAGATATTATATCAAGTATTTCTCTGAAAGTTTATTTTAGACATGAAACTGAATTAATTTTTCATACATAAGAATAAGTAAATTTTTTTTAACAATCGTTTCTCTAAGAATATATTTATTTATTTATTTATCTATGTAAAATTAAAAAATGATTGTGTGAAAATTGCCATTAAAGTTGAACAAGTAAAACTTTTTAAACTCTTAGTTATTATGGACAAAGTATATATATATATATTGTATTTAAAAATAATTAACATTAAAGATTTAAATTGTCTTGGTGATGGTGGTTGTGGGAGGAGGAGTTGAACCTCTCGAATTAAATAAATATGATGGATTTTCATTCAGTTAAATAATATTTTTCATTGTGCACCGTATTGTGTACACAACTATATACTTAAAATAATTATAATAACAACAGTGTATGGGGAGGATGGAGAGTACTAGAGTAAATAAGTGACGAGTCAAAACAAGACAGGCCTTAATAGTTATTATCAGAGTAGTAAATGTATATCAGAAGATTATTCAGAGCGTGACATGAGGACGTGTGTTTAAGATGATGATACCTACAGTGACTAGTTTATGTGATACGCAGATAATTATTATCTATATAAATATTGTCCCTAGCATACTCACTTTTTGTCACGCAAGATACTTTTATTATTGTTATTATTATTATTACAAAACACACCTATAAAAATTCCTTATTTTAGAGAAATTAGTTGATAGAAAATGGCAATTAACCATTCCTCTAAATAGATGTCATTACGTATATACAACTGTTCCACTTAATTTTTATAACTTGGCTTCTATTCCAATGACGTTATTCTTTATTACTATAAAGAGATAAAAAAATGAAAACTCTCATTTTTTTTTCATTTCTTTCTAAAAAAAATTGAACAATGCTATCGTGAGGTGAAGAAACAATCAGATTAAGAAAATCATACTGATGGCATTTAAATTAAAAATGGTATTTAAATTTATTTAAAACTAGCTCCCCTAGCCGGACGTGGCAGCAATAATCTCACAAGATAATCTACTTATTTGTTTATATAGATACAAAAAGTCAAATAAATAATGAAAATTATAAAATATTAATAAACTTTTTAAATTTAAAAACTTAATTTTCAATGTTATAACAAATGTGAAAATTTTGAAATTTTCTTTTGGTTAAGATTTGTTTTTAAAATGAGATTTAGATCTTTAATTATCTATGTATATTTTTCGTTGGTTAAATTTAAATGATCAACAGATACTGACTAAAAGTAAATATAATAATAATTTGACCTAGAATTATAACAATCGCAAAGACCAAAAACAAAAGTATGACATACCATTGTTTATTTTTTTCATTTGTATAAAAACGATTTTACTATATATACACAATATACAATACATGTACACATAAAATTAATTATCTGAGTGAGAAACATCATAAGGAATAATTGGATTTAATTTAAATTTTTGTATGCTTAAACTTATTCTTTTTTTAAAATAATTATTATGAAAAATAATTCTTAGAACATGAGTTGAATAAGTTTTAGTAAGTCTATATATTGCAAATAATTACGTGTAAAATTGCATTCACATATGTATATATATATGTATATATAGGTATACAGAGTAAGTGTAAATAAAATAACAACAAGAAAAAACTCGTGTGAAAAATTCATTTGCTCTATACAATTGCTGCTGGAGCTCAACGGAAATAAGAAATCAAATTACTAACTATATAATATATGTATATATACTAATCTGTTTTGATTAAAAATTATTTTTCTTTTACAAATATTACAATAAGACACTACTTGTCACCACTTAAAAGAATAAATGTTGTTGTGTATCAAAATTTTATGTATAAATTTGACATATTATACGCACACTGAGAGCACACGCTATACGCGTGCGGAAAAGATATTATATAATACAGTTATGTATTTTATGTTTGTGGTAAGAGATGATGGAAGAATGGGACCTCCAGATTATTATGACGATGATGATCATGATAATCATAAAAAAAAAAAACTTAAAGTTTTTACATCAAGTAGACAAAATCATAACGGATTATAAATATTGATTATGTTTACCTTTTACATATAATTTTTAAACTTAATAATCAATAATACAACGAATTTGAAATAGATTGTAAATGTCGTAATTAATACTCAACTTAATCAGAAACTTGGATAATATAGGTTTATAAAATTTTTAATACACACATATCCACATCTACAAAAAAAATACTATCACAAAGCGTAAAAATAAGACACGTGATCTAATACTTGATCATCAGCTGATAAACCGGATTCATTATTATATTTTACTCATACACACCACCCGTGACTTTCAGTCACTTAATAATTTATTAAGAATTACATATCTGTACTTCAAAGATATATATGGAAACTATCAAGCATTAATTAATACTATAATGAAAGCAACAACAATAATTATTGTTGTTAGAATGTATACACTATAATGGGTTTTAAAAAAAAATAACAATGAAATCCAAGTAAATATACAGATAAAGAAAAGAGAAAAACAAGCAAAGGAAATTTATCAAAACAATGAAAAGTATACATATATTATGAGTATAAAATCTGTTGGTATATGCAATAGTAAATTATTTTTTTTTCTCCTCAGTTTTATGTTGTTATTATTCTCAACATCAAGATATATCTTTTCTTATATATTATAGTTTTATCTCATTGTGTGAACACAAATTATTATTAATTACTACTAAAGTTTGGTGATAATTACTGCTATACAAACTGTAATTTAATGCGTAAAAATTTTATATATATTTACTCATATCATTCATCCGCCTATACATATAACGGTGAACATACAACATATATTTATTTATAACTATCACATATAATTACAACTTTTCAACCGAGTTAATATATACAATAACAAGTATAAAATATGAAAGAATTTAATTATTATTTTAGTTTATGTATTTATATGGAAAAAATTAACTTATAATTGACGTGATGAAAATTATGAATTATTTAAAATATATTAAGGATATATTTTTTTTATAAAACAAATCAATTTTCTCGTTTGTTTTTCTATGTGTCTGTATTTTGTGTAATGAAAGAAATAGAGAGTCGATGATGATATGTAATAAAAATAATCATTATCAAGTATTTTTAAAAAATCGAGCCAGTAAATTAAAATTATTATGATATGATTTAGAAATGAAATATAAACTTAGTTTTCACTTTGTCCTTGATTTTAAAATGAGGTTATAAAAATTGTTACTTGATTATATGTATTAAATTTTCACAAAGTTTCGCTTCATATATAAATATATTAATTTGAAATGTCTGATATATTTTTTAAAAAATAAATTAAGTTTGGCTTTGCTAGTATTTACAGCAAAAAATATCTATATATAAGTAAAAATAAAATATGGATGAAAAAAATGATCTCTCTTCTCGTTATATTAATATTATTTTAGTATTTTTGATCAAATTCGTAAATTTTGATCCTATACTTACTATAACCATCATCTATTTTCTTCTCGATCGTTCTTCTTACTAAATATAAATATAATATCTATGATTATCTTATTAGTATACTGAATATAGTGAATATAGAATTCCTTTAGGAATATATATAAATCGTCAATAATATAGTTGATAAAAGTAAAATAGGACCAGTTAACGATTATATACTAAATAATGATATTTTAATAGTAATTTTATTAGTGATTATACTGATGATATAACACAACTATGGGTATTATATAACTCTAATTATTAAGTATATTATCCTATAGAGGCGCCACTGAGTGACTGAGGTATCTTTGTCTTCCGGGGCTATTGACGCCTCCTTATAATTCTTAGCAGTTCTTAGCTACTTCATATCTTCTGATAATAATCTGATTAACAGAAGCGTGAAACATAATATAATATAAACGCAACTTGCCTTCTATTTCCATTTGTATCGTCTTTTTTTATTATAATTTACACATAACAGCGATAGCTAACAGGAAGTTTAACCGTTTTGATTACTAACTTTTTTTTTTTTTTTAATAATACTTTCCATTATTACATTTTATTATATATTATAGTTTTCTCAATAAGAAATACTAATTATTTTTAACGCATACTATTGTGTTCTATTGCAGCTACTTAATTTATTCACAAATCTCTCATTTATTTTCTTTTTAAAAGTTTAGATCTTTTTGATGCAGATTGATAGAGTAGCTAAGGGTCACATCATATATATGTATATATAAATTTATTGACATTAAGTATTGACGTGTTATGTGGAACGTTCGGTTTGCTTGGCTCGCGGCTGCTTTAACAGCCACACGGATAATAAGAATATCTATATATGTATAAAAGGGTATTGCTATAATCTTACAAACATGATTTCTTTTCATGAGTCCGGGTGTCTAGTCATAGTATATGTATGTACATATTTTAGTTGTTATACAGTGTCCTTTTCTCAACAGCAGCAAAGTTATAGTGTATATTACAGAGCAATGTTTTGATATACGAAGGATTCAAGTGTATATACGGGTCAATGCCTCGCTCGACTGTCTGTCCTTAGTTCCTTACGTTCCTTACATTACATTTACCAACCACCTCTGTATATGTATAGTATACACTTTTCTTATACTTGTATATATGTATTATACATACGGCAAACGGGATACTCATCCATATCCATGTCGACCATGTCATGCTTTGACCAGCAACCCGACAACTTTGCGGCAGCAATACGACAGACAACAGACCTAACCGACCTAACGTATAGGGATAGGGACATGAATCTACTCCTTCAAGTTTCAATTTATTATTCTTATTCATGCTATCTCTAATTATTATGCGATTTTTCTATAGATGATAAAGAAACTAAAACTTTCATTAGTTTACATGTTTAATTATTAAATTTTTGTTTTAGTGAATCAGAAATGCCACCTAATGCAGAAGAAGAAATATTGGCTGTTAAACCTTGGAGTTTACAACAAGAAAAAGTAAACTTTTATTAATTTATTTTTAATACTATCGTTTCCTTAAAAAAATACTTAATGAAGGTAAATTAAATAACCGTATTCATCAGAATGCAAACTCATCGGCAAGTAATCACCAACTACCTCCGTTTAACCATCAGAAACTTTGTGTAATACTGCGTATATAATATAATATAATATAATATAATATAATATAACGTATATAGCGTATTAGCGTGATCGTGAAAATTATAGCAACTTGTTCAACGATAAACCTTTATGAAATATTCATACACCGAAAGATAGAATATATATACGTTATGGTAATTACACTCAAGTGGATATCTATATGTATCAGTCTGTTAAAATTATTCTCTATTTTTTTTTAATTTAGTAATCTTGAGGCAAATAAATAATTTTTAAAAAATAATCCAAAAACCTTTTTTTATATATTTAAACATCAGTATAAAATAGATCAATTTATTAATTAAAAATAATTTTTGTTTTAAAATTTTTTTTTTTCATAAGATAAGCTAGAGAAAAAATAAAATTCTATCATATAAATATATTAATTATTTATAGGAACGTTTACGTCCACCAACATATAATGCTGAAGATTATGCAACAGCATTAAGAAGATGGGGCAGACGTCCCATTACTAATGATCATGATTCTCAAGGGACATTACCCTCAACAACGAGTTCAAGTTCCGGTTATATATCAGGAAGTGGTGAAATGACATTAAGACAATTTACATCTGTTAGCGAACTTGTTAATAAATTACGTGCTGATCTTCGACTCGCATTTCCAAGGTTAGTTGTCATATTACAAGTCAACAAAATTTTACTATGTAAATGTAAATTCTACTGAATAACAAGTAATATGATAACAAAAGTTAACATTCTATACAAATATTGGCAGATATTTAAAAAAAAAACAATACACAAAAGAAAAATTAAAAAAATAAATGTAGTGTTGCGTTTACTGCATAAGAAATTACTTATGTATACTATACAAAGAACCGCTTCATTCATTATTCTATACTCTTAAACCAACAAAAGAATAACATATATACACCAGCTTTTTATCCATACTTTATATACAATTATTTTTCATTTTTCATTTTTTTAATTCACTATTCATCTATGATTTCTATAAAACTTTAAATGAAAATAGTTATTCTTCATTGCGATGATAATAATGATAATAAAATGAATGGAAGACGTGAAAAAAATAAAATAAATATCTATAATACTGCTCGGACAGGAAGTCTGTAGAGAAGGCAATAAGCAAGGAAGCAAATAAGCAGGCAGACGACATCTGCGGTTTCCGACGATGATGCCGTTATTTGGTTCTTAACAACGCAATTAAACGACGTGTTATGCTAGATCAAACGAAGAAAACGATAAACTACAGTTACAGTACAACAAAGATAGAGTTTAATAACAATACGAATTTTGACTGAATTATTTAAAATAAAATTTATTATGATTGCTGACTTTATACATATATTTAAACTCAATTATCAATAAAATGATTATAATTTTAGCTTTGTGCAAGAATTTTCAAGCCCACCAGCTGACGGAATTACTCTACTGTTAGAAACACTAAGGGGGGTCCAACTGGTACAAAGTACACCACCATCAGCTGGACAAAGTGGACCTCGTGTCGGTACCCGAAGAGCGGCACTTGATGAACTTGGTTGTGTTGAATGTTTAGCTGCATGTGTTGATAGATGTGCCGATGCTCCAAGACTTTTGTCCCAAGCACAACCGGGACTTGTTGCACTCGCAGTCTGTCTTACCAGTAGCTTGAACCGGTCTCGGGTTCTGGCTCTTCAAGTATGATATATATTTTATCTTTATCTTTTTCTTATTCTTATTCTTCTTTTTGTCAGCCACCGTAGTAATTTAACAACATCGTTTTATACTTGTATACGCAAATACCGTTATTTCTTTATTTTTATTTATTTTTTATCAAAAACAACAATTTAACAAAATTTTTTAAATATATATATACTTAGGTATGTAGTTTTTTTAACTAAAAAAAATGACCAAAGTATCACAATTATAAAAAAAATTTATATTTTAGGCGGCATCCCGTTATATTTTAAGTTGTACTCAATAACAACTAAGCATCAGTTATATGTATAACCAGAAGAAGACCAGTTTTAACTTATCGATTTCTTATTCTTCAAGATGATTTTAAAATTACTACACCTTTACTTACTTTTCCGTATATATATATATATTTAACCTTGCCGCGCATTAAAATACCTATAAGCATTGGTCAGTCAGCTAACCGTTTTAACACAAGTTATAATACTGCTGTAGTAGTTACGGTTCTTTATGATCATAAGTAGCATATCAATTAATATATTATATTTTTAAAACCCTCTACTTATCATAAACCAATTTCTTAACTTGACTATGTATTTCTTTCTTTCTCTCTGTAATTGACACACTTATGATTATTATTATTGTTGTTGAGGATAAAATATTGATGTTCAAGTCTTGAATTAACGATATTAATCAATTGATGATATTTTTAGCTATTGACGAAGGTATGCCAGATACCCGGTGGACATACTGCAGTATCTGAAGCCGTTTCAACTTTACGATTACGTTATGGAGAAGGAGGAAGATTTAGATTTCTTGCTGGTGCATTATTAGCACCACGAGCTGCAGTTGCTTTAAGAGTTGCTGGAATTTCATTTCTTAATGCATTTTTAAAGTCTGCTCCCAGTACACAATCAAGACTTTATATTCAGGTATGTATTTATATATTTATAAATTATAATTTACAATATAATTTAAATAAAATAAAATAAAAAATAATAGGCTGAAGCATGCGAAGCTGGTCTTGAGCCTCGTGCTCTTCAACAATGGTTATCAAAAGATGAAATTCATCACAGTGATGAATTGTTGGGAAATTTATTGAAAAAACAAGTATACAAATGGTCACAAAATTGCATTGATGTTGACAATCTTCAAAAACGTTTAGTTCGCGCTGAAGAAACCTGCACAATTCTTACAAATAAAATAACAGTTTTACAAAATCAACTTGAAAAATTACAAATGAAAAAAAGAACAATAATTAATTACGATGACGGTGATGATGATGATGATGATGATAATATTAACTCTGAAAAAAATTTTAAATCTCATTCATTAGACATTGAAGAACTAAAAAGAGTATCCTCTAACGGTAAAGATGAAGGTATAAGTTCTTCTGAACGTTCAAGCAGTCCAGAAAATTTGCATCATCATCATCATCATCATCATCATTATCGTCGTTATAATAATAATAATAATAATAATAATGATAATGATGATAATAATCAACAGCTACAGCAACAAAAATTGACTACAGACAAAACTATTATTGACAATGATCAAGAAACAACAATAGACGATGTAATAGAAGAATTACGTATAATTGTAAAAGATGCTGAGGAAGAAGAAGTTCGTAAAGGTAAAGAAAAATTATCTCAATCGAAAATACACTGGTCACAGAAATTAAGGGATAGAAAAAAAATCCGAAATTTTTAGGTGATTTTCAACATGCTGTAACTCGGTAAAAAATGGTCGTATAAAAAATCTAAAAAAAGCAAATTGTAGCCTCAAGTTTCTAGTTTTCAGATCTGGACCTCAAAATTTTTTATCATGTACGGTTCCGGTGTAATCATAAGAAAACCAACGAAAAAAAAATTTTCAAAATTTTTGCTGGTCTTTCAATACCTCTATGGGCGACAATAAATTTTTTTGAATAATCCGACTGTCTGACTTTTCTCGGAAATTTTATGCCCTTTAATTTGGTGGCCTTAAAAAGTCTCTACGACGATTTGGCGCCGAGTTATCATTGATCAAAGCAAAAAAGTCCATTTTGGCTTTGACAATCAATAACTCCGGATATATTGGTCGTACAGAGAATAGAAGCAGGGTTTTGAAAACTGGAAAACATTCTCTATAAGGCAAAATTAGTGGCATTTGATAGAAAAATTTTTTTTACAGCGATATTGTTTGGTAAAAAACAGGTAAAAATTCACAAATTTAAGGATATTCGGAAATCTTGCTATAACTTTGGATATAAAGGATGAACAAAGGATATCTTCGACTTTTTTTCAACCTCAAAGTGTCCTGAAAAAACCCTGAAAATTTCAAATCGCTGCGATTTTTCTTTCTTAGTGCCCCGAAGCTTTGAATTTATTGATTTTCTCAAAAATCACCATAATTGGTAGTTTCTCGGTTTTTGTTCATTTTTTCGATTTGAAAATGGTTTTTTTACCGATAATCTTCATTTCTTCGATCAAAAAGATCGATTATCGGAAAAAATTGAAAAAAAAAAAATTTTGAAAAAAATTTTTTTTTTTTCAAAATTTTTTTTTTCAAAAATTTTTTTTTTTCAAAATTTTTTTTTTGTTGTATCTGAAATGATTTATCATTGTCAAAAAAAATTCCAAAAATTTTTTTTACCGCTGTAACTGCATCTGCTTCAAATGTCAACTTAACAAACATACCCTTTGGGTAACTCTAATGCCGGCGGTAAAAAAAATTTTAGGAATTTTTTTTTGACAATGATAAATCATTTCAGATACAACAAAAAAAAAAATTTTGAAAAAAAAAAAT
Organism: Microplitis mediator; assembly: GCF_029852145.1. Classification (NCBI taxonomy): domain Eukaryota; kingdom Metazoa; phylum Arthropoda; class Insecta; order Hymenoptera; family Braconidae; genus Microplitis; species Microplitis mediator. The sequence goes on along the minus strand of NC_079972.1, from coordinate 16,255,796 downwards.
TTTTGAAAAAAAAAATTTTGAAAAAAAAAAAAATTTTTTTCAAAATTTTTTTTTTTTCAATATTTTCCGATAATCGATCTTTTTGATCGAAGAAATGAAGATTATCGGTAAAAAAACCATTTTCAAATCGAAAAAATGAACAAAAACCGAGAAACTACCAATTATGGTGATTTTTGAGAAAATCGATAAATTCAAAGCTTCGGGGCACTAAGAAAGAAAAATCGCAGCGATTTGAAATTTTCAGGGTTTTTTCAGGACACTTTGAGGTTGAAAAAAAGTCGAAGATATCCTTTGTTCATCCTTTATATCCAAAGTTATAGCAAGATTTCCGAATATCCTTAAATTTGTGAATTTTTACCTGTTTTTTACCAAACAATATCGCTTTAAAAAAAATTTTTCTATCAAATGCCACTAATTTTGCCTCATAGAGAATGTTTTCCAGTTTTCAAAACCCTGCTTCCATTCTCTGTACGACCAATACATCCGGAGTTATTGATTATCAAAGCCAAAATAGACTTTTTTGCTTTGATCAATGATAACTCGGCGCCAAATCGTCGTAGAGACTTTTTAAGGCCACCAAATTAAAGGGCATAAAATTTCCGAGAAAAGTCAGACAGTCGGATTATTCAAAAAAATTTATTGTCGCCCATAGAGGTATTGAAAGACCAGCAAAAATTTTGAAAATTTTTTTTTCGTTGGTTTTCTTATGATTACACCGGAACCGTACATGATAAAAAATTTTGAGGTCCAGATCTGAAAACTAGAAACTTGAGGCTACAATTTGCTTTTTTTAGATTTTTTATACGACCATTTTTTACCGAGTTACAGCATGTTGAAAATCACCTAAAAATTTCGGATTTTTTTTCTATCCCTTAATTTCTGTGACCAGTGTAAATAGTGGATATAGATGCATGATTAAATTATCTAATCAAGAAAAAATTAATTCTGATTTATTTAATTTAATAGATGCTGAAAAAATAACAATAGATAATAATGATACAAAAGTTGATGGAAAATGTTTAAAAATAGTTGTACAAGGCCCTGAAGTTGAAGAAGCTATTGTACCAGCAATTTTATACCCACAACCACCGCGAAAAATTCCACAATGTTTATCAACCATTATAACTTCTGATAATGCTCCTAATGATGAATTTTTAGGAAATATATCAATAGGTTATAATAATGATAATGATCAAGTTAAAAAAGATATATTTTGTGATGAAAGTGATTCATTATTGAGTGCATCACGATTAAAATACATTAATAACAATAACAATGATAATAATGATGAAAATAATTGTGGCCTTTATTTAAATAAAAGAGGGGTAACAATACGCGAAGAATCTGAATCTAAATTAGTAACCAATAATAATAATAATGAAATATTAAATAATGTTGATGATACTGATGATGATAATAATTTAACTGAACCATGTAAATATTTTGAAACAAGACAATTTGAAAGTCACCTTAATAATAATAATAATAATAATCACCATCACAATCAACGTTACATCAAGAGCCAGATTGAAAAAAAATTATTACGACGATCAGCAAGTCAAAATTGTTTAGATAAAAGTATAACAAAATCATCAACGACTAGAATTGAGGATCGTATTAAAAAATTTGAAAGTATGAATTTATTTGATACGAGTCTTAAAACAAATAACAACTTACCGTCGTCACGAAATAATTTAAGCAGCAGACGAATCGATGATGGAAATTATAAAAAAATACGTAGATCAGAGTCATGTCATCAGGTATTATCGTATTTCGTACCAAAAGAAATAAATAATAATAATAATCATAAAAATCGAGTAGTTGGTAGTGAGAATCGACTTGATTATGTTGACAACTATTATGACAACAACATGATTTTGATGCATCAAACTCTTTCAAGACGTTTTAAACCATATAAAATAGTAATTCCACCAGTTTCAGATTCATTATCTAATATAAAAAAAAATTCACCTAACTCAAAATTAACTAAATCTTTAGACAGAATCGATGAAGGTTTAAATTCATTAGTCGATATTGTTATTGGAGGCAATGGATCAAAAAAACACAAATCTGTTTCAGCTATTCAAAATGTTGGTAAAAGTTTACATTTAAGAATAAATAATGATAATAATAAAAATGAAAATTTAAATAGATCACATGATAAAGAACTTGCAGTAAAAAGTAACAATAGATTATCAAAAAAAATAAATGGATCATCATCATCATCATCATCATCGTCATTGTCATCATCATCGTCGTCGTCGTTGTCATCAAAGTCATCATCTATATTGAGAAATGATAAAGAATTATATTCAAAGGAAATAACTAATCCGAAAAATTTAGCTAATAAATATCATTTTAATAATTTTGGTAGAGCATTAAATTTAAATAATGATAATTTTAAAAATGATTCGTCTATAATTTCATCATATGCGTATAAAAAATCATCTGATAAATTTTTTGTTAATGATTCAATAATTTTTTCAACATCTGGCAATAAATCAAATGGTGGTGCTTTTGGATTAAATCAAAATCGATTTAATGCAGGAAAGTATTCCGGTAATCATAATGCAATAAAATTATCAGATAATATTCAATCAAGAAAAAATTCTGTCCCATCGATTGTTAACAATCGTTGCAAGGTTACAGATATTATTTCTGGATTGTATTAAATTTTTAGGCGGAGAAAAAAAAAAAATATATATATATAAGAAAAATGAAAATATTTATTTTATTTTTATTACTTTGAGACTGAGAGTAAGATGGATGTCGTGCAATGAGTATTATTGAAAAAAATAATAATAATAATTTAAATATATTTATTAAAAGGTCATACGTAATTTTGGTGAGAGGTATATACTGTTAAATATTTATATATATATATATGTTAAATTATTTATTTTTATTGTAATTAAATAATGATATACTATTTAAAATATATAAATTTATTGATAAAATATTTAACTTGCGCTTATATCACATTATTTAATCTATCTATATATATATTATCCTATCCAGCAAAACTAAAACTAATTATGCAAAAAAAGGGATATTGATAAAAAAAATTTTTTAATATCAGAAATAAGTAAATATTGTTTTATTTTTATATCTAAATAATGAAATGTTATATACATTAAAAGTACTTAATAATATAATTAAAATAAACATTTTACATATGTCCTAAAATTAAAATAATAAATGAAATTCATTGGGGTATTGATCCTAAAGTGACGTTAAGCCGATATTTATTAATATTTTTTATAAATTTGCATCAAGTACAAAATATATCTAGTATGAGTAAATTATTTTTTTATTTTTTTTAAACCCAAGTTTCTTAGCTCTAGAATAAAATTATTCTGCTGCTCATAATGTTATGTATTTATTATAAATTATATAGTAATTATAATATATGAGGTGATAAAATGATCAAGTCGATATTTTCCACATTTATTAATTTAAAAATTAAACATTCACTGGGAGTTTGGGTTATTGTTATATTTAAAAGTATACTAGCCATTATTTTTATAAATTATAATAATAACAAATCATTTGTCAGGTATCATTGGAATAAAATAACTTTGGCTAATTACCATTAAATATACTTTAAATTGTACTTATTTACAATTTTAAATAATAATAGTATATACACTATAATACATATATATTAAATTTAAATAATAAATAAATATTTTTAATAATAATAAAAAACAGAAAATAACGTAAAATAAATAAATATTATTGATAAATAATTTTTGTTACTTAAGATAGATGATGATAATGATGATGATGAAGAAGAAGAAGAAATGAAAAGGCCATACCTGTATCCAAGACTTAGTCTTAAATGTGATCGTAATAGATTATTGTAAGCTGGAGTAGAACCGCATTGTCTTAAAGGAGCTTCCCAAAGACTATCATCACGTGGCCCTAATAATAAAGTGTACTGACCACTCCAATTAACACCAATTCTTGCTCTTAATCCTAATGTAGATGGTGCTTCTAATGCATGTTTAACACAATTTCTTGGCCAAATATTTAATGGTCGAATAATAAAACCACCATGACCATTATCATCAATAGTAGCACCACAACTATGAGCTATTGATAAATCTCCAGCTATCAATAAACTTTCAGCAACATGTAAATCTAATTCTGTTGTACCAGCTGGTATTTGTGATACTACTGGTGATGGTTTTTTAGTTGAAATTTTTGATTCTTCTGATAATTTTTCATCATGTTGTTGATTACCTCTTAACATCAATGTAAATGATTGAGCCATTGATGGCTGATAATTTTTAAATAAATGACGATAAGAATTATCAATAACAGCTTTATTCATATCATCATCATTATTTTCAATTCTATCCCATAGAGTATCATCAGTTGTTGAACTAATTATTGTATCTGATGGAGTTGTATCTGATAAAAGTGATTTCGTAGTAACAGTAATTGTTTGTGAAATTTCTATTTTATCATTATTATTTTTTTGTTTGTTGATAATATTTAAATTATTTTTTAATGATGGAGTATTTTTGTTAAATAAATTTTTTGGTAATGGCATACGAAGTGAAGAAGATCCAAAAATATCAAGTAATTTAGCAGAGTCAGAAGTTATCCAATCAAAATCCCATTTATCATCGGTTGAATAATTTTTAATTTTACTATTTCGTTTAGATCTAATAACATAGTCATTTAAATTATCATCAATAAATCTATCATTTTTATTATTATTTATTTTTTCACTACTACTAGGATCATCTCTCAAAGAAGAAGAAAATAAAGATATTTCAGATGAATCATCATTATCATCATTTGTTGATGATATTTCATGTCTTTTTTGTCTTCCGGTACGTTGAATATAACTTCCAGCTGCTGTTACGGCATATAAAAAATTATAACATTTTGGATCTGAATAATAGTCCCAACGACCTGTCCATAAAACATCTCCCGAGTAAAATTGTAGCTGGCGTTTTATCCAAACACCACCCTCACAGCTTTCACAACTTGAGGAAATCCATGAACCACCTAATAGAGCTGGAAGTGCTGCTACTTGATGTAAAAGTGGTGGACTGCTTTCTGTGGCACGGGATATTGCTCCACAAACTAAACATCCACGTGTCTGTAAGTTATAAATCAATATAATATAGAAATATAAATTATAATATATATATATATAATAAATTTTTATTTACCGTATCACTACGTATAAGAGTATTAGGTTGCAATGAAGAAGATCGATGAAATTGTTTTGAATAAATATTGGGTGGTAAACTAGCCAATAAAAGTTCAACTCTTGGATGACCGTTTAATCCTAATCCAAATGCTGTTGATGTAGCTGGTTTTTTTTCTACTCTAATTAATTTTAATTCATTAAAGTCAATACCTAATGGTTCAAGACAATTCAAATTACCACCACTCCAGTGATGTTTTCTTTGCTGACTACGTTTAAATAAATAATATTTTGGTGTTTCCCAATTTAAATTTAAAGATCTCTGTGATGATTGTGATTCATAAATAATATGAGCACCGTACGCTCTCCATCGAGGTTGAGGGGTGCAACTGACATTCACTCGGTGTCCAAATTTATGAGCAACCTGATTTTTAAATAACAATATTAATATTTAATTTTTTTTTATTTTTATTTTAAAAATATTTATACTAACTTGTCGTGTTAATGGTATTATGTGAACATGATCCAACTGATATTTAGCTTCTGTTGCACCAGGAGCAAATCCTGATGATGACAAGAGTCGTATTACACCCCTTGCGGTAACAGTATGTGTAGCAACACTACATGACTCTTCTGCATAATGATGTCGTACCAAAAGAAACGTTCCATTTTTATAAAATGTATATTTTCTGATTAAATATTCTGGTCCAGCACGTACTTCACATCTGTTTAAAAAAAAAAATATAAACTTTTGTTATATAAATAATAAATTCTTTTAGACTCTTTGTTTTTTTTATTTTATTAAAATTTTGAATCTCTTAAAAAAACAATGATTATTTTTTAAATTCCATCATTTAAAATACTTAAATATCTAATCTGATATAATGACTAAGACTTTTAACATCCGACAAAACAAAACTGACGGAGAATTTTCTAAGAATAAGGGTCCAACTAGTTGTCATCATGATAAACAAAAAATTATAAAAAAGTGAGTAAAACGTAATTATGTGTACAGAAACTGTGATTTAACAAATAAGTATAAGGAAATGTATATAATTTTTTTCATAATTGTACCAATTTGGAGTATTGTAAATAATAAAAATAATTTAACTAGTGGTGGATAAAAAAAATAAAATATAATAAAATAAAATTCGTCTTTTTACTGTAATAGGTACGATAGACTATGAGAGAATAATAAAATGTAGCTTAGCAGCTCTGAAATCGCTATACTGTTTACCATCATGACCGTCATCAATCTTACAATCTATAGACATTTTTTTGACAATAAGGACAGTGTTACAAAGCTAAAAGCTAAAATTCTGTAAAAATGAATAATACTATTACTGTACTTGCAACAATTACTGGTCAATAAGATATGTAATGTATTTTTTTTCTTCGAAGCCAATAACAAAAAAAAATAATTATAAAAAAATATCCTTGTTGTAGCAATTAAAAATAATTCTCATGACTAGACATATTTTAACATATATGTATATCTTTTTTTTTGTTATTAGATAGTGTTGTAGATCATTAAATATGATGAGAATAAAAGATTTAAAAAGAGATTCTTCGAATTCACGCCATATGGTCTTAATGAGAAAGTGGTGGCAAATGGATAATGGCAAATAGCAAATGGCAAGTGGCAGTTAGCATTATAACTCAAAACTAAAAAACCACACATAAACGTGTTCAAAAAAAAATGTATCATGGACAAAAAAAATAACAACATATATATACATATAAAAGTATAAATAATTATAATTAGTGATTTACTCTTGTGACAGCCAAGTAGCATGTAGTCTGTGTGGACTATCATCAACAACAGTTGCTCGATCCTCATTGACAACCTCTTTGATAGCAGCCTCACATTGTTCGCCACTCCAGTCCATCCAGGCACCGTTCCAAATTCCATAACCTTCACATATTCCTAAAAATAAAATAAATTACTCTCGATTTTTTAATTTTTAATTACCAATCATATATATTCATGTGGCACATGTATAGGCAACATAAACATTTTTTCTTCCCATATAAGTAGTAGTATTGTGACCCACGGGTTATCAAAACTACCACCCCAAAATTAACTTTATAACTTTAACCAAATGTATATTATAAACTACTTTTTTTTTTCTTTTTTTTTTTTTATACATATTATTTATTTAAAATCTCCTTTATCGTAGTCTTTTACAATACGGCTCTCAGAGATCCAGAAGAATGGGTTTGAGAGTTAGTGAGTTAGTGAGAATATAAAACCAAAGATTTTAAAAGCAGGTAGGTCTATATTGCCAAGAGAATCTATAGAGGAAAAGAATCTTATACCAACCACCCGTTGCTCTGCGACCAGAGATTTAGGACTTTAACAGAGATAAAAAAAAAAACGGAAAAAAAAAAAAAAAAAACGAAAGGTAAACACACTGCTATAGTGGATTATTATCTATATACAGATATACAATTATTATTATGCTGGGTCCACCTACTGCTACTAAACTGCCTAAAAACTATTACCTTATTCGATAGATTTAACGGTGATATACCCTATATCTAAAGAGCAGAAATAAACGACTGAAAATTACATTTACATCTAAGAGAAAAGCTGAAGGACAAACTTGAGAAAGGACAAAAAAATATCCTTGCGTTTTTAGACCCAAGGTGGCAAGAATTGTAGATCCCAATTGTGCAGGGTTAAAGTTTTAACATTTTTTACCCATGACTAAAATACCTTAGGTCAATTTTATTTTACAAGCATTCTCGATAATAAAAGGACAAAATTATCAAAAAATGCATATTTTGTTAAGCTATTATTTTTATTATAAATTATAACGTTAGAATAACTTTTTTTTTTTTTTTAATTTTTACATCCTATAGAGGACTAAATATGTTTGGGAGTTTCAATTTTGTGATTTAGGAAGTGACTGTAGTGTAAATAAAAGTGTAAAGATTTTTTAAAAATAAAATTTAACGGTTCCCTTTATATGTTAAAGATCTGCAGCACATATGTCGAGCTGTTGAATCTAGTTGGTTGAGAATATACTGATAATTAATAGCTACTCATGATATATATATGAGTATTTGTTCTATTGTTGGTATTATTCCATAATATTAAATATTTTACTAGTTTTTTCTCTAAGGATTATATGAATACCGAAAGACTTAGTATTTATAGAAATTATACAGGGGAGATAATGAAATTAGGTATTCTAGCCATGTAAATTAAATATTAGAAACACTCGTGCACTATCCTTTAAATCTTTTTATTCATCCTGATATGCTGGTGGTGTTATTGTTTCAATTGGTATGCAAGCCAAGACCATCTTGGAATGACGTGAAGATATGTCCTTTTTTATCCATATAGATATATGTATATACAAAGTTTTTTTTTTTTTTTTTTTTGACCAGGTCATTATCTTATCATTCAGATTATTGTTAGAGTGATTTCGAAGTATGCAAAAAAAAACTATATATAATAAATAAACTTACCAATAATATTGATGATTAATAATAAAATGATCCAAGTAAGCTTCATTATATTTAATTGTTAAATATCTCACTTTTAATAATTTATATTTTATCACATGTTTATTTTGAAAACTTATTAAATAAAACCATAGTTGTTAATTATTAATATTTTTGAAGCAATCACTGATATTTAAATATGACTTGAACATGAATATGTCATTAAAATAGGATAAAAAATAAATCAGACGAAAATACGGCTATGCGGTCCATGAATAAACTGTCGACTCTGTAAGATTCACCCCAAGCATTTATATGTTTGTCCCCACTTTTGTCAATGAGAAGAAGAAGGAGAAGAAGAAGAAAAAGAAGAAGATTGCGAGTCCCAACAGCCACCAACAGCAGAGTATAACTGAGTATAACAGCAGGAGCAGCAGTGGCAGGCAGTGTCAAGCAGCCCCGAGTCATCAGTCTCTTGGATTCTCTTGGATTCTCTTGGATTCTCTCTTGGGTTCTCTCCTCTGGGTTTCCTATCTCTACTGAAATAGTATAGATGGTATAGATCAACTAATGTTAAAAGCTAAAAGTAAACTGGATAACCCGCTGTGAGGGACCAAGGTTCTAGAGAGTTGCAGTTTTTACGTCTTTAACAAACAGTATACAGTAGATTTATCTGTGTCCTTGTATATTTTCAGGATTTTGAGAAACTCATGGGGACAACCTTAAAAATGTTTAAAATTATAAAATGTGGTTTTCTTTCTTAGTCCCATTTTAAAAAATAATTATTCACGGTCAGATATGAAATACTATTATTTATAAATATTTAACAATTTATAAAAACAAAAGTATGTATATGGACTGTATAATATTTTTAATGATTATATTTTATTGCATACCAATTGAGAGTATGGTTTATAAAGATTTACAATTATTGAGACATCACTCTCTGAAAAATATACCGAAAAAAAAAAGGTATAACTACACAATTAAGTATTTATTTTTCACGCAACCTCCCGTCGTTTTATTAAAATCAACATCCTTCTCAGCATTATAACTTAAGGATATTGTCGTTGCTATTTACCTAAAGGGATTTTATTTTTTAAACGTGACAAAGTATCTCTGATTGAAACCACCACATAACAGCACAATAGTTTAACGTTTAACTTTGAAATACCATCATATTTCCCCTAAACATCTCTATATCTTTACATCTTTATACCTATAAGAAAAAGACATATAGAGCAGGTGAAGGTGATCAAAGAATAGAGAAGGAAATGTGCATCAGTATCATTCGAACGCTCTGGTAAATTTTACGACCTATGGGATCCTTTGTCACGTATCGTTCTTGTCTGTTAGCGATTGTCTGATTTTTTTTTTTCTCATACTCCAGTTGGGTTTGACTCTTGAGCATGTGAAATTTGTGACGCGTGGATATATATATATATATATATTGTATGAATTATAGCAGTACATAGCAGATTAAGAAATCTATTGGCTTGATGGGTGGGCAGCTTACAAATAAAAAAAAAAAAAAAATATATATAATAGAAACATCTGCACTCCCTAGGAAATTTAACAGCTCCTTAGGGCGTAAATTGATTTAATAGACATATAATATTGGAAGAAACGTCACATAAATCTGTTAAATATATATATATTATGGATAGATGTTTTTAATTTTATATTAATATAAACATTCGAAAGAGACTATGAAGAAGAAGAGTTGGTATGATTTTAGTACAATACATTTTGATTTATCCAGCAAAAATAACATAAAGTGTTATTTTTTTAACTTTTCAACTAATTAACCGATTTTGACGTTTGAGCAGGAAAAGTCAAATAAATTCCGGAAGAATAAATTATTTTATAGGCGGACGACACTCGGAGTTTCGTCCTCTTTAGTCAGAAATTCTTATACATTTTTTTTATTATAAAAAAAAATAAAAAAAATAAGAAAATGATGAAAGTTATAAGAAACTTAAAATTTTCTGTAAAAAATAGCGACAATCTTTAGTTTTATTTACTATTTATCGCAGCAATCGTAATACATAATTTTTGTAACTTGAGGTTTATTTGTTTATTCACTTTTTAAATTATAAATTTATTGATATTTTGGTGGCGTTGAGTTGAATTTAAAAACACTCAATAATTTTTTCAGATCTACGGTCGGTAAGTAGGAATGTCGATCATTATCATCGGGATCTGTATTTCATATGATTTATATATATTGGCAAGGTGCGCGACGAAAACGACATCTGTCGACCACATTAAATCATCCTCAAAAAGCACAGAGAGAATACGGAAAGTTTTTATAAACAAATAATTAAAATTTTTAAAGATTGCGAAATATATGTGTGATACCACATTTGAAAAGTGGAAAAATATAGAATAGATTGTACAGAAAAAAATAAGTATACAAAATTTTAATAAATACAAAATAAATATTATTTTGAACGACTTAAGGTTAGCTAGTAATAATAATAATAACAACAATAATAGTCATAATAACAAATGAGTTAAAATAATTATTATTATAATTTTTTCAAAGTTAAAATTATTAATTTGCATTAAGTAAAGAAATTAAAGTGATTTTAATTATTCGTAATGTTAAATTTAAAAACTCAATAATTAAAAATACTTTGAGTTAAAAATTTGTAATTTAAAAAATTCCCCGTAATAATTTTTAGCCAAAGATGAACATCATGGATTAAGATGTATAAAACTTGCAATTACTATTTCTGTCAGTATTTTTGCAATTAACAACACAACAACTACTTGTTCTTATTTTTTAACATTGCTTTCATTTAACTATTCACAAGACAAGTGCGATTTAACGCGTATTTTGACCACTGCAGGCGCTACAATCGATTCGATTGTCCCCACCATATACTAGACTCCCTGCCAATATGCGACTACTGAAACATGATGTCATCGTCTACTCAGCGAATCCAGTAATGTTTTTTATAGCTTTTTAGCGGCTTTTCAAGTTGTAGCAACAAGTGTGGAGCGTACAGACGTGCTCTTTTGGTCCTGTTGGTTGTTAAACTACGTTACTGTAATATTTCGATTAATTAAATATATTTTCACTTAATATCATTTTTTTCTATCGGGAGTATCAAAAAATTGTACAATTTATTTTTAAAAATTGTTAATTCGGTTAAGAAAAATGGGCCACACCCAATTACTTGACGATGGATTCGAAATCGATCTATTAACTGAAGATAATTACGATACATGGAAGATAAAAGTTGAGGATTATTTGACAAAAACTGATTTGTGGAAGTATGTCGATGGGGACTTTTCATCAAAACCATTAAGGAACAAAGAAAATGATCTAGCGGTGTGGGAGCGAAAAAATAATTATGCTAAATCTACTATTACTCTATTTATTACCGAATCAATACTTAAAAAAGTTCATTTAGATCCGAATTTATCAGCTAGTGAAACTTGGAATAAAATAAAAACAGTTTTTGGTAGTAAAAGTAAATTTAATAAAAGCAATCTCTTTGAAAAATTGTTTGCCCTTTCTCAGATTCCGGACAATTTTGACATAAAACCTGCTTTGATAAATTTTTACGATATACTCGATAAATTGTATGATTGTGGAGTTGATTTATATAAAAATAAATTCATACTCAGCAATATACTTCTTAGTATTTTACCTACAAATTTTAAAAAATTTAAGCTTGAGATTTTATCGAAAGATCAACTTCCCGATGTTACGCATCTTGGAATAGAGATACTGAAATATTCCGAAGAAAATGAGTCATCTGATGAAGAAATAGAAGAAGAAGAAGAAGAAGATGAAGATGAAGAAATTACTAATGATGAGTCTGCAAACAATAATAAAATAGAAAATGCTTACGTTTCATCGACAGAAAATGAGAATGAAAAAAATAATTATGATGATTCAGGATTTAATGAGACGGTTCCTTAAGCAGTTTCAAAAAATCTACTCTATGATTTGTTAAATAGAGAAGAATACAAATCTATAGATAACGATAGAGGAACAAAGTACTTGTTTTCAGAACCATTCAATCAGAATGAAAATAATTTGTCACATACAAACGAGGATAACAGAAAATATTTACAATCGCTACTTAAAGGTCAACTGAGTTTAAAAAAAACATCCAGATTAATCATTATATAATCAAGTAAAAGCTAAAAGATGAATCTGTTTTAAATTATAGGAGACAAGAAGACAACATCAGACGAACCTAAAAGACGATACACTTGTAGTGTTTGCGGTCGAGACGGTATTCATTTATAATCGTAATATTTATTATTATAAATGTTTAATTAATTATATAAATTATTTAGGCCATAATAAAAGAACTTGTCAACTAAAATCATCTTCTGCTGCCGAATCATCAGCTAATCTAACTACGCCGTCTAAAAGAACATACAAATGCGGAGTGTGCGGTGATGAAGGTAATTATTTATTATAATTTTACATACAATTGACTAATTTCAATCCGTTATTTAAATTATATTATAGGACATAATAAGACAACATGTCCACAAAATAGTAGCAAAAGTACTCCTGCGTCCACTTCAACATCTTCAGAAATACCCAAGAGGACGTATACGTGTGGTAACTGTGGAAAATCAGGTTCTATTATAAAAATATAAACCTAAATAATTAATAATTATAAATATGTGATAGACGATTTATATTTTATGTAGGGCATAATCGAACAACATGCCCGGAAAATAAACCTGTAGCGATTGCTACCTCTACTCCAAAAAGGACTTATACTTGCGGAAACTGCGGAAAAGAAGGTGTGTAATTACTTATTTATTATTTTTATTTACGAATATCACTAAGATAAATAATTTAAATATTAAAATATGTCGTAAATAAAATTTTTTTTAGGACATAACAGAACTAGTTGTCCTCAAAATATTCCAATTACTACATTTTCATTAAATTCAACTGGAAGAAATTATTCATGTGGATTGTGTGGTGGTCAAGGTATTTTTGTGTTAATGTCATACAATATAAATTATTTTAGTAGATCGTTATCAAGTGATATTATTTCTCATTGTGTGTTTAGGACATAACAGAACAACTTGTGCACTTAATAATGTTTTATCATCAAGTACTCGGGGAGTTTCACCAAATGAGTATTCCGGATCATCATCAATCCAACGCCTTTTATCATCTTCATCTGATAGTGGCGGAAGAAGCTATTCATGTGGGCTATGTGGTGGTCAAGGTAAAAGTATCTCCACTTAGTGTTTTATTGCTATTATATAATATTATAAATGATTGAAATTTTTTTAGGTCATAATAGAAGAACTTGTTCGCTAAATAATTCATCTCCTACTCCATCATTTTCATCCTTCTCACCACGACCATCATCATCGTTATCTTCATCTGGTAGCGGCGGAAGAAGCTACTCATGTGGGCTGTGTGGTGGTCAAGGTATAATAAAAAAAATTATTTATTCTATAATTTTTTAAAAAATAACTTTATCATATTTTTAGGACATAACAGAAGAACGTGCTCATACCGATAAAAATATGGAAATATTATATTCTTCAGGATATATATATATATATTTTACTTGTAGACACATATTACAATTGTGTAAAATAGTTTTTAAGATTATAAATTTAAGAATAATATCTCGTAATTTAATCAACATATCTTGGTTATGGATAAGGTTTAAAAAAATATTATTTTTAATTTTTATTTTTATTGTCGTAAAAAGAAAATAATGATAAGCTTAATAAACACCGCACAAGTTTTTTTTATCGATAAATAAATAAAATCAGATAATACTAGATTATAAACTGATAAATAATAATCAAATGTATAAATGTAAGCGATTTTTAGCATTTTTCAATCAGTTTTTTAAACACAAAAATAAATATTAAGGTAAAGGCGTTTCTTTTTTTTCAATTCATTAATGTTTAATAATATTTAACATGAATTCATATTAATTATAGATTTAATTATATAATTATTATCTTTCCATAATGCTTAAAAAAATTATTTTTATAATGATTATTGGATTATTATCAATAACGATGATTTTAGCAGCAACTAAAAAATGTGCAGTTATCGGAGAGTTCGTAAGTAATGATTTAAAATATCTAATGACTATTGAATTATATTTTTCATAACTTTTTCCATCATTTTTTTTTTTTATTCAAGTGCACTGTTGAAGAAAATTGCTGCAAACCATTTCATTGTCTTGGATATATGAAAAGATGTGTGACTTGAATTTAAAGAAAAAATAAAGTTATTAAATCTTGTTAACTATTATTGTAAAAATATTATGTATAAAATTAAATAAAATAAAATAAAAAAATAAACAAACGGTAAGATCAAGCTTAGCAATAATATTTAATAAAATTTTATTACTTAATTTATTTAGGTTGTTATTATAAAAAGGTTGAAAAATAATAACTATTCTTTATTTATTTATTATGTTATATTTTTCAAATTTGATAAATATTTTACAAATTTTTATTATCTCAAAATACGTACAAATAGCAATTTATTACATATTTAATAATGCTATAAAGTATATTATTTCAATAAACGAAAAAAAAAAATATTATTTTCTAAAATTATAAAAAATGTTTTGATAAGATACAAGTTGCTCATTGGTTCAGAATATATAGCTGTTCTTAGCAATATATTTATCAATTAATTTTTTTTTTTCTTTAATATATATATATAAATATTCTGTGAATACTTTTAACATATGTATAGATATTATATTTATATAATGACATCTACAGAATAGTAAAAAAAAAAATAATAATAATTTTTCTTCTTTGCTTAATTCAACTGACACCGATTGAGAGAGAGTCAGGTACATTTCAAGCTAAAGTTATAATAGTAATATTTCCATTGAATTCATATTTTCTGGAATTTGATTTTATAAATATAATTAATAATGAGAAATATTCAACCGTTGATTGTTATTATTATTTAATTACAATATTGATAATATAATGATTTATTTATTTAAATTAAAAATAATAAAAAGAAAAAAAAACTAAAATTCGATTATTGTGTTTTTATAAATTCAATGATTACTTTTAAAATTACGTAAAGTTTATCAAAATTTTTATCTATATACTACAAAAAATGAAATAAAATAAAAATTGAATGTTGATTTATCATGATACTCTGTAATCATAAAAATAAGTGATTTTTGTTTTTTTATCGAATCTACTTTAGCGATAATAAATTATTAAAAATATTTTTATATGTACTCTAAATAAATATGCTCACCAACTATATAAACTATGTGTCTTTTTTTTTTTTATTTTTTTTATTTTTTATAAAAAATATTGTTTTTCTTGGTGGTGCTATGATTGTGATGGCTTTTTTCTTCTACCGAAAAAGTTACTTAATACAGAGCTTCGTTTGTAATCTCGTTCTTTACGAGAACCACCAGAGCTTTGTTCACTTTCTGAACCACTCTCGGATGCTCGTCTGCCATCAACTACCGACAGGGTTGGAGTGCCAGGTGATACGACAGCTGGAGGTGGTGCAACATAAGGAGGTAACGATGTTGGTCTACCAGTAAACGAATTTGTCGTCTGTTGTCCACCCTAAACAAACAAACAAACAAAATAAATAAATATATAAATAATTACATTATAGAGTATTTCAATACTTAAATAACTAATTTAAATTACCTGTCTCATATTGACTGTTGTATTTCCATAAGCTGAAACAATAATAATAATAAACAATTTTAATAAATGTCAATCTGACGAGTTTAATCAAATAACAAATTAATGGAATTTTTTTTTGTTTATGTCACACAGACGATAAATTTAATTGTTGATGCATGCTAGACTAAAAATTATTTTTTAAAAAATTATGTGATAAAATATGAAGAGTCGATAATATGGTCAAGTGAAAAAAATTTTCATGCGGCACAGGCATGCTATTGTATAAACACACGTTCATTTTTTTTAAACTGACCAGGATCTTGAATACTCTGTTTATCTATGTTGGTTGGTGGTGCAGTTGATGGTAAAGGAGGTGCTACTTCTACAAAATTTTCAATTTTAAAAATTTTATATTTCCCAATCATCGTTGAATAAAAAATTAATCATTAAAATTAAAAAAAGAATAAAGTTTTATTATATTTAATATACCTTGTGGTGATGAAGTGAAATCCATGCTCCCTGGTCTGTGCCATGTTGTGTTATCATTATTAGCATATTGTTCTGATCCATTTTGGTTGAGAGATGAGGTTCTTTGTTGATAAGATTGTGGTCTTGTTGATGGTACATACTGTTCAACATCTTTAAATAAACAAAATAAATTAGTATAAAGTTAATAATAATAAATATGATTAAAATAAATGAATATTATTATTACCATTACGTCTCAATGGTGTGACATTTTCAGAACTAGGTGATCTAACGGGAATTGGTGGTGGTGCACCTCTAGGTGGAACAGGTGGACGATCATTTTGTGGAGCTTGATATTGATCTCTTTGACTTGACAATTGTTCATGATGAATTAATTGTTGTTGCTGTTGAGCTAATAAATTTTGTTGTTGTTGTTGTTTATGTTTTTGTAAAAATTCAGTTTGTGTTTGTGATTGTGATTCAGCAGCTATAAATTCTGTGCTATTTCGTGTATTAGCACGACTTTGTTGAGCTTGTCGATGTTTTTGTAAAAATTCAACTTGAACATTGCTAGATAAATTAGCCGTATTTTGAGTATTTTTAGTGTCTTGAGATATATCTCGACGTATTACTGAATTTTTACGTTCAAATTCCGGAGTTGATACATGACTACTTCCAGTTGATGCATTATCATCACCAGTAATATCTGGTGTTATAGTTTTTAATCTATTTAAATCTAAATCATCAGCTTTTTGTGATTCATCATATTTCAATAATTGCATACTAGGAGGTAATTTAGCATGAAATGATATTTTATTAACCCAATCTTCCATTTCTTGTTGATTAGCAGCAAGAAATAAAAATTCCGATCCATCAGTACATTTAAGTCTAAATACATTTTTACGTTTTGTGTAATCATCAGCTTTTTCACAAATAGCATTATAAATTGTTATTGGTGCAGTAGCAGCTTTACTTAATGAAAAATCATTATAATCTTTAAAGAAACACAATAATTGTCCACAAAGTACTGTAAAATATTGTTTCCATGAACGTACAGCAGCTTTTTTACCACCACTTTGTAATTCATGTTTACGTTCAAGTATACCTTGAATTTCAACAGGACTCAAAGGATCCATATTTTCCATACGTTGATGCTTACGGAAACTTTGAGTACGTCGTCTTGTTGTAAAACTGGGTGTTCGTTTAGGTTTTTTACTATCAATTTTCATACTTTCAGCACGTTTTATATCTACTGTTGTACGTTTTAAACGATCACCAAATACATGAGAAATACCATGTGATTTTGATGAATTTCCTGATGATGCTGCTGCTGCTGCTGCTGCTGCTGATGATGATGATGTTGATTCTTGAGTAGTTTTTAATGGTGCTAATCGATTAATTGATTCGCTATGATGATGATGATTGTTATTATCAGTATTGCCATTAATATTAATATTTATAATATCATGAGATGAATTATTATTATCTAATTTACGACGTTCTTCTTCACGTTTACGTTCTTCAGTAATACGTTGTACTTCTTTTTTCTTACGTTCTTCAATACGAAGACGTTCAATACGTTCTTTTTCAGCTTGACGTGCTTGTAATTCATCTTGTTGTTGTTTTTGAAATAAACGTTCTAACATTGTTATACGTTTAAGAGCTTTAAATTTATCTTCTTGTGCTTCTATTGTTTTTTCAAAGTCTTCATGTTTTCTTATTAAATCTTCAACTTGTGGTATTGTATCACCAAAATTATTATCATTAAGCATTGGCTCACGAGTTATTAACCAATTTTCAAGTGTTTCAGCTTCACGTTTAAATATTTGAGTATCATAATTTTGTTCGTATATTAATTTACGTTTATCCCATGTATCTATTAATATTTGTTTTTTATTGTCAAGAATTGTTATTTTATCTTTTATTTCTTTAGATAAAAAGTGACCCTGTTGTATTAAAGTATTACCAGTTTTATTGAAATTATAAAATTCATCTTGTCTTGAATCTATTTCAACTTTATATTCATTATGTCGTGATATTAATATTTCAGCACCAGGTACATCACGTGCTAATTCTGGTGCTGTTACTTTAGCAATCATTTCATTTATCCAAAATGTTAAATCTCTATATTCATCAAAATATGCTTCTAATTGTTCAGCTTGAGTTAATTTATATTGTCGTTGTTCAGCTTTATTTAATAATTCATTCCAATTTTCATCAACTTCTTCATGTTTAACAGCAATATGCTCACGTGCATCTGGAAATAATTCAGCAAGTCTTGATGCTTCAGCAATAACAGATTCAACTTGTTCTTTAACAGCAGCTAAATCTGTTTCAAAAGCTTTATGTTTACGTACAAGAGCTTGAATTGTTTCAAGATCATGCCCATAACCATCAGCACTTAAACTAGCATCTTTTTCTTGAATCCATGATATTGTTTCATCAGCTGTTCTATCAAACATATGTACTTGTTTAGCACCAGCTAATGCTTCTTGTCTTGCATGTGCTAATTCTTTTAAATCATCCCATTGTTGTTTTGTTTCATATATTTTATTATTTATTTTATCAGCATCAGTATTATTATCTTTTATTAATTTTTCACCAGCATCAATAATCATAAATACACGACTTTCACTTGCCGTTAAACCAGATAAAAAATTATCAAATATTTGAATTAATAATTCAACATGTTCAACATCACGTCCATAATCTTCAGATGCAGCAATTGTTGTTTGATCACATATCCATTCAATAACTTCATCAGCTTGACGTAAAAATTGATATAATTTTTTACTTTCAATTAATCTTTGTAATCTAAAATCACGTAATTTTTTTAATTCACTAAATTTATCAATAATATATAATTGTTTTTGTTGGATATTTTTACTATCAAAATGATTACGATTTATTAATCCTTGTGATAATTTATTTAAATTATCAATTATTGATTCAAATGATGATAAATCACGTTCAATGCCTTGTAATTTTTTTAATAAAAATTCAACAGAGTCTTCATCTTTGCCATAATCATTTGATGTTATTTTATGATATTTTTCTTTAATCCATTGTTCAGCTTCACCAGCTTCAGTATAAAACATTTGTGATTCAACAGCATCAAGAAGACGTAATTTTCTAACACTTGCAATATCTTTTATATTTATTAATTTTTTTTGTAATTCTTGAATTGATGATTCTATTTTATCAGATGCAAAATGACCAGTTCTTATCATACCAGCAGCACGTACTGATAATGATGAAACAACTGGCTCGTGTGATATTATTTCAGCTTCAAGTGCTTGATGTTTTTTTTGTAATCTTTGTACATTTATTAGGGAATTACCTAAATCATTATTGCAAGCTAATTGTTCTTTTTCAATTAACCAATTTAATTCATCTTCAATATCACGTAAAAATTGATGTAATAATTTAGCATCTTCTAAATTATCACGACGTATTTGAATAGGCTCTTGTAAACTATTATATCTATTAATACAATTTTTAGCTCTTTCATTTATTTCATCAGACATAAAATGTTTTGTTTTATTAAAATTATAAGCAGTATCTTTAATAGATTCACATGCTTCATTATGACCAAGTACATCATTTTCTAAATTATTATGTCGTTTTAATAAATTAGCAATACTTGATAAATCTTTACCATGATCCTCTGATTGTAATTGTGTTTCAATATCATCCATCCATGCTTCAAATTCATCTAATGTACGATTAAATAATAATGCCTGATATGCATCATTTAAACGATTTTTTTTTAATTCACTTGTTTCTTGTAATATTCTCCATTGTGATTCTAAATCTTCTAAACGATCTTGAATTTCTTTTGTTGCATAATGATTATTATCAATTAAATTTTCACCTTCATTAATAATATCATTAATACGACCACGATTAGCAACTAATTCACTTTCAAATGCTAAATGTTTTTGTATTTTACTTTGTAAATTTGTTGGATCACGATAATTTTCATCACCAGCAACTTGTTGTTTTTGATGTAACCAACCTTCAACTTCATATATATTTATTAAAAATTTATGTAATTGACGGCTTTCTAATAATTTATTTATTCTTATTGTAACATTATTTATTAATTTATCACGTCTTGTACATACAGATAATAATCTTGATTTAATAATATTACAATCAGTTGAATCAATATTATTATTATTGGTATTATAATTTTCAAGTATTTCATTTGAAAATAATTCCAATTCATTGATACGTCCTAATTGTGATGTTAACATTTTATCAAATTCATTGTGTTTACGTATTAATGTTTCAACACCAGATAATGATTCACCAAGATCATCATTATTTAAAAATGCTTCTTTTGTTGATAACCAACTATCTGCTTGATCAGCTTGTTCTTTAAATTGTTGTAAATGATATGATTTTATTAATTTATCATTTCTTTCATTCCAAGCATTAACTAAATTTTTATTTATATTTTCTAAATGATAAATATTATCTTTAATATCAGGATAAATTTTAATTAATTTAAGTGCATGTTCATTAAGTGAATTAATCATATCTTTACGTCCATCTATTTCAGCTTTTATTTCTTTATGAAGTTCTAATAATGATTGAGCTTCAGATATTGTTGTTGGTACACCAGATTCATTCATACGTTTAATAGTATCATTAACCCATAATTCAACTTCATTTAAATCAAATTTAAATTTATGTAATGTATAAGCTTTATTTAAATTATTACGTCTTTGTTTTGTTAAATGCTGTAATTGATCCCAATTTGATTCAAGATTATTTAACATTGCATTTATTTGTGGTGCATTATTTATATATTTTGATGATAATTTATTAGCTTCTAATTTATGTTCATTTAATTTACCTTCAATAGCAGTCATATCACGTTCCATTGTATCTTGTTTACGTTGTAAATGTTCAACAGCAGCTAAATCTTTACCAATATCTGTTGTATTCATAGCTAATGATTTTTCAATAACACGTTGACTTGTATCATCAATGTCACGATTAAATAAATGAATTTCTAATGCACCAGCTAATAATGATCTATAATTTGTTAATGCACCTTGTAGATTTTTCCATTTTAAATTAACATTATCACGTCGTTGTTGAATTAATTTATTATTAGATTGATCATCACTATTGTTGTTGTTGTTGTTGTTGGTATTATTTGATTGTTGTTTTATAAGTTTATCAGCTAATGAATTAATTGATTTTATTCTTGTATCATCAACTCTCATATCACTGTCAACATCATCTAATTTACGTTGAAGACTTAAACAATGCTCATAATCTTTACCAGTATCACCAGCTTGTACCATCATTTCTTTATCACGTATCCATGATTCTATTTTTTCAACTTGATTATTAAATTCAAGTATATCTTGTGCTTCTTCTAAACCTCTACCACGATTACTAGATATTATTAATAATTTTTTCCATCTATCTTGTAATTTATCTAATTGATTACGTATTTCAGTACAAGATGAATGTTTTTTTGATATTAAAATTTCACCTTTTGTATTTATTTCTTCAATTCTACTTTTATTAGCAGCTAATTCAGCTTGAAAAGCTTGATGTTTTTGTAATTTTTTAATTTTATCTTCTAAACTTAATATTTGACCTTTAAATGATTCAGATTCAATTTTTTTCTCTTTTTCATCAATCCATGATTCAGCTTCACAAACATCACGAATAAATTGTACATAAAGTAAACTTGCTTCTAATTTATTACGACGTTCATTACATAAAATATTTATTTTTTCACGTTTACTTTTTATTTGTTCTAATCGTTTAGATATAGTTAATGAATCAAAATGATTTTGTGATAATAATTTATCACCATGTTCTTTAAGTGCTATTAATTTTTCTTCTTGTGTAATAAGTAATTTTTCAAATTCATTATGTTTTTTTAATTGTCCATAAATTTCTTCAACAGATACACCAAAATTATCACCACTTAATGCTGCTTCTTGAGTTGTTGATAAATTATCAAGTTGTTTAGCATCACGTAAGAAAAAATGTAAATCAATAAGTTGATCTAAATGAATTTTTTTTTGTTGCCAAGCTGTATGAAGTTTTTGTCTTTCTTCTAATAATTGATTACATTTTTCTTCAACTTCATTAACAGCATAATGCCCATTTTGTATCATTACTTGACCAAAATCAACAACAGAACTAAAACTATCTTCTCTTGCTTCTATTTCACCTTTTAATGCTTCATGTTCAGCTTTAAGTATTTGAGCACTTGCAGCATCACGTACTTTATCTTCTGTTGATAAACCAGCACGTAATCCAGCAGCCCAATTCATTAAATCACGTAATTGAGTCAAAAAACGTTGTAAATCACAACTTGCTTGTAATTCATCACGACGATTTGCTGATTTTTCTTTTAATTCTTCCCAATTAGCTAATACTATTTGTTGTTGTTGATCAATATGAGATGCATTATTACCTGGATATAAAATTTTTAATCTTGACGCATCTTCAACTAATACTTGAAGTTGTGCTTCCAATGCTACTAAATCATTTTCAAATCCTTCATGACGTCTAATAAGTGCTAATACAGAATTTAAATCACGTCCTAAATCTTCAGGAAGAGCTGCTTCTTTTTCTTGAATTCGCGATAATGCTTCAGCAACATCACGATGAAAACGATGAATTTCACCAGCAGCTTGTAAACGTTGTTCACGATGACGTATCAATCCTAATAGATGTTGCCATGATTCCCTAATTAAATTTTATATTTTTTTAATAAATAATATAATATTAATTTTAAATGACAGGTAATTGATGCAAATAGACAACATGCT
This sequence comes from Microplitis mediator, assembly GCF_029852145.1. NCBI lineage: Eukaryota > Metazoa > Arthropoda > Insecta > Hymenoptera > Braconidae > Microplitis > Microplitis mediator. The sequence continues at coordinate 16,232,252 of NC_079972.1, read as the reverse complement.
CATGCAATTATGTCATTTTTTATTTTATAAATTATTATTATTATATTAGTAATGAGGTATGCAAGAAAATGTGTGTTGTTAGTATCACTACACCAAGTTTATACAAACTCACCACATATGTTTATGTTTCTTGCGTACTTGTATTACAGGATCATCCTCATCACCTCTATACAAAATTTTATTAAATTTAAATTATAGAGTTAATCTAAAACCATCTATACCCATCTACTAAATTAATTATTATTATCATTCTACAAAAACTAAAGATGCAATTAATAAAATAAAATCAACTATCACCTCTATTATATTAAATAAAAAAAAAAAACTTACCCAAGTTGTTCTTGGCGTTTTTCTATATCTTGAATATAAGGACTTTCATTATTTATTAATTTTTTAGCAAGTTCTTCACACTGATTAAATCTCTCTGATCCAGCCTCAATACGATGTTTAAAATCATTAAATTTAGCTTGTAAAATTAATAAATGCTCATAATCATGACCATAATCTTCAGAACCAGCAGCTTGTTCTTGTTCTTTAATCCATTGTTCCAATTCACGACTTTCAAGAAAATATTCATGACGATACATACTTTCCATTAATCTTTGTTGTCTAGTTATTGCTAATCTTTGAAGTGCACGCATTTGCTGTGCAATTGCTTGTTGTTTACCAGCAATAGCTTTACTGTCAGGATGTTTTGCGTTTACCATTGCCGCTGCTGTGTGACCCATTTCCGTAACTATTCCGTTGTAAGAATCTAATTCGAGTTCTACAGTCTAAAAACAGAAATTAAAAATAGATATATAAATAATTCAAGTTTTATATTTATAATAAAAAGTATATTTACTTTGTGTTTAGTAAGTAATTTAGTGGCAGCATCACGGTCTCTACCATAATCAGTTGAACTTAAAACATCATTTTTTTCACACAACCAACTTTCAACTTCACCAGCTTCAAAGAAAAATTCTTGAGCCCTCAATGATAAATCTAATGCACGACTTCGTTCACCAGCTTTATCTTGTAAATTTTTCCAAGCGTCATCTAATTCATCACACAGTTCTTGAATCTATAAAATATTAATATAAATAAATATTTTAATCGGGTGATAAACATATAGCTGGAAACATGCATTAAAGCTGAAAATAAATAAAATTAAAAAATAGCAACAAATAAATTTTTGGCTGTCGGATTATAACAGTATCAAAATTTTCTAATAATTTTTTAATTTAAAATCCGAAATGTCAAAGATTAACGGATTAAAACATCAATTGCGTTAATAGTAATTTATTTCACTCGCGTTGGTTGTATCATGCAGCTGTATGTACTTTACCTCTTGAGACCCAGGTAATCTGAGGATGAACCGACTATACAAAAATCCAACAATTCTTTTATTTTAAACGAGAGATAAAAAAATAAATAATAATACTTTTATATAATATATAATAAATAAAATAATAAAAAACGAAACATACTTTTTTTCTTTCTGGATGAGATTGATCAATAAGTCCTTGACCAGTTGCTAATGCTTTATCAATCATCGGTTGATGTCCAATTATTTCAGCCTCTAATTTTTTGTGTTTTTTATCAAGGGTTTGAGCTTGATGAAGATTTTGTCCAAGCATTGTTGATGATGCCTGTGGTAAATGATCTTTTATCCAGTGTAATTCAGCATCAAGTTCAAAACGAAATTTATGAAAACGTAAACTTTCTTCAAGTGCTTCACGTCTTTTTTTTGCTGGTATTTTTAAATTACGAAATTTTTTTTGTGTTGCTTGACTAGTTTTTAAAATATTTTTAGCATCAAAATGACCCTCATGTGCCATTTCTTGACCCATTGCAACTAAATCATCAACTTTTTGTTCCCATTGATACATATCAGTTTCCAATATTTGATGTTTTTTTAATAATTCTTTACAACTTCTTAAGTCAATACCAACTTGTTTACTTTGTAATGATGTTTGAATTTCTTCAAGTTTTAATCTAGCATCTTCCATTGTTCTATTATAACCGTGTTGTGATGCAGCTTGACGTAATCTATGGCCTTTTTCTAATGATAATTCAACTAAATGATTCCATTGATTATTAAGATCTTTTAATATTTGTGAAACATCATTTGAACGATAATTTTGTTGAGATATTAAAACTTTACCAGCTTTATTAACATTACGTAATTGTCCTTCATTAGCACGTAATTCACGTTCAAATGCTTCATGTTTTTGTAATTTACGTTCCAAATTATTTAAATCACGATAATTTTCATCAGAAGCTATTTTCATTTTATCACCAAGCCAATCACGTAAATCATCAACTTCTGCTGAAAATTGTTGATAATATTCAGATGCTTTTAATGCTGATTGTCTTAATTGAGCAGCATCTTTAACAGCTAAACGACGTGAAATAACTTGATTACGTTTATCATTAATATAATCTTTATCATAATGATTTTTTGAAATTAAACGATCAGCAGTATCACTAAATATTTTAAGACGTTCATCTTGTGCCATTAATGTATTTTGAAATTTTTCATGTTGTTTAAGTAATGCTTCAACATCATCAAGTGATTCACCAAGATTTGTAAATTCAAGAAATGCTTGATGTGAACTTGTTGTTGCTTCAATTTGATCAGCTTCACGATTAAATTGTTGTAAATCAAGGCATTGATTTAACCAATTTTCTTTATTATTCCAATTAGTTATTAAATTATTATATAATCCATCAAGTTTATCTAAATATTCTTTGACATCATTTAAATTATTATTACGTTGTAATAATTGTTTACCAAGATCTTGTACTTCATTAAATTCATCTTTACGATTTTTAATTTCATCACCTATTTCATTATATTTTTTAATAAATTTTTCAGCTGTTTCAACATCACGAACAGATTCTTCAACTTTAATAATATTTTGTATATCATAACCCCAATTAATTAAATTTTTGGAACTATTTATAAATATTTGTTGACCAACAGCATCTTCTAAACGTGAACGACGTTCTTTAGCTTTAGATTGTACTTTATTCCATAATAATTTTATTTCATTTAATCTTTTATCAACATTTTTATGTTCATTTGGATATGAACTTTTAACACTATTTGCTAATAAATTAACTTTACGTACTTTTTCTTCAACAGGTGCTAATTCACGTTCTAAATTTTGATGTCTACGTTGTAATGCTTGTACTGTTTTTAAATCTGGTCCTAATTCATCAGTATCTAATTGATTTATTTTTTCATTCATCCAATCATTTGCTTCATCACAAGTACGATTAAATAATTCAACACTTGATGCACCTTCTAAACTTTTTTCTTTTTGTGATTTTAACCAATTTAAATGATCCCAAAGTTTATGTATATGATTTTGACGTGATTTAACTTTATCTAATTTACTATGACCTTGATTTATAAATTCATTAACAGATAAATCAATAGCTTCTATTCTTTTACCAGAAGCTGAAAGATCTGTTAAAAATTTTTCATATTTTCTTTTAGCTGTTTCAACATTATCACGTGAATCATCAGATCTAAGCATTTTTTCTTTATCTTTAATCCATTTTTCAAAATCATCACATTCACGATAAAAACCATAAAGTCTTATAGAATCATCTAATAATGCATGACGTTTTATTGATAATATTATTAATTCATTATATCTATCATTTATTATTTTTTGTCTTTTTTCAACATTATTATCATCATTATCATTATCATCATTATTTATTATTATTTTACGACTTATTAATGGTTTAACTGTTGATTTTATTGATTTTATTCTTCTAACAGGTATTATTTTATTAACCATTTTAGTTTTTTTAACACGTTGTGTTATACGAACTTTTTCAGGTTTTTTAACTTGTACTTGAATTATTTTAGGTTCTATTTCACGTACATAATTTGCTGGTACAAAACCATCAGTACCATCTGATTTTCTAATATTCCACCAATCAGGATTTGTTTTATTTAATAAAAACATTATTTCATTTTTAACCATATTCATACCTTGTCCATTAAATGGATATAAACTTTTAACTTGTGGTACTAATCTATCTTCAAGTACAGTACGTGTTTCAATACGTTCAATTATTTCATCAACCCATTCATCTTGTGGTACTAATCGTGTTTCTTGTGACCATTCATCTTGTTCTAATTCAGCAACTGGCTCTGAATCATTTGATAATTGTAATGTTGATATACCTGATTTAATAAGTTTATCAGCTTGAATATTTAATGATTGTACATCACCTTTATATGCATTTATTTCACCTTCAAGATCTTTATGTCTTTGTAATAATGCTTGTGCACTTGGTTCATCAACACCATAATCATTTGATGTAACAAGTGACATTTTTTCATTAATCCATGAATCAGCTTCATTAGCATCTGTATAATATTGAAATGCTTCAGCAGCATCATCAAGTTTTTTTTTTCTTAATCCTTGTAATTCATCAAGTACTTTCCAATGTTCTTTTAATGATTCAATACGATTATTTATTTCAATAGATGATGAATGATTATCATTTATTAATTTAATACCAGCATTACATAATTGATCAGATTTAGGTTTTCTAACTTTTATTTCATCAATTAATGATTTATGTTTTTGTTGTAATGATATAACAGCACGTAAATCTTTAGCTGATATACCTGTTTTACATATACGTTGTTTTTCAATAAGCCATGATTCTTCATCTTCATGATCTTGTAAAAAATGATAAAAATTTCTTGCATCTTCTAATCTCATTTTACGTTCTTTACTATTTTCAATTAAATCATTATAAGTTTTATTTAATATTATTAATTTTTTTTCTAATGATTGTAATTGTTCTTTATTTAATGGCTGTGATTGTGGTATAATATTATTAGAAAGATATTGTCCAGCTTGTCTACCAATACGTCTTTGTGTTTCACCAATAGCTGTTACTTGAAGTTCTTGTAAACTATGCTTTTGTAATAAATCTTCAACACCTAATAAATGTGGACCAACATCTGTACTTTGAAAATTTAATTTTAATTCATTAATACTAACAAGTGTTGTATCTATTTCTCTCATTAAACTCATTAATGATGATAATGATGTTAAATTAAATTTATGGTGATCTAATAATTTTAATAATTGTTTCCATCTTTCAAGTACTTCTTGTTCACGTATTTTAACACGTTCTAAACTATGATAATTTTCTCTAACAAGCTCTTGAGACATATTTGTTAAATCATGAAAACGTTCTTCACGAGCAAGTATATCTGCACTTATTGCTTCATGTTTTTTAACAGTTGCATCTATTTGTGAAAGATTACTACCATAACGTGGATCTGATAATACTTGTATCATTTCTTTAAGATAACCCTCTCTTAATACACTTTTTTTTTCAAATTTATAATTAAGTTGCTCTAATCTTTCTTGTCTTAATAATTCAGTACGTAATGCAACTTCACGTCGATGCTCAGCACGTTCTAATTCAACCCAATTTCTTTCAATATCTTGAATTAATTGTCCCTCTTGTGGTATAAATGCCGGTTGATTTAATGATTTAAGTTGAGTATTTATATGAAAATATAATGCTTCTATTTCAGAACGTTCTTTATACTTTGGTGGTTTTTCAACAGTACGATATTGTTTAAATGACAATAATTGACGTTGGATACCCTCCAATGAATTTGGAAAATTTCTATTTTCAAGTACTGTTATTTTTAATTTTATCCATTCTAATAAATTTGTTGTTAATTTTTCATAATGAATTTTCATTTTATCAGCATCCATCATTTGACCAACAATATTTGCTATTCTTTTACCACTTTTTATTTCATTTTTCATTCGAGCAAATGTATGATAATAAGATGCAACATAAGTCATTATTGATTTTTCATCTGGTCTTGCAGTATCTACGTCTTCAGCATCAAGAAGTCTTGGAATACCCAATTCACTATTTGCAACATCAAATGCATAATTAAGATTATCAATGTGTCGTGTTTGTTGTAATTCTGACCAATTAACCAAATCTGGTCTATGAGCATGAATAAGAGCATTAAAACCCAAACCACTTCTCCAAGATCCTAAACATTATTAATTAACGTTATTATTATTATTATATAAAAAAAAAACAAAAATGTATATATAGATATATACCTGTAAAGTCTTGTATATTAACATGTGGATAGCCATTAGTTTTTCTTTGACACCAAAGTAATAAAGCATCTTTGGCTGATTTTTTTTCACTACTTTCATTCTCTTCATCAACATCTATTTCTATTTCTTGAATTTGAAACCTAAGAATAATTGTCCAAATCAATCCCAATATTAATCGAGGATTTCCATCAACAATATCTTCTGCTCCAATACTTTCCAATCGTACCTGGAGCAAAAAAAAAAAAAAATCAATTAAATTTATGAATCTTATCATCATTTTCTACTTATACTGGGGCTTCTATTGACTCGTGAAGCAATATGAGTAAACATAAATAAATATATTTTATTCGAACGTGCCATATAAGTATATTTAATATTATTACAATAAAATCATATACTCGGGTAAATTTTCATCTTTTATGTAAATTAATTAATCAGTTTTTATAAATACATATCATCATCATTTTTATAAATCTTTTACTCAATTATTTAATTTACGTAGTAATAAAAAATTATGTAAGTAGTATATGTCGACTAAAGAAGCCATATCAATAAAATTTTTTTTTTTATGTATTTATAAAAAAAAATTATTTCAAATGGTTTAATATTTTAGCGCTGAAAACAAAAAAAATATTTTTTTTTTTACATGTTTATAGCAAATGATGTAACGTATTTTTTTATTTTTTCAGCAGTAAAAATGTTAACAGTGTCATAAATAATTATTACTCATCGATAAATATAGTGATTACGTTTCATTTAAGACTATAAATAAGTGATAAGAAGCTCTCAATAAAAAAATTATTAAAAAAACAGCTTTGTACTTTGAAACGCGACAACTATTGTGACCGCATCATCGTTATCGATATAATTGAATAAAAATATTGAATTTCATATTAAATACTAACATTCCAATGAATTATAATCAATTATTAATATAATTTAATTAAAATTTATTTTTTTTTTAATTCTCACGATCAAGTATTTAATAAAAATGCTGACGTTAGTTAAAAAAAAAAAAAAAAAAAAAAATTAGTGTGATTAAAAATGACACAGAGTAGTGTAATCCGTTACCTCTACTCGGTATGTCTGGATATTGCGACCTTCGCAGTAAGTAACTAGCGAGTACCGACAATCTCTGAACTGCATACACGACCACGTTGAGAAAGGCGTTTCTGGACAACTCGTGTATAGAATATAAAGAATCAATGTCTTCTCGGTTAAATAGCGGTACTTAATTGGTAATAAACATCTCAAGTAACAAATCAAATAATAAAATGTATTTATTATTTTTATTTTTCATAGTAACAATTCAAATTTATGTATATTACATAAAAAATAAAACCTAAATTGTCTAATATAATGTTGTTATCATTAGGTAATTATTTATAGAGATTTTTCCTACAATAGTGACTGAATAGTGTGTACGTTACATTGGTATGTACTTATGAAAAAAATGCATTCTCAAGGAAATTAGCACAGTATGTATTTTCCAAGAGGGACTATTTCTACTACATATGGCTTATTATATACGTTCTCTTTCGATGGTCTGCCGGTCACTACTACTATCAACACTTGTTGTTGTTGTTGTTTTATGTATTACTGCAATGAAAGTCATCGAACCGAATACCTTTTTTTTTTACCAAATATAATAAAATAATAAAAACATATGATAAGTACACAAGAAGCTATTGTCAATTGTATTGATAGTAATATACATTAGAGTACTGTTGTTTTATCCTTAATCAACAACAACAACAATAACAGCAGTAGGAATATTTCTATTGTAATTCTTAAATCCGATATCCAGTCATGCGATAAAGAATCTCTCATCGACTCCCGCGACTTAGTGCTCACGAGGTAACCCCGGGGCGTTCTTTTCAGGTATGCGTAGCGGTTCTCCAATGGTATTACTGGTATTACTGTATATGTACGGTACTGTAGTGTAATGTACTGCAATGCTCTTGCTGCTGCCGGCTTGCATTCTTGCCAAGCCAGGAAATGTCGATCGATGGAATGTGAATGACATTACTTCAAGGATATACACATAATAATACATTCATTTATTTTTAAATCCCATTATTTCATTTTTAATATACTTAACAAATTAAGATTATTTGTTTATTGGTCTGACTAAAAAGGTAAAAACGTTATGTTATATTTATGAATGGCTAAGAAATACTATGTAATACTACAAACAAAGTTAGTGTATATATGTTGAGTGTTAGAACGGATGTAAATGATAAGCCAGTTTCTTCTCCGTTATAAAATTTTTTAGTGCTAACAGCCAACAGAAAATTTATCATAATATTTTATGACAACAACAAGTTTTTCTTACCTGTCGATATTAATGTCGAACCGGTAATGTGTCTACACTATTACAACTAGATCATGTATTCCAGTATTATTTATAGTTTAATGAATTTAGTTAGTCACTAATTGCACACTAAAATAATTCACTACTCATAAATGCACTAAGTATTATTTTCTGGTGTAATATTGTCTAATAATAATAATAATAATAATAATAATAATAATATTAATAATTCATAAAATAATTTGAATAATGTGTGCTATTAAAATATATAATGAGAAAAAAATAAAATAAAGAGGTCGATGCTTTCTTTTACTCATTGTCAAGAGTGGTATAAAGTGAAACGTGAGAATTAAATCATCAAGTGTCCTCTCATAAGTGGAATATAAGAAGACGAAGAAGAAATATAAGAAGAAGAAGAAGAAAAAGGAGTAGTAGTAATAGTAGGAGATCATTGATATACAGGTTTGATGACTAAGCAGTAATTTTGATCTTCAATCTTGGGTTATATACGTGAAAAAAAAAAATAAAAACTTTCCATTTGATTAATAAGACGTGTTAGTTTATGATACAGTCAATCATTCAACTATTAATTTTATTAGGTATAGTTGATAAATTTAATAAAAAGTAAATCAGTCATTCAGATAACTGAATTATATATAAATCATTTTAACTTGTGTAAAAATAGTTGGCGAATGTTTGACCCTTTTTTTTTCTTTTCTTTAAATTCTCTAGTACACCTTAATTATGTCTATTAATTTTATATACTTTTACATTCATACAAGTGATTCCTTTTATGAGAAAGACAATTGTTATGTGTAATATTTATTATTAAGTAATTCTTATGTAATGTTAAGATGTATTTCTGCTATAAATAGTATTAAACTTTTTATTTTATTTAATTGTTTTCATTCTTAACAAAAAAAATATAAAAATAATGTGCATCTATTATATTTTCTGTGTTTGTTTGTGGACATTAGTTAAGAAATTATATTTATTCCTTTCACAATAAATTGCTAAATTTTGAGGAAGTGAGTGTGTAACAAAGGATGTTACAAAAATATTAAAAAAAAAAAAAAAATACGGTAGTTTTAAATTCTCCTAGTTATATACTAATACAATCCAGATGAGTATTTCTAACGGATTGTAAATGGTTTCTTGCTGCATCCTTGCCCATAAACAGTCGTTCGCTTTGTCTGTTATCTCAATAAGAGTAAGGTAGGTATCAAGTAGTCGTTAAATGCTCATGCACTACTCTTTGATAAAAATTATCTTTTTATTTTAATTAATTAGTCGGTGATTACCTACTTTTTCAATAGTTTTAAACACTGATTTAATTTATCACCGTGATATTTAAGTTGAACTTTAATAATTACAAGAATGGAATTGTTGTTGTTTGTTTTTTTTTCTTTTTGTATTAATTTAAAACAACATATATTTTATATAGTAATTATCTGTGTCATAAAATAATCTCAAATTATTATTATTATAGATAATAAATAACTTAACTGTTAATTAAAAATTATCATCACTATATTGTATATTTAGGTCGTAGTTATTTGAAATATAATAAAAAAAAATTCCTATACTTTTGTGGATAATTTTAATTGAATCTTTGAACTCAATAAAAAACTCATAATTTTCAAGATATCATACTACTTAAAGATTGATTTATGACTCGAATAAGTAAGATTATCACCCGTAATAATGATAATTGATAAGAAATAAAATATTATTTACTTAATAAATATTTTTTTGTTGACGTGTTAAATGTGTTCATCCACCAATCAGATACAATTGACAACATTTATTTATAAAAATTGTGTCTATCATCGTTCGAAATGTTGATAAAAAAAAAAAAAAAAAAAACATTACAATGTATACGACAATACAACAGTGTATTAATGCATGATGTTTCTATTGCGTGACGTTTTCTCAACTTATAATTATATTATTTAATTACCGTTGCATATAATATAATTAACAACAATTGCATTGTCATTATTTTAAGATTCATTTTCAAACGCTTTTAAAGTTATTTTCCAAGTGAAAGCTGTCGTTAATCATCAACTAAAAATTACTAAGACTTTTTATATTACACAATTAAAAAAAAAAAAAAAAAGAGTAGGTAATAACTAATAACGTATAAAAATCTTACGATAAATGTCAATAACCAATAATACAAGAATCAAGTTTAGGTTTGATTTCATACGGAGACTACTCATGGTCTAGCAAGTTTAGCACGGTCACTGACCTCTTTATATATTTCTTTATTCTTTCTCTCTTTATCAGCAGTACCTCCTTATATACACTATTACCTATATACAATATATATATATATATATTGCACCATTTTAAACATATAATACATATATGCATATCTCTTTTGAAATTCCATCTCTCTTTTATGTTAACAGCAAGTTGCACCTTGACGCCCACCTCACAATTGAATTGACAGTATCAAGATTTATAAATCGAATCGTGTAAATAAAATATATAAATATATACCAATATTAAAAGATACATAAATTATTTTTAAAAACAAATCTCATATGATATATGTATGTAATAAGTTGTAAGAGACCTTGGTGGATCACTTGCTTTCGTCGCTTATAGATTTGCTAATAAGGGAAAAGCGAAAGCTATATTAAATGTTCCGTTAACTTGTCTGACATTCGGAAGAGACTAAAAATAATTAAAAGTTTATTAAACTTGTCATTAGAATTTTTTTAAAAAGTATGAAATACAAACTACAATTTAAAACCGACAATATGAACTTTGGCAAATAAATTTAATCATCATCCCAATAATCTATATACGTGTATGATAGTTATAAATGTACATAATAACCTTACGGTCGAACTAATTTTGCTGTTGATTCGATTTACTGTAGCGTATCGACTGCTTTCGAGTAATCCCGACAGTTTGTTATATTATCATATATCTTTATGATGTGTATACGTAAAATCCATTATGTCATAAAGCTTCCAACCACGTATCGTGTAGAGGCCATTCATGATAAATTTACACTTGAAGGATTTCATCCCGCCAATTTAAATATATGTCAATTTTGTTAAGTTAAAGAATACTCATAAAAACTTAATATTTAAATATTTTTTAACGCTATTAATTATTATCTTACCTTAGTGTGAAGAAAAGCCAATGACTTGTTAACATTTTCGATTTTGTGGACTCGCATGCGGCCATTATTTGGCTTAGCCAACCTTTCTCCGGATATTATTTCCAAAAGTTTCAACAGTTTTTTTCCGTCTGCAAGATCGGTAAACAAATCTTCTACTTCCATCCGTGCCTATTTTTAAATAAAATAAAATAATAAATATTTATTTGAATAAATTTAAAATTGTACATGTATGAAATAATAAACTGACCTTTAATAAAAATGAATTTATCCATTTTGTAAATGTTTTCTTTTGTATATGTAAACGTTCTTCTTGCAGGGCTTTGATCCTTCCCTGCTCGAATTTGAGCACATCTTCTCTCTGAGTCATTCTCCTTTGTATATTTGGACCGCCTCGGTATTTATCAATCCGTCTTGGCGGATACTCCTCCAACAGTAGTAGTCGTCTATTATGAATTCCTTGGGGTGCTGCTGGTACGGCGCATTGACTAGCGCCGGGCTCATACTGTGCCCCTTAAATCACAAAAATACTCACATTTACTATCATCATATATTATATCTTTATTTTTTTTCTCACTAAAATATAACAAGACACACCCCTTCCGCAGTAAAAAGAAATTTTTAAAATAACAAATTTACGATACAAACAACTGCTTTTAAAATATGGATATCTTTAACAACTATTTCTCAAGGCTAACAACATTTGTTTCATTAATCCTGTCTGAATAATACTAATATTTTTCACTTGTGATAATCCCAATTAAACCTTTATAATATAATGATAATGACCACCTGTATTATTAGAAAAATTTTATTTTTTTATTTTTAATACAAAAATTTAAATAACAACAATAATAGTGCATTAATATTTTTAGCAAACGTGTCATGATAAAACATGATTGCAGTCCATTCATACACAAATAAATAGTATGTATATCGCTGCTGTTAAACTTTGTCATCATCCTAGACACTCATATGGTCATCAATTAAAATGCCGTTACATTAGTTCTATATACATATACCTTTGTACATATAGAATTATGTCAACACAACTAATCAGTAATGCAGTTATTTTTTTAATTATTAAAATTAAACTATAAACGATAAGTTGCCTTGAAATGTCGATAGCGATTAAAAATCTATTAATAATAAGAATTAGATAAAGTAACACGATAAAAAAAAAAAAAATCAGTTGAAAAAATAAAAAAATATTATTAGGTTGATATTTAAAATGAAATTATAATAAATACTGTTGATGTAAAAATTACAAGTGTAAATTTGTACACGCGCGAAATTGTCGATGCGTGACGGCGTATTGTCAGGAGCAACATCAACAACATCAGCAACATCAGCGTGTACGCCCATGTCTACAAACTAACAAGTCCTGCTACTGCTGGCTGCTGTTGCTGCTGGTCATATTGTCGACACTCAATCTTTATTTGTGCTCACGTCTACAAAGTTATGTATAACAATTAACCGGAGACAGAGAATATGTAATTCAACACTCAGGTGTTAACAAAAAAAAAAATATATATATAATAAAGGTCGCAACAAAATCTTTTAATTTTTATGGAATTCACTAAATATTATTGTCATAATCAGCAATAGAATTAACAATTTGAAACTTTAATAGAATAAAATTTATTATCAAGTCGTTAAATAGTCATTAAATTTTAAAAACTATTGTTCTAAAAATGTTATCACATCATATTTCTTAAAATAAAATATATATTAACACTGCATATCAGTTATCAGTCGAAAAAAATGTAAAAAAAGAAAAAACTAAATTCAGCATTACTTATATGTATTCCAGACTATTTACTTAACTTATTATTTCTTAGGATGGTAAATTTTGTAATATTATACACAATAAGTTATATATTTACCATACTGATAAGACATATTCCTCGTGAGTATATATATATTATATCGATGTAAAAATAATTTGATTCACCGCTATATTTAATATAATAATATATAAAAAATGATCACAGTGCATCAAAATAATATTTATATCTGTATTTATTTATTTATAAATGTATATATAGGATAAATTGATTAAACAGAAAAAAAAAGATATAAAATATTTAGTAGGCGCTCGAAAGAAGACCAAAATACGACTGATTGAATATAGTGTTAGTCAAAAGCCACTGAAGCTTCTCTTATCATTACCACAACCAAACGACACGTTTAAATGTGTATATAAATATATCTATATCTATACGTTTAGTTAATCATCTGTGAATTAAAGAAACATTAGGGAGTGTGTCAATGCGCTCTACTCAGGTGTCGCACCCATCTATAAGTGTATTTGTTCACTGAATATATATATATACATTATTTGTCTACGAGTTTACGATTAGTAAAGATATATTAGTAGTGGTATTTATATAAAATATAACATGAGTTTTTTTTTCCATTTATTTAGTGCTAAAATTTATTTTTACACCTGAATAGATTTTCATTATTTATTCAAATAAAGTACCGCAAAATTTCAATAAAAATAACCAATGCGGAAAATTCAGCGTAATAAATTAAAAAAAAAAAAAGAAAAAAATTTTGAATTCCAGTCTACGCTTCAATAACGTGCATTATATGTATATTTATAAATTTTCACATGATAAAAATTTTTTTAAAATTATTTTGATTTTGTTAAGATAACAAATTAAATTCTAATCGCTATATTTAATTATTATAATTATAACATTGTGTAGGACAATATGTAATTATTTTAATACAACTTGAGTACTAATAACATAAATGTCTATAATTTGATCCTTTTAAAATTTAATTATATAATTTTATCTATTAATTTGTCCGGTCAAAATAATGAATTAATATGTAGATAGATATAACTGGTAGTATATGCTAGGTATATACATATGTATATACAACAATACAACTATTTGTTGTCTGTCATTTTAGAATGTATATATCTTCAATGAATCATTATACTACCACTGTTAATAATTATTCAATTGTGAATTTTAATCGAGAAACAAATGACGTAATTAATAGTTTTAATACTACTTGTTGAATGTGATATCATAATTTTTAACCTTCGGCGAAATTTTATAATACATATGTTTGCGTTATTATATAGTTTAAAATAGATGTGAGTCAATGTAAAAATATTTTATAAAATCATCTATTATTTTATTTATTTTTTCATCGGCATGGAAAGGATATGGAAAAAAAATCATACATTCTGACATTAAAAATTTTCCCAATATGTATTACTTTCTCTAAAGTAAACAATATCTTTTTTTTTATCAATATTATTATCTAAAGTGAATTTGGAGTAAGTCATTTTTTATTTATTTATTATTTTTTCAGAATGAAATTTATTTCGAATGGGAGTTTATTTAAATATCAAGACTCCGAATTCAAGTGGATGTAAATTTAAATAAAATTCATATTAATTCTCAATTTTTACTGAGGATCAATTATATGCCGTAATTTAAATCTAAATATATTGTTATCAGATATATTTTGAAATCGTCTGGAATACAATAATTTGCAACGAGATGTGTACTGGATCATAGAGAGTAATTGTGTAAGAACGTACACATAAAAATATTAATTGAAAGTATCTAGGTATAAGATAAAAAACATATATTCATACGTACGTATATATTTTATATGACTAATAAATCAATCAAAATGACATCCAAGTAGAAAAATTTAGGATGTATATGGTTCAAACATATATAATAACGAATCAAAATTATGCAAGTATTAAAATTTAAAGATGAAATAAAATAATTAAATTAATTAAGTAATTAAAAATGATGTTACTTTATTTTAATGTGCTGATTAAGTTTCAGTAAAAGATATACCGATAATTTAATGATAAAATAAAATATTTTTAAAACAAAACATTTGAGATAAAGATATAAGTATACGAGTATAGTAATAAAATAAAAAATAAAGATTTCTCAAAGGTGTTTATCACGAAAAATAATTATATTTTTTTATTGTGCTATAGATTATTTTAAGATCAATTGAAAGTCATCAGTAATACATGTATTATCATCAAATAAATAAATAAAAATTAGAGACAAGTCTGGTATATTACAAGTGCTAAATTTATTAACAGTTCAATGTCTGTGAAAGTGCGTTGTTAAGAGTTTCTAAAACTTGACATTCTACAACATGACCCTCCGCCATTTCGTGTTCAAATGCACATTATATATTTACTTTCAAATTTAACATGACTGCAATTTTTAAATCCAAATAAAAATTTAATAAAATAAATAATACAAGCTACTGGTTTAAAGTTAAACGAAAAAAAATTTTTATTCTTTTATTATTTTTACACAATTCGCTTTTATGATTTATACAGCTATGTTAAATAATCAGCTAAAATAAATGATGACGTTATATTAAAATAAAACCAAGAGACTAATGAATAAATAAAAAATACAAGCAGAAAATTAAATTTATCATTATTTTCCAATAATAACGGCTGTATATTGTAAGGATATACAGTGAAAGTGGCATTACCACGGAAGAGATAGAATCTCGCGTATAAAATATTCTCGCTCTCATCGATCAAGTACATCATCATCATCATCACCATCATCCGCATTCTTTTTACAACCAGCAATTCAATTACTCCTTTATAGGTTACTTTACCACTTTTACATCAGTAAAATCTATCAAATTATCAATAAAAATTTTTAATTTTAAGATAAAAGTAGCTCGAAAAATGATCTTTTACTACATAATTTGAATTGTCACAAAACTGAAAAAAAAAGTCTAGTAGAAAGTAACTAGCTGATGATAGTGTGCAGTACGAGGAAGAGAATCGACGAGTACATTCCAAAGTTCGCGTTACCTCAACGTTACTGACAATTTAACATTCCTCAGTACAGGTAACGAATAAGAGTAGAAAGAGAAAAAAATGACGTTAAAAAAGTTTAAGTTTTAGTCATAGTGGGCATAGTATTGTAGCATAGTAAGTCGTGCACCAAATGAGACATCTAAGAAAAAGCCGGCTTACACATAATGTATTCTTAAGGCGTGTGACTTGCATGTCATTTTATACGAAAAAAAAAAGTTTATTTCAATTATATATTTGATATTTAAATCGAAAAATTTTATTTCTTATCAAATTTCCTTGTTCTTAGCGTACTCCGTAATACTAAAAAACTAAACAAATGTAAGGATAGAGGGTAATATTATTATTGTACAACTGCTATGTTAACTCAGATGTTAAATATTGTTTAATACCTTACTCATATTTTGTTATATTATTTTTTTCATTATTGTTTGTATTGGAGTCGTAAAATAATATTTACATTTTCATGATGTCATTTTTCAATTAAACTGTATGGTAGTAATATAATGACTAGAAATACCACAAGTATCACGGTAATATAATTTAAATAAATCTGACAATCCTCAGAAGGAAATAGCGTAGGATGTGACAACATGACATGAAAATATTTTTCACTTAAAAAAATCATTTACCTGCGTTTTTTTATTTCTATATAAATAATACTGTAGATCATATATTTTTTTAAATTTCTTAAATTAAAGCTTTTCATTTCTTTTATTTTTTCGAGACCTTGAAATAATCCGTAACCGGACAATTTACGTTACACTCTGGTTGTTATTTTTCTTTTTAAACTTTTCTACTCTACTATTGTAAAAAAAAAGAAAAAAAAAAGTGTGAGGTAAAGAGAGAGTAGCAAAGATTTAGTAAAAGTATACAAATGCATAGATGTAAAAGGATTGCGTTAATTCACTATACCGTACAAACATACAAATCCAATAGCAGTCCTGCAACTCTATATGTATATGTAATACATAGACATACAAAAAATGCACATTTTATTCTTTATACTTGTTTGTGCGCCACGTGTTTATACTGTATGGTGAACGCACACCATCAAAATC
The DNA here is from genome assembly GCF_029852145.1 of Microplitis mediator. Classification (NCBI taxonomy): domain Eukaryota; kingdom Metazoa; phylum Arthropoda; class Insecta; order Hymenoptera; family Braconidae; genus Microplitis; species Microplitis mediator. Next base: position 16,214,779 of record NC_079972.1, on the reverse strand, counting down.
AACATTTACAGCATCACAGATTCTGTTTGACTGAGACCTACTGGCCACATATATATAGATATATATAATAAGTAGAAAATAAAAAAGCAGAATTAAAAGAAAGATAAAGAGAAAGAAAGAAAGAAAGAAATAAAGAACGCGGGCCACACATCGTCGTACGTTGTGACACGAGGTACCCGGTGCGTTTTAAAACAATCTTATAAACAAAATGTCAAATTTTTTATTTTTATTATAATATTTATGTAAATAATAGTTGAAATAATTGTGTGTATTAAAAAATAAGTTAATAAATATTATTTTAGATAATATATATTGTTTAAAACTGCCAAGGAGAGTAGATATTAAAATTGTGTTAAAGTTTTATTGAATTAGTCAATTGGGGTCCGTTCGTTCGTTCGTTCGTTGAGACTTTGAGAGTTGAGATCGCTCGAGATTTAGTAGTGGTACTGGTGAACTGGTGGTACCTAACAACCTGACCGGCTAAAAGACGCCAACATCAAACTTGATGCGATACTTTTTTATTTTTTTTTTTTTTCTCCTTCTTAATACGACAATAAATTTACTACGTCAATAGTTAAATATTATTATTATTATTTAATCTTATAAAAAAAATAACTTGTTTTTATTTACTTTTATTTATGTAATTATAATAATATTTAAATTCGACCAATTTAAGTTTCACATGTTTCGTTTTTGGAGCACGACTTTAAATTTTACGTTAATTTAAAAATAAGTAAATAAACAAGATTCAAATATTTCCACGTGCATTTGTTGTTTTTTAAAATTATTTTTCATAAAATTTAAACTAAAAAAAACCGGCAGAAAAATTTAAAATAATAAACCACCTGATGAATAAAATACTTACTTTCCTCAGAGTGCGAAAATTATCCAAAAATATTAAATGTTATTCTCAAGTTATTCACTTAAATTATCAATAAACTTTAACACTCACAACTAAAACACCAAAATTTTAAAAAATTCAACTATATATAAATATATTGTTATTAAATGCACTTTTTAATTACTGATATATTAATTTAAAAAATTTTTTTTTTAAATAATTAGATGTATAAAAGTACGTAAATGCTTGACCGTACATATATAAATATATATTTTAATAAGTATAACGTTACTTGGTACTTTCGAGTAAGAGAACCAGGCAGAGCCAAGCAGGCAAGCAAACAAGCAAACAAGACCGATCAAGACCGACCAGTAAGAACAAACCGAACTGAGCCGAAGAAACGAAGAAACCGAAGGAGCAACTACTGGCAATGCCAACTACTACCGCACTGTACCGTAAGTCCGTAAACGTAAACCATACTAAACATATATGTATATATATATGTGTATTGTGTGTGTAAATCTTGATGCCACATTCTAGTGGCTCCAGTGGTTACCGTCACTTATTAGTTGATGTGCGTTAGCCTTAAAGGTATAAAATTAAAAAAGTTAGAAAATTAAAAACTTAATCTTTGTTGATAAATAAAAAATTTAAAAAGAAATTTATATCATCCTGATTGGCGAGCAAAAGAAACGATAAATACGTAAATGTTTTTATTTAAAATTAAAGTACAAGTTTTTAAGTTTTTAACAATTCTTAAAGCAAGGATGTGTTTTTAAATACATTACAGAATACAGATTGGTCTATTTGAATTTTCCATGTAAAATCAACATCAGCTTAAGACTTTACTGCCATCTGTCAACTAAATCATGATTCAAAAATAAATTACAAATCACACAGGCTTCTTTCCATCTCGCTTGTTCATTGGATGACTATTGATGCTGTTGATAAATAAATTTAAACACGTGGTTTGGTTAAATTATACATGTTACTGCTAGATATAAAGTGATTTAAAATGAATGAAAATAAGATTATTAGACAAGTTCTCGCGACGATCCAAACAAATACTAAAAAACCAGAAAAATTTTTAAGGTATATTAATAATATTTTATTTTTATTTTACAATATAAGCTTATAAAAATTTTAGGTTATCTTCATAGGCAATAAAAATAATTTATTAATTTTATTATTTTTTATTCTAGTGTACAAAATGATGCTGAGCTAGAAATAAGAAATTCACTTAAAAATTTGTATGACTTTACTAAAGCTGAAACAAATAATGTTAAAAAAAATAACAGTAATCATAATGCTCTGCCCGAGCTTATTATTGAAAATGTTGACGAAGAACATATTTGGCAGCAATTAGAATTACAAAATGAATCAGTTATTCCAGATTTTATAACAAATATATCTCATATAGTTGCAAAAAAAAATTTATTTAAATTACCAATTACACAAGAATCAGAAAATCAACTTGAAGATAACAACAATGATGATGATGAACAAGAAAAAGAAGAAGATCAAGACGAAGATGAAAAAGTTAATGATGAAATGGAATATGAAGACGAAATTGATTCTGATCGTGAAATTGACAGTAAATCAAAAACTAAAAAAATGAAATACAAACACAAAAAATCATCTATTGTAGATGATAAATTTTTTAAATTAAATCAACTTGATGAGTTTCTTACTAAAGAAGATAAAAAAGAATTACAAAATAAACCTGATGATTCAGATGACTCGAGTGAAGAATCTATTGATTTATTTGATAATTATTTAGAAAATGATGATAATGATGACGACGATGATGATGATGATGATGATAATGAAGATGGTAGAATGCTCAAGTATGCAGACTTTTTTGATAGTCCTGAAAGTGCAGATGATGATGATGATGTTGAAAATGTTGCTCAAGATGAATTAGATTCAGATCATGATAACAATGATGATAATATTGGAAATAAAAAAATAAAAAGAGTAAAAGACACTGATGGTAATAATAAACGTGTTAAATTTAATTTAATGAATAACACAGATTCTGATTTCGATAGTGTTGATAATGATAATAATAAATCAGATGTTGAAGAAGAAGAAGAAGAAGAAACAATGGAAACAAAATCATCATTTGAAAATCGTAAAGAACGAGTAGATAAGAAAATAAAAGAATTGGAGACAGCAGCTATTTCAAAGAAACCCTGGCAATTGAGAGGTGAAGTAACGGCAACTAGTCGTCCACCAAATTCATTATTAGAAGAATATCTTGAATTTGATGTAACATCAAGACCAGCTCCAATTATGACAGAAACAACAAATTTAAAACTTGAAGAAATAATAAAACAACGAATTAAAGATAAAGCTTGGGATGATGTTGAAAGAAAAATAAAACCTATTGAAACTCCGATGGAATATAAAAAAAAATTGGTTATGGATCAGGAAAAAAGTAAAAAGAGTTTATCTGAAATTTATCAAGATGCTTATTTGAAGCAAAAACAAACACTCGATCCTGACAATCAAGAGAGAGAAGAAGAAGAATCTAAAGAATTTAAAGAAATTCGTCAGGGTATACAATCCTTAATTAATAAACTTGATGCATTATCTAACTATCATTGTACTCCAAAGCCGGTAATTATTTGCTATTATTATATCGATTGTTTATTTTTAAAAACTAAAATAATTATTATTATTATAAATATTTATAGGCTCAACCAGATATTAAAATTATTAGTAATTTACCTGCGATAAATATGGAAGAAGTTGCTCCTGTGGCAACTGCAGATGCTACTCTTTTGGCTCCTGAAGAAATTCAAGGTAAATTTTTATATCCGTTAATCAAAAAATTTAACTTTTATATAAATTCAATGAATTTTATTTTTACAGTTAAAAAACGTGGAGATCTCATTGGTGAGTCAGAGCGTACTGATACAGATAAAAATCGACAGCGAAGAAAGAAAAAGAAAGTTCAAAGATTAAAACAAAAAGCAATAGAAAACAAAGAAAAGAGTTTAATAGATAATAAAAAACAAGGTAAAATAGTTAAAGATGTGCTTATTAAAAAATTGACAACAGATCGTAATATTAGAACAGTTAGTTCGTCAAATGTCAAAACTTCAAAATCATCCACCGATTTCTTTGCAAAGTTGCAAGAAAAATCTAATGAAAAGTCAATAAATAATAAATTAGATAAGAAAAAAAATAACAATTCATCTGCGATTAAATACAAATTGTAAATAAAAAGTATCATTTTACATAAATAAAATCTAATTACTTATTTTTTTCTCTTTTTAATTATATTCATTATTTCAAGACATACTAATGTCTTATAATTATTTTAAATCATATAACAAATTATACACACATTAGTTTTTAGTTTGAGATATTTTAAATAAAAAATAAGGAAAAGAAAAAATGTAATTACTTATAGTGTACAATGTGTTAAAAAAGAATTTAATGTCATCTTATAATTAAAAATTCTAAAACCAAAACAAAACGTTAGAAATTAGTTTGTAATAAAAACGCTATAACGTTTTTGATTGATTTAAATATTACACATTGTAATTGTTGGGATGATGGTGGTGGTTTAAGGTAAAGAAAAGGAAATAATACTGCAAAATGACTTGAAAAAAATTACAACTCATATTCATAACCCGTACATTAGTGAAAAAATTTTTTTTTTCTTTTCAATTAAATTTAATTTTTGTTTTTACTAATATGATATGCTAGTTTGTCATTTTTATATTATCCGAAAAATTGCTAAACATGTACAAATGCAACAAATCACGCATGACCACTTATACGTTAATTACTTATAGGCGGTAACATTATCTATAATTAGTTTTTTTTTTGTATTTTTTTTTTTTTTTTTGTTTTCTTTTTTTTATCTTTTTGATTCTTAATAATACCTAAAAATTGTGTCATACAGACAAGCAAATTGAATTATATAATTTTGTACATTATTGTTATTTAAACAATTTTTTTCAAAAGTATTTGTCATAGATGATTGCACTGTTATAATTACAAATACCTATTTAAAAATAATGATAATTTTAAGCTAGTCATACTTTGCTATTTTTAAGCTTCAATTAAAATTATTATGATTACATAGAGACCAGGCGCTGAGATTTTTTTTATTTAATTTAAACTTAAAAATTATAAATTATATACTTAAAAAAATATTAATAATTACTATTATTATTATTATTTTCAGTAATGGAATGAAATATTTTTAAAATAAAATCTAATTATATTGATATTTATGTATTCATTATTAAATAATTAAAAGTACCACGCAATAGATAATTGTTTTGTACAATAAAATATATGTATATAAATCATATCATTTAAAAATAAAAAAAAATCTTTAATCACGAATTATACTTTTTTGTTAAACTTAAAATATCAACTTAAAATATTTTTTTTTTTTTGAATATTAATAATAATAATAATAATAATAATAATATCATTGTACATTTGAGTTTTTATTTGCGCGTGTGATATTTATATTTGATTTTTGTTTTTATAATAAAACGGAATGACAATGTGCGTGTCTTGAAGTAATGTGTGTTTTTATCTGTTTAATGTTTTCATCTAATCCGTTGTAATATTATAATTTTAATGAAGAAATAACTTTTTAAAAGCTACTTACAAACCTTTTGGTGTAACAGGTGCGACGGGAGTATTAAGTGCTTCTAGGGATTATCTCCCGGTGAGAAAAATAAAATAAAAATAAAATTTTTCACTTGAATAGGTACTTAAAAATACTCCACAGCACAAAGCCACGAAATTTAAATATCATTATTATTAGATATTGATATAGTTTTTAATTATCGCTACTCAAAATTCGTATTGAACATATTTAATTCTTCAAATCCGGAAGCTCCACCTTGCTCTTGGAGCATTTGTAACATATCAGAGAGCTCCTGTGGTTGATGTGGTCCATGACCTCCTTGAGAACCGTGAGTACTGTGAGAACCATGAGAACCATGAGGACCGTGAGGACCATGAGTAGGCTGAGGTTGACCTGTCACTTGTGGATTAGCTTGTCCACCATCTTGCTGCTGTGCTTGATGCTGTTGGGCTTGCCAAGCCCACATACCTTTTAAAATAATTAACATTTTTTTGTATATTATAATTATTATTATTATCTATTATAAATAAATAATAAATAATTTATTTACTCGGATTGTTAGGCACTGTTGTGATTGAATGATATTGTGAAGCAGGTGTTCTAGCGCCACTACTTAATTGAGTATAAGTAGGTCCACTTGGTGATCTAGATGGACTCAGTTGACTGTATTGGTATCCTTCTGTTACTGGTTGCTGTAATTTATTATTATTTAAAAAAAAATATATAAATATTTATCTGTTTATTTATTTATTTATTTATTTATTTATTTACCTGTCGACCAATATTCCACGGTTGTTGAATTGGCGATGGTGATGTATTTGCTGGTTTTTGCATTCTATTTAATACTGTCGACGATGGATTTTGTTGATTAGGTGAGCCATAAGCTATTGGTGATTGAGTAGCTTCATAACCTTGATATACATGATTTTGATTGCTTGCTGGTCTAGGTTGTGGTGGTCCTGAAGCAACAACAGCTGCTGGATGGGGTTGCTGCATCATATGATGGGTTGGATACATTGGTTCTCTTGAATGTTGTCGCTGTAATGAATAATCCAAACTATGATGACCATACGGAGTTACAGCTTCACTTTCTGCTGTGGTTGCAACTACTGCTGCTGATGCTGCTCCTGCTGCTGTTGCTGCTACTTGTGTATCACTACCAGGATGGAGGGATCTATAATTTAAAAAAAATATATATTTTTTAAATTTTAAATTTTAAATAATTTAATAAACTTTAAATTTTATTTAAATAACTTACTTAGCAGTTGTATTGGTGCAAACGATATATTCAACTTCTTGTGAACATGGATTCAAAAATGCAAATGCAGATGTTCTCAACCATATCCAGTCACGATTTTTAGCACGAAACCGATACACGGCTGATATTACTTGTCCTTTAAGTTTCAAAACTAAAAAAAAAAATATATATAATATATATATATTAAAATTATGAATTAGTAAAATTACCTTGATCAAAACTTTCTCGCATATGTGGTAAATCTTCTTGATGAAAAAATTCATAACATTGATGTCCCAGAAGTTCAGACGGCGCGTATCCTAGTATATGACCAACCCTTTGATCAACAAAAGTAAATTTACCTTCCGCAGAATGACGTGAAATAAATTCTATAAAATTAATTTAAAAAATTAATATTTACATTATTATTTATTTATTTTATTTAAAAAAATGAATAAATACCATTATTACTATTGCCACCAGTCAAATCACTGGTATTTGGTGTACTGGTAACTTGTAATCGTCCAATAGCCACCAGACAGCAATGGGAGGTAACATCTTCTGAAACAACGCCATCGGCACTAGCTTGAACACCTCTGTCACCTAAACCCACACCTGGTACACACGGGGGAACAAAATCACCTACAGTGTAGAATAACATGTTAGTCCACTGTTCCCTGTTGGCTCTACTAAATTTATACTCTATTTTTTTTTGTTTTTTTCTATCAAATCTATCATTTTTTTTTTATTTCTATTTACTACTTACTATGAACGTTAAAATAAATTTAAACGAATACGAAAATCAAAACATTAACATGCCTGTACATTTCTATTTGTTGTAATAATAATAATAATAATAATAATAATAAAAAAAAAATAGGAAATAATAAGAATAAAAGTTTGAAATAAAATGCCGATAGGAACAATGGAATAATATGGTCGAAAGACCCGTACCAAACTCACCAGTGGGGGGCCAATTTTTGATATACCCCGTGCAGTGAACAACAGCGTAACTTTGCCCGTCTCTCGCTGGTGGTCCCAGTGAATTTCTCTGTTTCAAACGATGTAGGCCCTGTGCAGCAGCCATGTCGCCCGAGGTCTGGAGGTTACCAACCTTCATACGACATATAAAGCCTCTTCTTGATCCCATACTCAGTCTCACAGAAGCTGTACAAAAAAATTATTATTATTATTATGTATTAAAAAATATTATAAATAATTTAAAAAAAGTATACAAACATTGATGTCCTTCTTTTTTAACTGTCCCAGTTTTAAGATCGAGTATCCTGCCAGCATGTTGAGGCTCTGAAGCACTCAATTGTTCGCGAACCTTTTCCGTATCATCCGGATGTACTTGGCTATATAAACTTGAACCATACCATTCACTTTGAGAATAATTTAAAACTGGCGCAACAGAGTCTGATACATAAATGATTCTGCCAGTATCACAGCTAACAACGAAAAGAAAACCATCCGCTGCTTCTAATATTAAATGCTTCAATTCTTGGTCCGTAAGAAATGAAGGTTTATAAGTTCCATCAGCACTTGTGTTGCCCGTACCTGTTGATAATAATAATAATAATAACAATCATATATTTATGTATGTATATATGTATTGACGACATATACAAAACTTATATAAGTTAAGTATCAAAGTGCAAGATCAGAATTGGTAAGCGGACAGGATCCTGGGAGGCAGCAAGAGCGCAACCGATATGCGATCTTCACTCCGATATACAACAAATTCCAGGAAAAAGAACTTTAACGACTTCCAAACAAGATCTATGGAAGGTTCTGATCGTGACCTTCGTTACCATCACTTTATAAACATTTTTTTTTTAACTAATCATTACTTTTTACTCGTTAAACTAAATAAATAAATAAAAATGTTTTATATATTTGAGTTATGTATGTATTTAATAAATGCTAATAGAATCAAATGATGACACTAGTATTCACGGTTGTAAAACAAAAGGTAATAAAAAATTAAAGGAAATAAAATAAAATAAAATAATAATAATATTAAAATTTTTTTTTTCGCGATCGTCGATCCCGAACTCTCTCCCTCAAATAATCGTGAAACGTGTGTGTTGGGATATGTATATAAGGTGGTTATCCCTCCTGGAAACCATCAGGTAAAGAGTTATAAAGAGTAAGACAGAGAAAAAAAAAATAAAAAATAAAAAAAAAAAGAGAGAAAGAAAGAGAGAGCTCTTCTCTTAGAGCAATTTGTATTCAGTAGCACTGTTGTCGGGAAAGAGGAGAAGTGGCTATAAACAATGCGACGCTCCACCGATACGCGTAGCAATCTACTCGCTACTGCTGTCTACCTGTACATGCTTACACACGCAACAATCTCTAATATAAATTTATATATTTATATATATCTAAGTATATATGGGTATGTGTATGTGTTGTGTGGTTACGCATGTTCGACTAAAGAAGACGACCGGTCGACCGGTAACTCCACCCATGCCACCACCGGAAGCATATATTGTGTCTTTTGCATTCGATATGCCCACTCTCAGTGCTGCTGATCCTTAACCACGATGATGTCTCTTTTATTTCTAGGTAAATTAGTACCTTGTGGTGTAACTATGCTTTTTTTTAATTTTTATTATAAATTATAACTTATAACTTCACTAAAATACATTTTATTTTTATATATACTTGAGTAAATCGTTTATATTAGTTTGGATTGCTATTTGTCTCCTTCCATAATACATACTGATTTCAGTCATTGAACGGGCTACGTGCCAAATCGCAAAACCAATGGGGATAACTTATCGCTTGTGAAAGATTACTGTCGACTAAATGTCAACTTTAAATATAATTGATATTTCAAGCAGGAAGTTTAATTTTTTTATTCTCAAATATAAATATTTAATTAATCATCGAAAATAAAAAAGAAAAAAAAAATGTACATATTTCAATTGCACTACGGGGAAACAGATTTGTCAGATAAACGAAAAAAAAAATTTGTTTAGTAATGATAATTTTATGTATATTAAACTTAAATTTATTACTAACTTATTAAGTGAAACTGGTTAATTATTTAATTGTATTGATCCAGACTATAAAATTATTAATAAAATTTTTTTATTTTAACAAAAGGTAAAAGATATAAAAAATGATAAAATTATCATCGTCCGAATATCTGAAATATTATAAAAATGAATAAAACATTACCTCTAAGTGCTTTCATATGAGCAACTGCCATCCTTAGTATAGTAAGTTTATCTGGTTTTCGCGCTAAAGTTGAGCATGTTGGAACCATATCCGAAAGCTCGGTAATGTACGCTGTCATCTTATTCCTCCTTCGACGTTCGATTTCACAATGATTTTCTCGGCTATTTCAAAAAATATTTTTATTATTTATAAAATATCTATTATTATACAACCGGTGCACCTCATGAGCACATCCGATTTACTGACATACCAAGAATTTCATTACTTTAATGAAATTACATACATAAAATTTCTTATAATTATATATAACAACTCAAATATCAATCGGAGCGGGCACAAAAAAAAATAATATTTTAAGTTATCAATAAGTTGAAAATGTATATTGATTTTAAAAGATAATATATAGCTAATGGTCGTTGTCGTTATCAAGTGAAGAACATAAGTAGTCAGGAAATCTCTTTGTCACGTTAACGGAAAATTTTCCTCGACCTTTATACCTTACCTATCTCAAGAGTTTTATATAATATATATTATTGGAGGAGCAACCTGTTGGTTCACTCGAAATAAATAGTGAGTACAAATACCTCCGAAAATAATCCATTCAATAATAATAAAATTTACAAGTATGAAATCTGTAGAGAATTTATAGTAGTAATTTAAAATAGAGTTAAAATTTAAACAAATAAATTTTTCGATTTGTATTTAAAATATGCCAAAGCATAAGTATAAACCGCATGATAGCATGATAGTATATATATAAAGAAAGGAGTGAGAGGACTGTTGTGAGGTCAGAGGTCAGCCGCTATACGAAGCTGCTTGCTCGCGTACTTCAAGTCCATCGAGCGTATCTAACTCCTATCCAGTACGTTTGCATCCTTAATCTTTTTTAGATTTTTTTTATTATAAATACGAAATATAATAAATGTATATTTTTTACTCGATATGATTTATGAGATTTAATTATAATCATTTAAATTAATTATATATTTATTATGATGTAAACCGGTATAATTATCATGTTAAGTAAATGAAATTTATTGTGGCGTGAATTTTGACAGTACATTTAAATTAGATGTGTAGAAAAATATACGTTAAAATATGTGTAGTGAGGAAAACTCATTGGATTTTAACTGCTCGGTTAACCGCTGGAATGCGTCAAGAAGTTGCAATTCACAAGAAACTGTTCTGTCCTGCTGTTGCTGTTTATGTTACTGCTTATGCTACAGCACTCTACGTTCTTAATAATCGTACAAACCAAAACATCATTGTAAGTCTACAATTTTACATTTTAAAGAATATAAAATCATATATATATATACATCAAAGTAATAATATAAGAAATAAATAATAATAATAATAATAAAGAGTAAGAGATAGAAAGTATAATTTATAAGAGGGTGGACCAAATTGAATAAGGTGAGTGGAATAAGGAATAAAGGTAGAGTAGAAATGACCGCACGGTGTAGACTACTCGCGGCAAGATAAGATGCTCAGTAATAGCGTTATTAACTTAAAAGTGATGCTTTTCCTTGCTCGTTCCCTTGCTCCCTCACTCCCTCACTCCCTCGCTCGCGACATCATACCACCTTTATGGCTTATGGCATGCCATGGTGCAACTTAAACCATACAATTTTTACACTCAACTCTTACTAATATAAATTACTTTTAAATCTGTCTTTATAACTGTTATATATCTAGTATTTATTATAGACATAATAACATTTTTATTTAATCAATACGTTATTTCATTTTAATTATTTTTTTTTTTGTTTTATTTTTATATTCATATTCAAAGAATTAAAATGTAATTATTATTAAGATCCGCAATATTTTAGATCATTCACGATTAACGACGACGACGACACAACGACCACGCGAATGGACCGTATAGATATGTCGAGAGTGTATCTCATGTTCCCACGGCAAACTCAGAGATCCGCCAGAGGCTTCTCATTCCTCTATATCGGCGCGACTTTGCATTGCTGAGCAAATCATTGTATATATATATTAACACACGTAAATTTTCTTTGGTAGGTACATCAAAGATAGTGCATAAATATATATAAAAGAAAAAAAAGAATATTCGAGAAATAGTATATAATATAAACTAATTATTTCAACTTGTTCTTCAATCGGTTAATTTTTAAAAGTTTTTATATAATAGCTATATAAAAATAAAATATGATATTATAAATGATTATTCTTATTGGTTTGTACTATTATTATCTTTCGTGGTATGTATATCTAATTGATTAGACATTTCAAATGAGTGTATGTAATTAGATAATAAATAATATTTCAAATGTACATATATGCATATGAATATAAAAAGATTATTTTATTTTATATTCACCTTGCAAATCTTTCCTTGTCCTGCAAATTGTCGTCCTCGATTCTTCGGTACTTTCCTCCACTGGGATCATCCTCGTCAGATCTGAAACAAATGATTGATTGTTATTTTTATTATACAAGTATCTTGATAGCTATACACGTACTATTATTCCCACGAGGAAAAAAAAATAAAAAGGACAATAAATAATTTCACTGATTTCTTTTTTTTTTCGTTTTTTTTTTTTATTACATACATTGAATTATTATAAATTATAATCATAATAAGAACAATAATAAGTACATATGTATTGCCTTAAACAAAATATATAGTGAGTAAAATAAAAATTCATTTATCCACTTGGTAGTTTTTTAGGGTGTGTATTTGGTACACACGAATTATAATTATAAAATAGTATTAAATTAAAGTTGTTCTTGGTCGACTAAAGATCCCGTTGATCAGCAAATAGTTGTAGAGAATAACAAGCCTCATCAATTGGATCGACGGTTGTAAATCCATCAGCGATCCTCATTACCGCTGGAACATTTCAACCACGATGAAGAGAAAATAAAAAGAGGTAAAGATACTTGTAAGGAAAGTATCTTACTACTCGTTCATCCTCAATACTGTACACAAATCTGGCAATACGAGAAAAAAGAATAACAAGATTAAGATGAAGAAAAAAAAAAATAACAATAGAATAGAACGAAAAAAATAATAATAATAATAATAATAAAAACAAAAAATAAATAATAAAAAAGAACAAGTCAAAGAGTAGGAAGAGAAGAGAAACACGAGTGATGCACGGTTCTGACCCTGAAGCAAAGGAGCGAGGATATCCTACTATCCCATCTCTTTCCACTGTCGAGTCGAGTCGTTGTATCCTTTTCCTTGAGGTACCCGTGACCCCCCGCCACCCTCTTCTGAGGGTGTAGAGCTGAGAGCACATCCGGGTAAGTCTCTTGTCTATATACTAGAAGTCTTTCTCAAGACTCTTTTCTCATTGTCTTTATTTATTTTTTCTTTCTTCTTTATGAATCTTTGCTCTGTTTAATGTTATACATTTCTGATATATACATTATTCCATTTTATTATTCATCATTTTTTTTTTCTGATGATGTAATGTACATAAAATAATTGATATTAAAAGATCAAGTATTTTTTTTATATATGTATATATAAAATTATTATTCTTTTTCTTTATTGTTATTTAAATTGAGAAAAAAAAAATTTGTTTTTTCTTCTTTTGGAGTAAAACGAACTAGTTCTTCCGGCGATGACATCTGTACATCCTTTTCTCGAAACAACTCTGAAAAATTTATTCTATCTCTTTGTTATATCTTCATGGGTTGTCGTGAAGGGTCACTTTTTCTCTCTTTCTCTATTTTTTGCTTCTTATTTCAATTTCTTGAATCGCGTCTTTGCATCTTATTTACCCGAATATATTAACATTGAATGCTTTATAATCGTCGTCAGTGGTCAAAAGCAACTTTTGACCTTAAATTTATTCTTTTTTTCTTTTAAAGTTATGTTAAGATTATTGTAATTCCAAGTCATTTTATTTTATTTTTCGTATATATTGCTGTGGAAAAGTTAAGAAAATATAAATCTAGCAAAAAAAAAAAAATAATGAATAGAGAAAAAAAATGTTAAATATAATCTTATTTTAAGATCGAAAACATAAATGTTCCAGTGGCATTAATGTTTCTATTCTTTTGTAAATATATTATATTTTTTTTAGTAATCTCATATATTTTATCAAAATTTTTCACTTTTCAACATATAAATGAATCTTGATCTAAAGAAATTTCCTAAAATCTTTCAATGAACGGATGAAAGGTTTTAAAATTCAACATTCGTCGTAAGGATAATTTTATTTTTTTTTATTTTTATTTTATATTTATTTTATAGCTTTATAGTCGATGGATAGAGGTATTGCATATTAAAACGATAGTCTGCTATTGGCAGCGGAGACCCCGTTAACTTTATAAGAGCCCAACACCACGCGAGAAGGGGCGGTCCGTGACTCTAAGACTCTCTATGCCATATGCCTCTTATTCGTTCTCCAGCTACGTCATTGGTCACCAAACAGATAAATATCAGTCAATATATTTATACTTTTTTTTTTTTCTTAAATAAATTATCTACAAACAAAATTAAGATATCAAACTAGCCTGCAGACAATTTCTGACGTCTATGTAATTTGTTTATCATTGGTCATTAGAGTAAATGTAAAGCTTTAATGTTTCACTACATTTTTTGATAAAGAAAACTATCATGTATTTAATAAATTAAAAATTAAGATAATTTATTTTAAATAAATTTAAATTATTTTTTGTTATATTGACTAAAGCCGCGTGTAATATACATTCCTATTTGATTATGAAACTTTATAGGCAACTATCGTGTCGCGTGAGTAGCTTTATAAACAGTACATTATTAACTACTCGAAAACTATCTATTATATTTATATGTATATATTAAATAAACATAAAAATAATTTACAATATTGTAAATAAAAAGAGCAACAAACTTTAAATATAATATATATATTTTTTTTTAATGATAATAATGACAATAATGATAGTTTGTCTTTCAGGTGATCCATGAAATTTATTGATAACCGCAAATCTCCACTACGTGACATGTTGTACAACTAATGGGTTTTACATTTGTCATTAATATAACACATTGATAAATTCACACGTCATGTACACAAGAGAGACATTACGAAAATCTCTGTGTAAACAACCTTTTTATTTTACTGTGTAAAGAGAGATATTCAATATACATATGATGTATATAAAAATACATAAAAGATTATTAATTTCATATATTTCAAAATACAAAACAGCCCCTCAAAGATCATTAATTAATTCTGAGTTAAATTTATTTATTTTTTTTGTTTTTTTTTTCGAAAAAAATAATATGTAAACAAAAGTGTTACTTGATAATGTATAAAAGAACAGTAGTTTATATTTCTTAAACAACCGAGTTAAATATTGTTATGACTGTTATATGTTATAATGAATTTTGTTGAAAAAACTTTTATAAATAGTAGTATCAAATTTACCGACATTTGTTTATAATTCTTCTAAATTTATATAATTTTTTAAAAATAATTTACGATTATTAAACGGGAATAAAATATCAATTCATTAAATCTCAATATAAAAAAAAAAAATCAAAGTATAACTTGGACATTTAGGATAATTATAACAATTTATAAAATATAATTTCAATGCCAACTTGTAGATAAAAAAGCGTTTACAGTTTTTAATACGGATGATACTGGTTTATATATGTCTATGTATAAAAAAAACATTTTGGTTAGAGATAAAATTATCATCATTTAAAGAAATATAAAAGATCAAAGTAATAATAAACTTTTTGTTGATTATAAAAATAAAAAATATTCTTTAAAATTTTGATATATATTTAAAATGATAAAATTTATTAAAAAAAGAATTTAAGATAAATTGAACATTAAAATTTGATTTCATGTGTATTTTGTAATAAAATTAAATCTTTGAGATGGATAATACAGTGGAATGTAAAAAAATTGATGCTGTATATAGTCAATAGCCGTGTGTTGTCATTTAATATATAACAATAACATTACTGTTAAATTCATCAAGAATTTACCTCCGTCTTTTAGACTGCGGCGAGTCATTTTGCGGCTGTTGTACGTGATGCGGTGATAAGTTTTGCCCGTAAGACAGTAGCTGACTTCCGGGAGGAGGCCCACCAGCTCCAAGTGGTAGACCCCCAACCAGTGGGGGTGCTGTTCCCAATTGGTAAGCTATGTGACTTGATGGTTGGGGAACGTAATGTGAAGGACCGGGTCCGAGGCCTACTCCATACTCCGTGCCACCCGTTCCACCACCGTACATGTCACTTGGATACTCTATCTTGATGGCTTATTAAAATTATATTTATATATATATATATATATAAATAAAAATATATAGTTGTATATACTTTTACATATATATATCTTTAGTTGTTAACATCCAATTGCACTGAATTTTTTACACAAAATTACTTATAAAACACTTTTTTTTTATATTCCTGTTGCACTTTATTTATTTTTTTTGTTTTGAATATCTGATACCTGACCAAATTATAAATCAAAGCCAATTGAGAAATCGTTTTTATCTAAGTCCAATTTCGGTTGCTTTTTTATTTGGAAAGTTTTTTAATACGGGGACACTTTCTCATGTTAAAACACAATGTCTAACAGAAAAAATATTATTATTATTATTTATTTACTTATTTATATCCTCATATCGTATGTTATTAGTTTCTGTCGTATGATCGCGTAACACGTTGCACAAAATTTTTATTTTACATGCTGATAATATTTATAACCAATTATTAGTCTTTAATCTCGTAAAAAACATATTTTTTCAGTTTTTTTTTTCTTTTTTTTTTAACTCGCATTACTGTATAAAATAGACATTTACAAAACACTATTAATTCACGGCATTTTGATATCCACAAATATTAATATAAACAATTGCGTAATCTGTTTATAGCTAATTAAAATTTCCAGAGATTAAATAAATATTAAGTTTTCATACAAGATATTTGTACATAAATAACTGTACAGATATAAACTTTTGATTAATATAACTATTTTTTTCATTTTAAAACAGACATAGAAAAATATTATCTATTTAAGTATATTAATTAAATTTAAATATACTGTTGATAAATAATAATAAAACACTAAATATTTATTATTTTCATTACTATAATATGTGTTGTCAGTATATAAATATATTTATTTAAAACAAGTCGCATGTTGCATTGAACCACGTGAGATATAATCATAAGAACACGAGGTAAAATTTTTTTCGAATATCATAAACACGGCGATAATTTAATTTAAAAAAATGAATTTAGAAACAACAACAGATAGTTTCGACTCGTCACCACCCACGTTCTACCAGTGACTGATTCCCCTGATTCCCTGATTCCACTATAGTGGCATAATGTACCGTGTTTCTGTCCTGTCGAGGGGGAACTATTACTTCTCCCACTACAAACTTTATCATTCACTGTGTAATATATGTATTACTTTAATGTTACATACAATCTGCATTTTTAAAATAATTCATAAATTAACACATTTATTATTTTTACTCTTTTCGATCTTTAATTTATTTTAATTATATACATATAAATTTATTTTTACGCAAACTATAACATTTTTTTTTCTTCCAATGAGAATAGCAGCTTTAAATAATAAACGGAAGAGTAAAAAATAATGAGAATTTTTTTTTTTATTTTCACAGTAATGATAATTCATATAAATGTATTATGATGTAAAATTAATAATTATATACCATTAGATGTTGCTTTGTTAATAATTAAACAGTAACAAGTTAAATATCGAGTAAATTATTTACAGTTTATTTTTGTGATATTAACATTGTTTTTTGTTTTGAGGAGAAAAAATTTACCAGGTGTATAAAAATAGTACCTGTATATTCGTTCATAGAGGTTTTTTGTAATTTTAAAAATATAAATTATAAATTAAATAGCATGCAATCTTATCGACATTTATTAAAATAAATAAATTAAACAGGTAGCATAATTATAATTTATAAAATAAAAAATGATGATTTTTAATAAAACTTACCCAATACTGCTAGCAACTCGTTTTTGAGCCATTTTAGTGGGTTCAGACCCTATAAAATTTAAACAATAAGTATATTAAGTATAGACATAATTTAATAATAATTTAAATTGTATTGTTTTTGTGATATTAAAAAAAAATATTAGTGCTCTAATAAATATGAAAATAATTTATTATAATTACATACAACCTACTTAATATCCGAAATTAAAATGATTATATATAAATTATTAAAGTTGAAATAAAAAAAAATAATAAGTAAAAAAAGTGATTGAATTTAAAATGAAAATTTGATTTTGAGTGTTTATATTAATCGTAATAATGACAATTATTACAAGTTTAGTCATGAAAATGATTGTAATATTAATAATGTTAAAATGTTGGTGCACGAGTAGTAGAACTTGGTTTACCTGTCAATGAATGAGCGATCGACATTTCGATTGTAAACATTCAAATAACAATTATCCTCTCCCCACCTTAACAACTTTTTAAACATATAGTTTTATTGTTTATTTATATACTAATAAAGTTTATTTAATAATCACTTGACATATATAAAAATTGGGTGTTTACACTTAATAGTTGCGCCATTTTGAAGTTTTATCCTGGGTTTTATTTTTACTCCAAGCGCTCTACTCGCAGGCTCACATACCCACATTACAACACACTATTACACACACGTATTTGTATTTATATTACACATCTTCCCATACATTTAGATACATTCAGGAGAGTACTCATGTACTTGCATGTATTCTGTCGCTTTTGTCGCTTTTGTCGACCACTCTCAACTAACTCACTCTCATAAACACCATGTATGTGTTTTTTTAACTATAGCTGATACACCTTGACGGCTATTCCGTTTCTACAGACAATATCTATATACACACACCTCTGTAATTTCAATTGTTTGTTTACATTGAACGATTATTCTACAATCAAAATCATAATATATAATAATTAAAATATAAAATAATCAAGTTTACTATTCTTACTATCGTAATTGTAATTTATTGATTGATTGATTGACGGATAAATAACAACAACAAATACTTTTATAAATATTTAAATTATTATTAAGTATCTTTTTTACATTACCAATTAATAAATACACTTTGTAATTTTCAATTGAATATAATATTTAAAAAAAATAAATAAATATTGAATTCAAATTTTAATTTAGTGAAACAATGTTTTATTGGCCAATAAAATAATTTTATGAAAAAACATTTTAGCCAATAAGAAAGTACAATATAAACTAGCCTTAATAAAATTTAAAATCTGACGCTGTTGGTGGTGGGATAGCATGTCGTCGTCTTACCCTTACCCCTAACCCTACGCGCCATACAACACACATACTAGCTAAATGACATTATCTGTGTGTGTGTTCTCTGGTGTTCTCTTTCTCTCTTTTTGTGTGTATGTATGTGTCTTAAATCTATGTACTACGCAACTTCCGCTATCTCGCTGCTGAGCAAAATGGACGCCTTTGTGTCTGTTTTCTTCATATTAATACTATAAATAAAATTTACGCTATGTTTAGGTAACTCTAATCATGGATGTTTACCAACTCCTACTAATAATTTAAGTGAATTATGTGTTGTGTTATAATAATGGGTGCTTATCTTCGTTATTGATGAAATAAAGACTTATTATCAAGTAGGCCACAGCTACGGATGACAATTGACTGAATATCATAGTCATAAAAAAAACCATTCCAAGTAAGCGTTCATCTTTATTTTTATTATTTTTATTTTATTTATAATATTACAGTTATCAATATTATTATATTTTCAGAAGGATTATTCATTTTGTTGCCTCCCGCCAAAATTTTAATACAACTTTTATTTTGTTGGCGTAAATAATAATTAATAATTGTGGGGTAAGAACAATCGACATGATACATTTTTTATTGCTAGAGAAAACAAAAAACAAAAAAACAAAACACAAATATATTGTACGATATTTGTTTTTATTTTAAATAATTATAAAAATTTTCATAAATTGTGATAAGTATTCCTTTTTTTTTTTTTTTTTTTTTTTTTTTTTTTTTTTTTTTTTAATTATATATTTGTTGTTATTAATAGTGTAAAAGTAAATAATTATTCATCAATATAATTTACAATTATTGTTTTTAACAAGATTCATTGACAATATTTTTTTGTGACAGTTGTGACGTTATTCTGATAAACTTTTTTTTTATCTGCTGATACACTAAAAAAAATATGTTTTTTCCACTGACATTTAATAATTTAAATTAATTTTTAAATAATTAAATAAAATATTGACAGCTGCATTTTTATTTTCAGATAATTAAATTCTAAAAATAAAATGAACCTTTTATTACAAGATCCAAGAGCATCATCTAAATTTGGTTGATATAAAAACAATCATTATGGGAACTTGAAAGAAAAAAAAACTGTATAGTTCCCAAAATTGAACTTTGTGATAGTGTTTAATGGACTAGATACTTTCAGTGACATAGTGTTGGTGTTTTATAAAAGAAAAAATAATAAAATATAAACAAATCGGCAAATAGTGACAATGTATTCTATAAGAAATTGGCGAAAATACGCGTTCAACAACATCAAAACAATTATCTTGATAAAAACTCATTGCTTATTGTGAAAACCATAATCACGAACATATTTTGTAAGATAGTGTAATAATAATAATACTAATAATATTATTATTATTATTATTATTATTATTATCATTTATTTTTCATCTTTTTTTTTTTTTTAAGTTTTTTAATTTTTTTAAAAAATATTTTAGATAAAATAAAAACCTGAAATTGATGTAACACAGAGTGAATGTCAAGGGTGTAATGCCAGAATTAATCAAGGTCAAAATGAATGGGGTTATACCGAGTGTTCCAATCACTACCCTCGCAGGTATCGCGAGTCTTACAGACTTATTACCGGAAATGCCCCTACCGACACCATTGCCGCAAGCTCTGACAAATAAGTCATTGTTATTTCATGCACGTGTTGCTGAAGAAGCTAAGCTACAGCTTAGTAACAGAGATGAAACATTAGTACCGCAACTAATTCAAGCTCTATCGCAGACATCATCTGATAATATTGAATTAAAAGATCAATCTGTTTTACAATCTGAACAGCCGTATTCTGATCCTGAACAACATACTCCAGAATTATTAAAAGCTATATTAGAAATAAATCCTCATGTATTTAAAGGCCCACAATATAATTCACGAAGAACTTGGCCTTGTCAAAATACACAATTAATGAGTGCTAATCAGTCACCAGCACATTACGGGCGATTTTCACCATCATATTCAAATTCATCAGGATCGAGACAAACGCCTCAAGGTAGTCCTGCTCAACCCGCATCTGCTAGAACTGTATTACCACCACCACAACTAACAACATCAACAACAACAACTACAACGACCGGCAATATAATGAGTCACGCTCAACATCCTAGAATGCCAGTTACACCACAAAATCACACAGATGTCTCGCAAATGTCTCCTTTTGCAGTGCCTTCGCCATCACCCCGTGCAACTGTTATAACAGAACAAACAAGAACATCGACAACACCACAACATCATATACAAGATGATCCCAATGGTTTAACAAATCAATTATCAAATATTAATAATCCTCATGTAAATATTTATTCACCAGCTCATATGGGATCTCCAAGTACTGCTACAACAATTATGCAACAACAACAACAACAACAACAACAACAGCAAATGAATACTCATGTTGTACAGCCACATCATCACAATCTCGCTAGTTTAACACCTCAACATTCTATACACATGACATCTCCAATGCACAGTTCAATACCAAATCAACCTATGAATATGAATGTTAATTTACAACAAGCTATCTATGATCCAATAATTAATCATCAGTTACAACATCCAATAAATGTTAATCATACAATGGATATTGCTAATGTTGTACAAGATAATTCACAATTTTTACTGGATTCAGTTACTGGCCTTCCTGATATTGATTTACCTATTGAAAGCATTGATCCTAAACCACCAATACAACAATCTGTTGATAATTTGATAAATCAACAACAACAGCAACAACAACAAACTGTATATCCTAATCTTAATCCTGAAAGTGTAGCCAGTGCATTTGATTCAGCCCTCACAATGCCAATTCATCATCTCCATCATCATGAGCAACACCCACAACAACAACAACAACAACAGCAGCAGCTGCCACCGCCACTACAGCAACAACAACAACAACAACATCATCTTCATCATCATCATCACCAGCACCAGCAGCATCAACAACAACAGTCACAATCACATCACCCGCAACAAATTCAACAGCCTCATCTTCATGATCAATATCAACATCAGCAAGATCAATTTCAACAACAACAACAGCTGTTACAACAACAACAATTACAACAACAACAACAACAACAACAACAATTAATATTGCAGCAGCAGCAACAACAACAACTACTATTGCAGCAGCAGCAACAACAACAACTACAAGATCAATTACAAGAACAACAAAAACATCAACAACAACAACAACAGCAGCAACTACAACAACAACAACCGCAATCTGCTTTTAATCTGCAATTACCAACTCAAACGCCGGAGCATCATCATGATCAAATAAATGAGCATGTAATCAAAGACGTTAAATTAATGGGACAGCCATTTGACACAAAATTTAAGGAACCAGTGGTAATGTTGAACAGATTGTCATTAGCAGATCAAGCATTAATGCAGCAAAAATCACCAAACCGTATTGCTAAATTGGGATTAAAAAATAACAATAATAATAACAATACCAATACAAATAATAATAATAATAATAATCCGAATAATATGAAATCAGATTCTGACAATGATGAGGATATAGGAGAAAATAATAAATTATTAAAATCATCAACATCATCGTCATCATCATCATCTCGATCAAAAGAACGTAGTCTTAGAGCTCGTAGACGTAAACGTATAATTGATGACAGTGATGATAATGATGATGGTGATAATGCAGATGATGATGAAGATAAAAAAGAACCAACATTAATATCACCGATAAAACCAAAAATAAGAAAAATAGAAAGAAAATTGGTACCTGTATTGGCTAAATTAAGTGTTGATGAATTAATGGAAACAAATACGTATCAATTATTTAATTCAATGATTGATACAATATTCGAAAATACAGAAGATGTTGTAACAATGGGTGAAATAGAAGAAGATGGTGATGTACCAGCAGAAATACTTATTCAAAAATATGAATTACAAGCATTATGTAAAGAAGCAGCTAAATTAAAATCATTAAGAGCTATGGAATCAATTCCAGCAGATAGACTTGTAAGATTATTAAATATATTAGAAAAAAATATACGTGATGGTGCAAGAGTATCACCTTTAGCTGATCCAGATGATGATATTGAAGAAAGTAAATTATGGATGCAAATGGCTATGGAAAGAGTATTACGTGCTGTTGATGCATCTGTAATAGCATTAAATATAATGACATCACAAAATATGCCTAAAACTGTATATTTAGAGGATGTTATTGATCGTATTGTATTGTTTATGAAATTTCAATTACAAAATACAATATATCCATCATTTGATCCTGTTTATAGGATAGATTCAAAAAATAAGACTGACAATTTGAATTCTGGTCGTAAAAAAAGGGGCCATATGAAAGAAGTACGTGAAAAAAGTATACTTGAAGTTTATAATAAAATGCGTGAACTTGTTAGTTTACTTGCTGAATTATTAAATATACAAGTATTAACTGATACAAGTGTACTTCATGCATCAACACTTGGTGTTGCACCATTTTTTGTTGAATCTGTAAATGATCTTCAATTAAGTGCATTAAAACTTGTAACTGTTATATTTACAAAATATGAAAAACACCGGCGATTATTATTAGATGATATTCTTGCATCAATTGCTAGATTACCAAGTAGTAAAAGAAGTTTACGTACATATAAATTACATTCTGGTGATTATATACAAATGTTGACAGCATTAGTATTACAATTAATACAATGTGTTGTTATATTACCAGATAATTTAATTCGTCAAGATAATAATAATAAAACAACTACAACAGTTAACAGTACTGCTAATAATGATGCTGCTGATAATCAAGATAAAAATACAGGTAATAATAAAAATTTATCCCATATTGATGCAGATGTATTAGTTATAAATAAATATGAAACAGCAACACGATTGGGATGTAATTTTTTATCTGTATTTTTAAATAAATGCAGTAGTAAAGGTACAGATATTGATTATCGTCCATTATTTGAAAATTTTATTCAAGATTTATTAGCAACTGTTAATAAACCAGAATGGCCAGCTGCTGAATTACTTTTAAGTATATTAGGTACTTTACTTGTTGGACATTTTTCAAATAAAACATCAGATATGTCATTACGTGTTGCTTCAATTGAATATCTTGGTGTTGTTGCTGCAAGATTAAGAAAAGATGCTGTAAATTCACAATGTAAGTTATCAACAATTGATCAAATAATAATAGATATTAAAGCTGAACAACAAAAAGATTCAGATTATGATATGACAACAACATCAACAGCAATAGCAGCAGCTAAAGATATTGATAATAATAAAAGAAAAGTAAATAATAAAATTAATGAGGACGAAGAACGTACAAAATTTTTACAAAAAGTTTTACTTGATCATTTAGCTGTTAATGGTACAAATGATCCATCATTAATATATGCACGTCATTTTTATTTAGCACAATGGTATCGTGATTGTGCTCATGAAAAAACTCGTGTTGGTCAAAAATCGTCAAATAATAAAAATATTACACCAATTAAAAAATCATCACAAAATAAAAAACGTAATAAATCATCATCATCAAATCAAAAACGTAATAAAAATATTGAAAGTGATAAATCAGATGATAGTGATGATTCAGATATTGAAGAATTAGATTTTGATGATAATGACAATAATGAAAAAAAAAATTCCGAATTATATAGAATTATTGAAGAAAAGAAAAAATTTATATTAAGTTCAATCCGTCCTTGCAGTTCATCAACAAAACCCGATATATTACAAACATATATTGATTATAATTCAGCAGAATTAATATCACAATATTTAGCATCTAAACGACCATTTTCACAAAGTTTTGATATATATTTAAAACAAATACTTCATGTATTAACAGAATCATCAATAGCTATTAGAACAAAAGCTATGAAATGTTTAACAACAATTGTTGAAGCTGATCCAAGTGTATTAGGACGTAGTGATATGCAATTAGGTGTAAGACATTCATTTTTAGATCATTCAACATCTGTACGTGAAGCTGCTGTTGATTTAGTTGGTAAATTTGTATTAAGTAGACCAGAACTTATTGATAAATATTATGATATGTTACTTGCAAGAATACTTGATACTGGCGTTAGTGTACGTAAAAGAGTTATTAAAATATTAAAAGATATTTGTGTTGAATGTCCTGATTATTCTAAAATACCTGAAATTTGTGGTAAAATGATACGACGAGTTAATGATGAAGAAGGTATTAGACGATTAGTTATGGAAGTATTTCAAAATATGTGGTTTACACCAATTAAAGAAACTCAAATAAATCAAATACTTGATTCAACAATATTATTAAGAAAAGTTATGAATATAACAGATGTTGTTGCGAAAAATAAAGATATTGGTTTAGAATGGTTTGAACAATTACTTGTTAGTTTATTTAAACCAAAAGAAGATAAAGAAGATAGTACTAAATTACAAACAGAACCACCAAAAGGATTATTAACAGCTTGTCAACAAATTGTTGATTGTTTAATTCAAAATATATTAAAATTAGAATCAATGAATAATACAACAACAAAAACATTAAATAATGATGACAGTGGTAGTAATAATTATGAAAATGATGATAAACAACGACTTGTTGCATGTATGAAAACATTATATTTATTTGCTAAAATACGACCACAATTATTAGTTGAACATGCAAGTACATTACAGCCATATCTTGGTTTAAAATGTCAAACTCAAGGTGATTATCATATGATAAGTTGTGTTGCTCATACATTAGAACTTGTTGTACCATTAATGCAACATCCAAGTGAAACATTTTTAGCCCAATTAGAAGAAGATTCAATAAAATTAATTCTTCAACATGATAAATCTGTTGTTGCAAGTTGTTTATCATGTTTAGGATCAATTGTTAATAATGTTACGAAAAATTACAGTTTAATACGTGATTGTTTTAATAAATATTATTGTTATTTAACAAAATATAAAATGGAACATGAAAAAGATCCAAATAGTAAAATATTATTAAATGGACGTCCATTATTTCGACGTGCATTATTTACTGTTGGATTATTATTACGTTATTTTGATTTTACAGATCCACAAGTAACTTATGGTTTAATTGATAATATTAAAGATCATGTATTTCAAGTTATGAGTTATTTTGTTAATCAAGATGATAATGATATACGTCATTATACACTTACAGCAATTGGTTCAATTTGTATTCGTCATTCTGAATTTATGTTAACACCAGAATTAAAAAAACTTTATCATTATTTATTAACATCTGATAGTGCGTTAGAATTTATGAAAATTCAAGTATTAAATAATATTGAAGTTTATTTACAAGAAGAAGAAAAAAGAATGATAAAACAAGATCAAGAATGGTCAAAAATGTGTAAACAAGAAAATTTAAAAGAAATGGGTGATGTATCATCTGGTATGGCTAGTACTGTTATACAATTATATCTTAAAGAAATACTTGAATCATTTATAAATACAAATATACGTGTACGTCAATCAGCATGTAAAGTTATACAATTAATATTAGCACAAGGTTTAGTATATCCAATTCAAATAGTACCATATCTTATTTGTATGAGTACTGATATTGAAGTTATGGTAAGTCATAGTGCTGATAATCAATTACAAGAAATAGAAAGAAAATATCCTGGTTTTATTCATATGCAATCACAATATGGTATTAAATTAAGTTATAGATTACAAAAAATATTACAAAATAATATAACTGTAAGAGGTATGAGATTAAAAGATGGTGAATTTCCTAGTGCATTAAATGGTTTTTTATATACAATATTGAGAAATACAAAACAACAACGTCGTGCTATTGCTATATCATTTTTAAAACAATTTGAAGAATCTGCTAAATCAAGTTTATCTCAAATGTTGTATCTTGCTGATAATTTAGCATATTTTACATATCAAGTACAAGATGAACCATTATTTATAATTCATCATATTGATATTATTATATCAATGTCTGGTGATAATTTATTACAATCATTTAAAGAAGCATTATTACCTAAAACATTTAATCAAATAAATACTTGTAATGATAAACAACAACAACAACAGTTAACAACAACAACAACAACAGCAACATCAATATCATCACCATTCACATCTGTTTTTAATCAATCAATTATTTATGGATCTGATGGACAACCTAGACCTGTTCATATATTATCAGCTATTGAAGATGAAGATGATGATGAAGAAGATGATGAATCTATTGTTGCTAGATTACCTCAAGATACAACATTACTTCGTGAATATATTACTGCATCCCAAGGTTTTCTTTTACTTCTCACATTAAGACAACATTTAAAAGAAATATATGGATTTTCAGATGCTAAAATAAGTCAATATTCACCATCTGAATCTGCAAAAGTATATGAAAAAGCAGTAACACGTAAAAGTACTGCACATTTTAATCCAAAAGCTACATTAGCTAAATTACAAGAAAATGTAAGTGATAAAGAACTTGATGATGATGGTAGAAAAAAATTAGCTGCTGAGTATCTTGATTTTAAGCAACTTATGATTAAATTTGATCCTAAAGAACCAGATGATGAAGCTGCTGCTGCTGCTGCTGCTAATGCAAATACCACTACTACTACTACTACTATCCCTGGTAATAATACTGATGTTGGTGTTGTTAGTCATTCAACTACTGATGATTCAGTTCAGAGAATATTAAATCCTGAAATAAATCAAAATTTTGTACCAATGCTTAATACTGGTACTGGTGATTTTAATACATCACATCATCAACAACAACAACAACAGCAACAACAACAACAAAATTCAATCCATCATCATAATAATACATTAAATAGTATGACGCCAACGGCACCATCACCAAGAGTACCTAAACTTACGATACATGCTCATCCTGAAACAAATAAAGAACACCGAAAACATCGTACGCACAAAATTGAAAAAGTTAAAAAACATAAAAAGAAAAAACGAAGAAGAATCTCCGACAGTAGTGATAGCGGGGATGATTGCAGTGATCCTGATTTTATGGTGTAAAAATTGTGTGTGGGTGTGCGTGTGTGTGTATGTGTGTCTGTGGGTCCGCTATTATTAGCCTTGTGAACATTAGGGTGGAATAAATAAATAAATAAAATAATTGAAAAAATTTATAATAAACATATAGACAAATAAATAATTTTTTCAACAAGTGTCAACTTAAATATTGAACACTATTTTTATTTTATTTTATTATAGTTTTTTTTTTTTCTCTTTCTTTATTAGTAAGATGTGTATAAACTACAGATATAAGTGAAATAATGTGTACACACTGATACGAATAAATTAAATAAATAATAAATTGCAATAAGAGTAAATGAACTTTAGAAAAACGATTATTCTTATCGTTAATTGGCTTTTAAAAAATATATATATAAATAAATATATATATATATATATACATACATATATATAAATTATATTATATAACTTTTCATTAATTATAATAAATAATTTTTGAAACATTACAATTAAATTTGCAATAAAGCATTGAAAAAAAAAAATAAATAGCAAGTTTAATTTAATTTTGTATTCGAGAGGTCAATTTTAAATACTAATTAACTATTGTATTATTTATTCACGGAAAGTATATCGTTTTTATATAATTATTATAACTAAATAAAATTTATAAATTAATAAAAATTGAACAAAACAACATGTGCTCGAATAGTAAATATTTAATATTAAATATATAATATTCCGAGTTTTTATTTTAGTTTATTTTTTTTTATTATTAAGCAAGTGTTTTTAGCAAGTATTGACAAAAAAAAATATTAATTTTAATATTTTGTTTAATATTGATCCGTGGCAAAAACAAAAACTTTTTTTTTTTAACAATTAAAGAAATCTATAAAAATTGTAAAATTCATATAGTGAATAATAAAAATATTTGTATAGCTGAAAAGTAAAATAAATTACACGTTATAAGAATTCTATAATTACTTATTTACTTAATTCATTATCTTCGATAGCTATTTAATTTTTTCATAGAACCAAATTAAAAATAAAATACCATGTATATTGAAAGTACGCGATACTCCTATATATGCATAAATAAAAAACGAAAAAAAACAAAAAAAAAAAATGTTTGTAATATGTGTACATAAAAAATTAAACTATATTATTTTCTTATATATTAATTATATAACGTATGGAACTACAATACAAAAAAAAAATTGAGAAAAAATAAATAAATAAATACTTAAAATTTTATCATAAATTGAAAGTTGATGTTGATTTAGTATAGTCTGCTTTATGCACTTGAGTTGATATAATCAACAACAATACGGTGCAAAAAGAAAATAATAATTAACAAAGAAAAAGTAACTCGATTTTATACTAAAATTTTAAGAATTAGCAATTAAATATTATTATGTAGATAACTTTTATGAAACATTGATTGAATATAATTTTATAAAATAATAAAACTGAAATACCTTTCTTTAATTTAAAAATTTCAATACAAAAAACAAGAAAATTAACAACTTTGTTTGTTATTTAAATTAATATTAGTAAATCGTCTAGATTTTAGAAAAAATATTGAAATTTATAAATTTGTAACAATCAAATAAAGTCAGATACAAAATCAATAACAAATTAAATACAATGTCATATATATGTGGTCTGTATAAATTTTAATATATATATATATATATAATAGTTGTATGAGGAAGTACGCATTTGCTCTTAATTTTTCAAGAGAGACTTGGCATATAATTAATGTCAATTTTACTTAAAATTTTATTGCAACTACTTTATAAGTATAATTTTAATTTAAGAAATTTTTTTAACCATATATATATATATATATATATTAAAGCTAGGCGCAGTATAATCTTGCCGTATAGAATTATGTTTAATAGATTTTATTCGGCATGATATATATGACGTGCTTTGTATTATGATATTATTATTAATGTAACAGCTATGTTTTTGTATTAGAAAATATTTAAAAAAATATCAATTAATAAAAATTTAAAAAAGAGATGACAACTAGGAAATTCATTATTATTATTATTACATTTGTGTAAAGCTGTCAAAAATTGGTATTGTCCATCAAATGCAATTGATTTTGTATGTAGTATGTTAATAACTAAATTAAAAGTTAATCAACTTATTATTATTATTATTATTATTGTGTACACATGGTCTAAGGTAAAAAAAAATACATTCATAATGAAAAATAAACATTAATCTTATGTCAAAATAATAGTTTATTGATATCACCATATTTATATTCCATCTTAATTATTTTATTATGATATTATCGATTTTGAATTAATCTTTACCACATAGTTTGTTAATAACTGACATTTCTGTATGAGATAATGGTTTTAGCATTAATCCTGGTACTGGTGTAGTATGCTCCAAATCACGAAGTTGATTAACTTTAACTCTCAAATCACTTCGTAATTTATTTATTGCAACATCACATTCATTTTGATCTAAAGATATTTTTATATGTATAATAATTATTTAATTAGATAGCTAGTAAATGATGCATAGAAAGTATACCTTGTACAAGTAATTGTTGAGCTTTTTTATTTTGAATTTTAATTAAAATAGGTCCCAGTGTTAACCAACATTTATCGGTTTTTTGTTTTTGTAATTCCCGCATACCAATTCTATCATCATTTCTTCTTTTATCTAATGACACTATTTCTTGTCTATCAGTCAATATTTCTCCAGCTTTACTTTCCACTTTTTCAAGATACTCCAACATTTCTTTTTGTTCCTTCATAATATAATGCTGTAAAAAAAAAAAATTTTTACTGTTAAAAAAAAATAGTATTTTTAAATAAAAATATTTGTATACTTACATTTAAAATGTAATTTAATTAACAATTATAATTATGATAATTCAATTCTTATTTCTCGATCCTTTTTACGCATTTTATTTATTATTTTTTCTCGATCTTTTTTACGTAATATCTTTTTACTACTATTGATATTAATTTTTGATTGTTTTATATGAGTGATGGCATTTATATCATTACTTTTAAAATGAGTTATTCTAGGTTTATCAAATGGTTTTTTACCTAAACCTTTACGATCTCTTTTTAAAATTGTTTTTACAGGATATTTAAAACCAGTACCAGTTGGCCCTAATCCTTTTCTGTCATCCCATCCATTATTTAACATTATTTGATAGCCTTTGTTCTGTTTTGATAATCCATAACTATTAAATGCTGGAGGTAATTCGAAATTTTTGTTTAAATTATGAATTATTGAGGCCTCATGTTGTTTTACTGTTGTTTCTTTATAGTTTTTATTACAAATTTTACAATAAAAATTCCAACTATCATTGTAATTGTCATTAATATTTAGATTTTTCGATAAAAACTCTTTATCATTTTCTAATAACTCAATAATATTATTAAAATTATTCTTTTTTGCTAATTTTATAGCTGTTAAACCACATTTATTTTTATATTCTTTATTAGCATTTAATTTTAATAAAAATTCAACTATTAATTTATTTCCACAGTAAGCTGCAGACATTAATGGTGTCCATCCATAATTATCAAAAATATTATTTACATTTTCTTTATTTAAGTGTTTTATTAAATAATCTATGTCACCTTGTTCAACAGCTTTTAAAATTTTATTTACATTAATTTCAATTGAATTTAGATTATTATTTATAATTCCTTTATCATCACCATCAGATTCTATTTTTATTATTTTTTTATCACAATTATTTGAATTTCTTTCACTTATTTTGTTTATTGTATCATCATAAAATTTTTTTATCTCTTCACCACTCATAATTTTATTTTTTTTTGATAATCTACTCTGACTAAAATTTTTTTCATCATCATCTATATTTATAGTTTTATTATCCGATTCTTTGATAAAATTTTTATATAAATTTGATGATGATAAGTAAAACATGTTTTAATTATTATATTAACAATACGTAAATTTTTTATTATAATTATAACTCTTAAAAATAACTACGCAATTATAAAATAACTTACTCAATAATTATTTATAAGATCTATAATTTACACCCACATCAAAATATACAAATGTACAAATAAAAATTAATGGAGCTGGAAATGATGGGTTACAACAAGATAATTATTTATATTATTTTATTACTAGAAGACTTCGATGCTGTCATCTATTTATAATATATCAAACTTATTCAAAAATTCTTTTCTGCGTTTTCTGATTGTTTGATTGGTTGAAGTTTTTTTTGGCCAGGGTTGTCAAGATGGTTTCTTTTCTCAACACAAGCAAAACCAAACAGCAGCAGCAGCATACAAATTCTTAAAGTTTGACGACGTGACGACAAAAAAAAAACGGAAACGCAACGAAAAATCTCAACCAATCAGTCATCTTGCTTATTCTTGCTTATATTTTTTATGGTTCTTTCTACTATTTTCTGATTAACCGCCATTACCGCCATATTGTAATATGTCCGCATCCGCATAGAATAATAATAATAATAATAATAATAATTATAAAATAATCTATAGCATCTATAGTAATCCGCGATCTGCCACGCCATTGTGTTGTACAACTTAACTTTTATTATTAATAAGATAATAAAAAAAAAAAAAATTAATTTAATTTCATATTTGTGTAAAATTAACTTTAAATATAATTTTTTTTTGTTTGTTTGTTTGTTAAGAATAATTAAAAGTAAAATTTTAGCATTTAACGTATACGTGATAATTCCACGAGGTGAGTAATAAGAAAAGAAAAGATGAGAGTTGTTTAATAATAAAATTTTGATTGCAGATTGTGAATAAATATAACAAGATGTACAATAACATAGACCCTTGGGAGCCTGGTTATGGGCCTTCAGACAGACGAGGTCACAATAATTCCGAGTATGAGTATCGGAGTAGTAAATCACCACCAGATTATGGAGACCAAAGGGAAATGGAGCATCGAGAGAGAAGTCATCGGAGTCCAGAGTATCGAAATCATCGACGCGAAAGAGAAAGAGATCGTGATCGTGATCGGTCACGAGATAATAATAAAAGGGAAAGAGATCGTAGCAGAGAAGATCGTGGCGGTGGTGGTGGTGGTGGTGGTGGTAGTGGTGGTGATCGTAGTAGTTATAGGGACAATCGTGATGACCGTTATAGTCGTCAAAGGGATCGAGATTCTTCAGAACGAGATCGTGATAGAGAACGTGACAGGGATCGTGATCGTGATCGCGATCGTGATCGTGATCGTGAACGTTCTCGACGTGATAGAGACAGAGATAGAGAACGTGAACGAGAACGGGAACGTGAACGTGAACGACGTGGTAAACGTTGTGATGATCGTGATCGCGATCGCGATGATGATCACAGTAGAGAAAGTTCAGATATCATTATTAATGAACATGAACATGGTCGTTCATATAGTTCGTCTATGGAGGGTGTCCACTACAAGTCACAAACCCCAAACAACACCATTATGATACGTGGGCTCGCCCAGCATATTACTGAGAACGACGTAGGTTGTCAACTTAATGGCCCGCAATAATGGCCACAAGTGAGATCTGTTAACGTTTCATCATGCATCAATGTTATCATTATGATGTTATCACAGGTGCGGCAAGACATCCTCAACTGTGGTCTCATGCCTAAGGACATTCGGCTGATCCGGAAAAAAGACACTGGTAATTATCATTTTTCATTCAAATTCAAATAATAATTGTTATTTATTGTTAACTTGTTTACTTATTTGCCGGTTATTCAAAAAAAAAATCAAATTATCAAATATTTTTTACAACTAATGTAAAGTCAAGTCTTAATTGTTATTTGCTAGTCATGTTTTATATTTTTTTTTAAATTTCAAATTTTTATAAAATACATTAAAAGGTAAGTTTATAATTGAACGATCAAATAATTTGAAAAAAAAAAACAATTGACAAAATTTATTTAATTGATTAAAAAAATAGAAAAATTGAATATAGCATAGATTAGTTTGAAAAATGGGTTTAAAAAAAAAGTTAAAAATTAGACTAGTTTTCGGGGGATTCAGGTGATGATATGATATGAAATGGAAATGAATTTCAAGTTGGCGTAAAACGAATGAAGAAACTTATAAATATGTCAATGGTTGGTGCTGTGATTGCCTGCCCTCTCAGAGTAGAGATTTCCATCAGGCAAAAAATGTGGATTAACTCTGGATCTCTGTATATTTGCTCTGTATAGGTGCTTCGCGAGGTTTTGCATTCGTCGAGTTTAATGCGACACAAGAGGCAACACGATGGATGGAGATGAAACAGGTAGAAACAAGTTCCAGAATCCAGATACTATCCAACTGATGCTTTTCTCTCACGTGCTACCAACGCCCCGTGGTGGCAAGGGCACGGTAAAGCCAGCCGTCCAGTGGCCTTCCCCTGGGGGCTATGGCTCTACATCTATCAAAGGCTACTTTAATATATACATTAAACTTACCTTATTACCTATTATTATTATTATTATTTATTTATTTATTCATTTATTTGTTTTGTTTTATCTAGGAATTATCCAAATCACCGCATTGAATTATTATTATTACTATTACTATTACTAAAAATAGCTTATTTTCATTTCATTGCAATTATATACAAAAAGTTTAACAATAATAGTAATAATAATTGTTTACGCTTTTTAAAATTCCTTATTTTTGTAGTATTAAAATAATATTTATATTTTTTTATTTATCCAGTTAAATATACATAAATATTTTTATTTACGTGGGTTATTTCGTGTTAACGAAAGTTAAAATAATAAACTTGTCGTTTTTTTTTCTTTTTTTTTTCTCTTTCCCGGTTTAATTTAAAAAAAAAAATGTAGCTTAATATAATTTCATCAGCAACAAACAGATTTAAGGGACAAAAAGAGGCCTGCGGAAGACATTGAACGGGATAACACTAAAATTCTATGTTTCAGGGGATTTTAATGCTGCAAGATCAGTATCGTGCCCTAATGCAGTATAGTATACCGAAAGATATTCATACCGATAAAGCACCATCTAAAAATACCCAAGATTGGCATTGTGTCAAGGTTAATTATTATTTATATTTTAATAAAATAGTTAAATTTATTAAATTTATTAAACTTATTAAATTTATTTATTATTTTTCAAGTGTGGAGCTCATAATTTTAAAAGACGTGAGACTTGTTTCAAATGTTCAGCTTCAAGAGCTGAAAGTGAGGAAGGTGGTGAAGGTAGCGATGAAATAAGTTCACATCCAACAAATATTGTTTTACTACGTGGTCTTGATGTTTTAACAACAGAGGATTCAGTTCTTCAAGCTATGAAAAATGCATCATCAATGCCTATACGTAGTATACGCATTGGACGTGATAATTTGACAAATACATCACGTGGAGTATGTTATTTAGAAATGGCAAATGTTGTTGATGCTATGTATTTGCATACTGCTCTTACTAAACAAGGTCTATCTGTTGATGAAAGAAAAGTTGAAGTAACTTATTGTAAACTTAATAATCAATTAAATAATTATACAACAATGTGGAAATCAATGGAAAATCAGCAACAACACCATCAACAACAACAACAACCTCAACGTTATACTCTTGATGATGTTGCACAATTAGCTGAATATAGTGCTAATATGTATGCTAAAACTCCAGCACAAAAAGCTCATTATATTCAATATTATACTCAATATTATCAGAATCAAATAAGTCAAGGTTCATTAATAACTCTGCCATCGCTCAATCAAACAGATAGAGTTAATGCAGCTGCAGCAGTTGCACAGTCAGCAATACAACAACTTCAAGCAGCACGTAAATTAGGTGATGCTGAAGAAATGAGAGGTAGGCCAACACCAACAGCGCCAAGTATCACTACTAATTTAGCTACTGGAAGAGTACCCGCTCATGCAAATGATGGCAAAGTTTATTGTAAGTTTATTATTATAATTATTATTATTATAAATATTTATTTATTTATTTTTGTTTTTTTTCTCTTTCTTTTTTAGCTATACCTGATGTTAGCACCTACCATTATGATGAATCTTCAGGTTATTATTATGATCCTAGTACTGGATTATATTATGATTCAAATTCACAGTATTACTACAACAGTCATACACAACAATTTCTTTATTGGGATGCTGAATCCTTTTCTTATCAACCAGCAAAGGTAATTTTATATATATAATTTTTTAATTTTATTTTTAAATAATTTAATTTTATTTTTTTATAGACAAATGGTGGAGGGGCAATCATTGGTACATCTGGAATAACATCAACAGTCGGATCAATGGCTGATGCTAGTACATCGAATAACATAAATAATCCTATAATAACATATTCAGCTCAAGAATCATTAGTAAAATTAGATGATGATAGTAAAAAAAAAGATATTACCAAGCAGGATAAAGTTAAAGTTGCTAAAAAAATAGCTAAAGATATGGAACGTTGGGCCAAAACATTAAATCAGAAAAAAGAAAATGCTAAAAGTAATTGGACAGGAGAATTTACTGGAATAAGTGGTAGTGGTAGTGGTGCTGGTGGTAGTGGTGGCGGTGGTGGCAGCAGTAGTAATAATAATAATAGTAATGATAACTATTATCAAGGTAGTTGTTTTTCTGCAAGTGGTGCTGCTGATGCTGGTTATGCTATATTGGAAAAAAAAACATCTGCGGTAACGGCAGCAGCAGCAGCAACAGTAACAACAGCATCCTCATCATCATCATCAATTATAAATAGTAATTATCAAGATGAAGATGATTCTGGAAATAATAATGGTTTAGTTGCTGCTTATGGTGGTGGTAGTGACACTGAAGAAGAAATAGAAGATGTACAGCAAGAAGAACGTCAGCATACTGATTGGATAAAATTAGCCTGTTTATTATGTAAACGTCAATTTCAAAATAAAGAAGCATTATTACGTCATCAACAATTATCTGATTTACACAAACAAAATCTTGAAAATTGGTATCAAGTTAGAGGTTTAGATCCAAATGATCCACAACAGAGAAATAATAAATATAGAGATCGTGCTAAAGAACGTAGAGCTAAATATGGTGAACCAGATCCACCACAACCAAATAAACTTAAAGAAAAATATTTAAAAACACGAATTGAAGAAGTTGAATCATCTTCATCATCATCTAATTATCAAGAATCAAATAAAAATAATCCTGCTGTAATTGGATCAGATAATGTTGGTAATAAATTATTACAAAAAATGGGATGGAGTGAAGGTATGGGATTAGGTAAAACTAATCAAGGACGTACAAGTATTATTGAAGCTGAAAGACGTGTATCTACAGCTGGTCTTGGAGCTAAAACATCAACTTACAGTGCATTACCTGGTGATACATACAAAGATTGTGTCAAAAAAATGATGTACGCTCGTTATCAGGAATTGTCGGATACGTAGTAAAACGTAATAATACTTTTTATTATTTTTTAATCATTTAGATAACACATCTATTTATACAAATAAATTTGTATTTTTTCATAGAAATATTGTAATTGTGTGTGCAGAAATCAAATTTATTATTCAAAAATATAATAATTTTAAATCATTTTTTTTTTCAAAAATTTAAAATTATAAAATTTATTTACTTAAGAAATATTAATTCACATACAACAACAGTTGAATTAATTTTAATGATTATTCGAAGAATTATCTTAATTATTATTAGTAACATAAATTTTTAAATATTTAGGGTGCACTTTATTTAATATTTTATTACAACTTATACATTGTTATATTCAATAAATTAATTCATTAAAATTGCACTACAATTTACATAAATATTAAATTAAATCATGATGATAATAATAATACTAATAATAATAATAATAATAAAATAAAAATACTGATACGTAAAAATAAAGTAATAATACTTAAAATGTCAAATACAATTATTGTTTTGAAAATTTTTTTCATTTGTTAAATAAACTTTTTGTGGAGAAAATATTTACTAGCATAATATATTAATCATTACCATTTTTGTGTTTTATTCTTTTTTTTAAATATTTATTTATAAAATAATTTTTTTTAATACTATAATTTATAATGCCTAGTTTGGTTTTTTTTATTTGGTAATTTTTATTTGTTGAAAGAAAAAAATAATCTTGACGAATTAAATTTTCTACTTGATTGATAAATTACTTGTTGAGATATTCATTTAACATATATTAATTTTAATTTATGTTTTTGAAAACCAATCGTTTTTTTTTATAATTTAATTTATTGAGAATGATTAAATAATATGAATTAAAATTTATAAATTTTTGAATAAAAATATATATCTTTTGTTGATACGTAATTATAAATAGTAATAGAAAAGAAAAAAAATAACTATACATCAGCTAAAATCCAGGAATAAAGTGGACGCAATTGATGATCTAAAACTGTATATTCTAAGTTATTGAGACCATCAGAATCATATCTTTTAGCAGCATTTTCCAAATTAGCAAATCTTGAATTACTTGGTGGTTCCTTTTTATGTGATAGCATATAATATTGAGCTATGTTAGGTCCAAATCTCATTATCTTAAAAAAAAAAATAAATAAATGAATGAATTAAATGAAAATAAATATAAAGATGTACCTTGAAACCTCGTGATTGTAAACGACTGTAAAAATCATCATCTTCACCACCCCATCCGTAAAAAATATTTGAAAAACCATTAACTTTTTCAAATTGTTTACGTGTTAATGCAATAGCACCACCAAATAAACCAGTATATGGTAAATTATATCTAAATGTATTAACACTTGAGCTCATATGTCGTGGCATTTTAGTACATGCGTATATGTTATTTGGATTTTGTGGTATTAAATCAATATCTTGAAATATAAAACAATGAAAATCATTTATTTTAGTAGCTTCTTTAAATCCAACGTTAAATAACTTAGCGCGATTAAATTCAGTTAATGGACTTTGTTCAATAACAAATATTCTATAATCTAAATTTTGCTGTTGTAAAAATGGATGAATATAATTCATAAAAATGTCAAGTTGTCGTTTACGATTACGATATGGCAAAATAATGGCAACATTAAATAATGGATGACAATTTAGAGGTTTCCATTGTCCACCAGGTAGAATTCCAAGACGACGTGCCATCACGACTGGATCTTGACGTGGATTCTCTTCTGGATACCATAATTCCGATGACGATAAGTCTTTATCATTATTATTATTATTATTGTTGTTGTTGTAAGAATATATTGCTAGTGTACATGAATTTTCACGTGGTTCATATGATTTTTCAAGGTGACTATAAATATCTTGAGTTTTTATAAAATTATAATGTGATGCAAAACGACTAGGAGTTAAACAGTAAAATAACACTACTATTGTTACTATCAAATATGTTAAATTACGTGAGTGCCCATACATACATGATATAAACATTTTTATGAAATTTGTCAAATTTCTCGTCATAATTATTATTATTATTATTATTATTATTATTAACTTAATTATTACATTTCATAAAACATGGATTATTAAATCCCACTGTTTGTTTTATTTTCTACTATTTGATCGAACTTTGGTTACGACTGTAATAAAAAATAGGATTTTAAATAGCTATGAAAACTTGCACATGAAGCCATTTATAAATTTAACTCAACTTGTTGTTATTATTAATTATTTATTTAAATTTTATATAATATTTGTTTCACACAATAAAAATAAACAAAGGCCGTGTTCGCTGGCATTTTTTTTTTGGCGCAGGCGCTCTAAATTTTAACCTGCGCATGCTCAAAAAAAAAGAGATAGCTATTATCAACTTCCCGCTATAAAAATTGCAAATTTTAAAAAAAAGCAGGGCCAAAGCAGGTGTTGGATTAGGAGTTTTTTGCACATATTTACACTTATAATGAAATTTTGTTTTATTCACTTCCAGGAATAATTTTTTTGTTACTTACCTGTATTTTTGTGAGTAATTTTTTCTTCATAAATAAATTAATTTTTGGTTTTTAATAATCACTTAGTTTTATTTGTAAAATTAAATATTTAATTAGAGAGAAAGAAAAAGTTTTTAAAAAAAATAACAATAATAATTCTCAACAATTGAAATAAAAATTTATTATTAAAAAACAAGGTGACTGAGGACAGAATTTTAAAATGCATACACTTGTCAATAAGTAGGAATGTATAGGTTTATCAATGCGCATGCGCGAACATTTAAAAATTTACTGATCTAGTCACCCAGAAGTAGTTTTTTAATGATATTTCGTTCTCTTTTTTTATTTTCTTTGATATTTATTATTATTAAGTAAATATAAGTATGTATATGAATAAATATGATAAATAAATGTAAATAATCGCTTTTGTTAATAACAATAATGTATATTATACGATTAAATGTATCTGTTTTGGATGGCCGCAAGGAGTTACAACTTCATGGCCAATAAACAATAAATAATAATAATAATAATAATAATAATATTTTTTATTTATTTGTACTTAATTACATACATACATTAATAAATAAACATTAAATTCAAAATAAAAAAGGGGTATTTTCTTATTTAAATCAGAATTGCTCACTGTAGGAAAATTAGAATTGATGAAAAAAAAAAAAAAAAAAAAAACAATATTCTAGCGCGCATGCGCAAACATTTAAAAAAATAAAAAATTTTTCAGAAAACATTCTGCAGAGATTTGTTTTTCTTTTTAAAATAAATATATATATATATATATATATATATATATATATATATAAAATTGAAATTAATTTTTCTCATTTAATTCTTCACAGTAATATTCATTTTCGGTAAGGCGAATGTCATACAGGAAATAAATATTTTGAAGAAGAAGTGAATAAAAAATTTAAATAATTAAAAAAAAAAAAATTATCCATAATATATATGCATAAATATATATATTTTTTCATAATTCATATTTTTTCGTTTATTTAACTGCATAAATGTTTATTATTTATAATATTTACCTGCGTTTATAAGAATTCTTCGGCTTCTTTTTAACTGTAGTTATTTCTCACTTTCTTATATATACTTATTTCTACTTATAGACTAAAATATTTAATTAAAAATAAAGGAAAGGTTTTTTTTTCAATTATAAATGCTCGATTAAAAATAATAAAAGTAAAAATTTATTATTTAAAAAAAAAAAAAAAAAAGCGGCTGAGGACCGACTTCCTATACTGTGCGCATTCACCTACAATTGTATTTATTTAAAAATACAATTGTAGTGGTCTAAGCTATTTTCTTTTGGTAGAAAGAAAATAGCCCGTTTGGGAAACCTCAACACTGATAAAATACTCCAATAAAAATCCGATAGACCCGGAATCTATCGGTTTAAATCAGAGGATTTTATCAGTGATAAAACCCGACCAACACAGTGGTCACACGATTGGTGACCAAAAAAAAACTAAATAACAATAAATACAAAACATTATACAGTACATAATTGGTAAATACATAAAGAATATAAATACTAAAATTTTATAAATACAATTTCTTAAAATAAAGACTTAAGAATAATACCCAGGCCCGGATATCGCAATAAATAATATCACACACATTCATCATACTCTTAAATTTAAATTAAATCATAATCATACACACTTAAAATTAAATGGTAATGGGAAAAAGGGAAAAACTTAAATTAAACATAAACAACCAAAACCATGCAATCAAACCCGAATTAAAAAAAAAAAAACCATGCACAAGCCAAGCAATAATAAAAACATGCCACTCGTACTCATTCTTACAAAAAAAAATTATAAATTAAAATCTTAAATTATAAATCACTCCTGTATCATCCATCACACTCACACCATAATACAATAATTATATAAAAAAAACTAAAATTAAGCTTAAATTAAATTAATAATTAATCTTCCTGGTCCTGGTCCTGGTCCTGGTTCTGGTCCTCCTCTTGGTCCTTGGCATCCATGGGCATCCTTCAAGTTGGGCATCCTTCTTGTTGACTGGATCTGAAACTAGAATATATACCCCAATAGATTAATACCGGGCATATATATTTTTATGAAAAAAAAGAAGAATGAAAAAATAAATATGCACCAGAAAAAAAAAATTAGAGCGGCGGTGTGTCCTTGGATCTGGACCACCTTGTCGTCAATGCTCAGCAGCATCACTGTCTCCAAAATTAATCTGGTCCTCACAGACCAGTCATGTCAATATAGATTCCAGTGGACTCTAGATTAGACACGTCATAAAAGATCTACCAAAAAGTAAATCCAAACTATGTACCTAAACCTGAAAAAAAAAAACATTTAGAAAAAAAGAAAAAATTAATGGAAAGTCCGAGTAACTTCAATCGGGTGAGGATTAGGTAAGTCTCTGGAATCTTAAAAATCTACTGAAAAAAATTAGAAAAAAATTATGCGTCCAAACCTAAAAAAGAAAAAAAATTTATAAAATAGAAAAAAAAAATTCATTATGAGGTTCCGTAATCTCGAAAAATCTATAGAAAAAAAAAAAAAACGAGAAAAAATAATTATTTCTAAACCTAAAAAAAAAAAAAAGATTATCATCAAACATGTCGGGCGGTTCTCGTATCTTAGCATGGATTAAAAATTAAAATTAAAAAAACTATAGGGTAACCTGACCAGTTGCAATAAATTAATTCATTAATTGGAGAAAAAAAAACTGACTCTAAAAACAATGACTCTACTTCTGCAAAAATGACTCTAATAAAAGTGACTCTACTTTTGGGGAAAAAAAAAAATGACTCTAATTTTAAAAGAATGACTTCAATTGTATAAAAAATGAATCGAATTAAATGACTCTACTATTTAAAAAATGACTCTAATTGAAGTGACTCTACTTTTATGAAAGTGACTCGAATCTCCAGAACTTTAATTTAAAAAAAAAAATGATGGGGGAAGGGGGGGGGGGTGAAAGTACATTTAAAATAAATCAATCGATTGAAATAAAAAAAAATTCAAAAAAACTGGCTCTAATTTAAGTGACTCTACTTTTTAAAAACTGATTCTACTTCTATTAAATTTACTCTAAATTAAATGACTCGACTATTTAAAAAATGGCTCGAATTGAATAACGATAAAAAAAATTGAGGGTGAATGAGCATTTACATGAAATTAATTAATTAAAATCGAATCCCCTTTCGACAGCACACAAAAATTACTATAAAATCACATCGTTATCAATATCATCAATAAAACCATTGCATCAAAATTAATATCAATTGTGTAATGTGACCTGCCAGGGCCAATTACACTATCATTATAAAATGATAATGGTATTGATATTAATTATGGCAGCAACAATAATAATGATAATACCGATAACAACATGATGATTATAGATATTCTTAGAGTATACGACAAAAGTGGATCGACATTCAATTAAAAATTAAAATTTAAAAAACGATAGGGTAACTTGACCTAATGCCAAGTCGCGATTAGTGGGAAAAACAAAACTGACTCTACTTTAATAAAAATTACTCTATACCGATAAAACTGACTCTACTACTATTAAATTGATGCTAAATTACGTAACACTACTATTTAAAAAATGACTCGAATTAAATAATGATAAGAAATTGAAGATGAATAAGCGTTTGCATTAAATTAATTAATTGTAATAAAAAATTAAAAACTAAAAAAAAAAAGCTGACTCCAATTCAAGTGATTCTACTTTTTGAAAACTGACTCTACTTTTATGAAGTTGACGCTAAATTAAATGACTCGACTTTGATAACGATAAAAAAAATTGAGGGTGAATGAGCATTTACATGAAATTAATTAATTGAAATCGAACCCCTTTTCGACCGCACACAAAAATTACTATAAAATCACATCATTATCAATATCATCAATAAAACCATTGCAGTCAATATTAATATCAATTGTGTAATGTGACCTGCCAGGGCCAATTACACTATCATTATAAAATGATAATGGTATTGATATTAATTATG
This sequence comes from Microplitis mediator, assembly GCF_029852145.1. Lineage (NCBI taxonomy): Eukaryota > Metazoa > Arthropoda > Insecta > Hymenoptera > Braconidae > Microplitis > Microplitis mediator. The sequence goes on along the minus strand of NC_079972.1, from coordinate 16,170,696 downwards.
GCAGCAACAATAATAATGATAATACTGATAACAACATGATGATTATAGATATTCTTAGAGTATACGACAAAAGTGGATCGACATTCAATTAAAAATTGAAATTTAAAAAGCGATAGAGTAACCTGACCTAATGCCAAGTCTCGATTAGTGGGAAAAACAAAACTGACTCTATTTCTATCAAAATGACGTTAAATTAAAGGACTCGACTGTCTTAAAAATTACTCGAATTGAATAACGACAAAAAAATTAGACGTGAATGAGCATTTACATTAAGTTAATTAATAAATTTAAATAAAAAATAGAAAAATTTTTAAAAAATGGCTCTAACTCAAATGACTCTACTTTTTAAAAGCTGACTCTATTTCTATTAAAATGACGTTAAATTAAAGGACTCGACTGTCTTAAAAATTACTCGAATTAAATAACGATAAAATAAAATTAGGGGAAAATGAGCATTTACATTAAATGAATCAATTGTAATAAAAAATATAAAACTAGCTCTAATTTAAGTGACTCTACTTTTCGAAAACTGATTTTACTTCTAATAAATTTACGCTAAATGAAATGACTCGACTGCTTTCAAAATGACTCGACTTAGATAACGAAAAAAAAAATTGAGGATGAATGAGCATTTACATTAAATTCATTAATTGAAATCGAATCCTCTTTCGACAGCACACAAAAAATACTATAAACTCATATCATTATGATATCATCAATAAAACCATTGCAGTCAATATTAATATCAATTGTGTAATGTGACCTGCCAGGGCCAATTACACTATCATTATAAAATGATAATGGTATTGATATTAATTATGACAGCAACAATAATAATGATAATACCGATAACAACATGAGAATAATAGATATTCTTAGAGTGTACGTCCAAAGAAGATCGACATCAATTAAAAAGTGAAATTTAAAAAACGACTCTACTTTTTGAAACTGACTCTACTTTTATTAAATCGAAGCAAAATTAAGTGACTCTACTGTTTAAAAAATGACTCTATACCAATAAAACTGACTCTAGTTCTAATAAATTGACGCTAAATTAAATGACTCGGCTCAGATAACGATAAAAAAAATTAAGGATGAATGAGCATTTATATTAAATCAATTAATTGAAATTAAAACCATTGAAAACTTACGGTACTTAAAATGACTCTAATTATGTAAAAATTACTCTAATTTAAATGACTATGCCATAAAAAAGCTGACTTTAATTCAAATCTCTACTTTTATAAAATTGAAATGAAAAAAATTATTGGGGTGCAAATACATGTGTGATAGAAAAGTGTGTATGTGTGTTTGTCTGATATTTTAAGCAATAATAAAAACTACGTAATATATTTCCATCAAAACCGAACCGTATGTGTAGCATTAGGCCACCAGCCAATCGATAAATCGAATCCCCGTTTTGATCGCACACAAAAGTCACTATAAAATCACATCATTATGATATCATCAATAAAACCATTGCAGTCAATATTAATATCAATTGTGTAATGTGACCTGCCAGGGCCAATTACACTATCATTATTACACTTATAAAGTAATAATGATATTGTTATTAATCATGACAACAACAATAATAATGATAATACCGATAACAACGTGATAATGATAGATATTCTTAGAGTATACGACCAATGAGGATCGACATCGATCAAACCAGAGGGTTATGCGTACCAGCTCAGAAGATCAAGATTTATATTACAAAAAAACTAACAATTAAATAACGCGACCGCCTGACCTAGTGCCAGGGTTTTCTTTTACGCGGAAATGCCATTCAAATTTAATATATTATTGAAGAAAAAAAAAAAAAAAAAAAAAATAGATTTTTAATGTGACTCTAATCAAATTAATACTACATACAAGCAATGCTAACGAGTAAACTCAAGACTCTACAGCTATTGACACCTGACCGAGTGCCAGGTGTCTTTTTTAATTTAAATCTACATTTATGAATTTAAGGGTGAAAATATTAGGGGTATAGATTGATGTGTAAATTAAAGTCGCCGTAAGCGAGGTTGTGAGTAACCTCAACTTACGGCGACGTGTAAGGTATGACTCGATTTCATTGAAGATGAACAGAGTCTCAGTGGGTAGTGTAAGGGGGGGTGTATGTGAATTTAAGCTAAAAAATAAACCCTATGCAAAATTGATTCTAATTTCAAAACCCCTGGACCAGTAACTTAAATATCTAATAAAAGCGTGACGCTAATACTTGAATTTAAAAAAAAAAAAAGGGTCGGGGGGGTAAATCACCACTCTTATAAAAAAGGGATAAGGTGACTCTAATTTAAAAAAAACCCAAGTTATTTAATTAATCTACTTCCCCGATCAGTCTAGTGACATCAAAACCCCAGTCCTATATTATTCCCCTTCTATAGTTACTAACTTATTAATTAACGCAGCAAAAGTGACTCTAATTATTTAAATAATAATAATAATAATAATAAATGAAAAATACACACCGCTCTATAGACACTTAAACACTTAAAAAAGAAAAGTTATGATCAGAAAAATTTTTTATGGATTGAGACCGGCACCCAAATCGCACCCGGGTACTCAAAGGGTGGGACAGAATAATCCATTAAAAATTAAAACTGATCAGGGAAAATTTCTTTTTTCAGCTTTTTATACATTAAAAAATGAAAAAAATAAATTTTTTTTAAATTTTAATGTATAAAAAAAATATTTTATATACGCTGTTATGGTTGGCCACCCATAACAGCGTAACAATATTTTTCGCCTTTAAGATCTATAGAGCGATATATATTTTTAGACTCTAATTCGCGTGAATTTAATTTGACCTAAATTATAAGAACCAAGTGTCCTTATAATCCCTAATACCCATAAACCCCCAGCTAAATCACTAGACCAATATCCCATTTCGCGGAAAAAAACCCAATACGAATTAATTAAAAAAAAAAAAAGGGTAAGAGTGGCAATTGTTGGGGAAGGGTTGGTTGACTCTAGAATTTAACGCGTGATTCTACTGAGAGAATACTCTCAACGAAAAACCTATTACTGGTCCACTAATTAATCTAATTACCCCGATTTAAAAATTAAAAATTATCCTAGCAATACAAGGGAGTGAGTTGGGTATACGCAAAGTGCGTATTTATGTGTGTGAGGTGGGTAAAAAATGGTGTGTTTAAATTGTCAACAGCAGAAGGCTATTGACAATAAATCAATCTATACCCCATGTTAAATTAAAAAAAAAGAAATGATAACTCCAGAAGGAAGTTATTTAATTTATAAGAAAAAGAAAAAAAAAGTTTACTCGGTTAGTACTGCTTGTGATTCAAATGACTCTAATTAAAATGAATTTAAAAAAAAAAAAAATAAAAAAACCAAGACTAAGTTAAAAAAACTAAATGACTCTACTTTCTAAAAAGTAACTTAATTTGAATGGCATTTTTTAAAATTGAATGAAATTACTTTAATTAAACGCGAATGCTTTTACTGTAATTAAAATGACTCTACTTTTAAAAAACTGTCTCTAATTTAAATGACTCGACTTGCAAAAAAACTCGAATTTAATTTATTAAAAAAAAAAAAAAAAGTGTTGAAAAATATGTAATTCTATTTCTAATAAAATGTGGGTTAATCTAATTTTAAAAAGTTAATGTGAAATTTGTGTTTATGAATTCACACCCCAATAATAAATATATTAATTTAATTATCAAAAGATGACTCGAATATTACTGATTCTACTGATTTTAAAATAAATTTAACTACTCGAATTTAATTTAAGAAAACTAAAACTAATGTAAACGACTAGACTTTAGTAAAAAAAAAAAAAGAAAAAAAAAAAAAATAACTGAATTCAATGCAAATGCTCAATTTCAATTAAAAAAAAAATATTGATTAAAATGACTCGAATTTAAATTTAAAAAACTGAATGTGATTCAAATGACACGACACGAATTTAAAAAAAAAATTATTTCCATGCAAATGCTCAATTTCAATTAAAAAAAAAAATAAAATGACTCGAATTTAAATTTAAAAAACTGAATGTGATTCAAATGACGCGACACGAATTTAAAAAAAAAATTATTTCCATGCAAATGCTCAATTTCAATTAAAAAAAAAATAAATAAATAAAATGACTCGAATTTAAATTTAAAAAACTGAATGTGATTCAAATGACACGACACGAATTTAAAAAAAAAATTATTTCCATGCAAATGCTCAATTTCAATTAAAAAAAAAAAATATTGATTAAAATGACTCGAATTTTAATTTAAAAAACTGAATGTGATTCAAATGACTCGACACGAATTTAAAAAAAAAATTATTTTCATGCAAATGCTCAATTTCAATTAAAAAAAAAAAATATTGATTAAAATGACTCGAATTTTAATTTAAAAAACTGAATGTGATTCAAATGACTCGACACGAATTTAAAAAAAAAATTATTTTCATGCAAATGCTCAATTTCAATTAAAAAAAAAAAATATTGATTAAAATGACTCGAATTTTAATTTAAAAAACTCAATTTGATTCAAATGACTCGACACGAATTTAAAAAAAAAATTAATTTCATGCAAATGCTCAATTTCAATTAAAAAAAAAAAATATTGATTAAAATGACTCGAATTTAAATTTAAAAAACTCAATTTGATTCAAATGACTCGACACGAATTTAAAAAAAAAAATTATTTTCATGCAAATGCTCAATTTCAATTAAAAAAAAAAAATATTGATTAAAATGACTCGAATTGAAATTTAAAAAACTGAATGTGATTCGAATGACTCGACACGAATTTAAAAAAAAAAAAAAATTAATTTCATGCAAATGTTCGGCTTGATATTAAAAAATTTAATACGAATGACTCGACTCTAATTTAAAAAAACTCAATTTGATTTAAAAGACTCGACTTGAATTAAAAAAAACCGAATTTGATTTAAATGACTCGACTATTAAAAATCTGAATTTAATTTATTGCAAATGGCTCGACTTTAAATTTAAGAAACTAAATTGAATTCAAAAGACTCGACTATTTAAAACCGTAATGAATTTAAATTAAAGAAAAAAAAAAAAAGATACGGAACCGTTGATAAATATTAAAAAGTGCAATTAAATAAATGGATTATAATGGAGAAGAGAAAAGAGTGACAGAAACTAAAAAACAATAACAAACCTCAACAGAGAAATAACTTTATTTCCCTGCCGAACGATGCCAGTTGATCAGCTGGTAGGATGACAGCTAGCAGTTCATTGAGGCTGGTCAGTGTTCTTTGGTTCCATCCTTCCTTCCCAGTCAAGACATCAGAAAATAATTTTTCCTCGTTGGAATCCATTGATAATCTATTTAAACAATCAACACTAATTAATAAATAAAAATACTGTTGACTTGTATATTTAATTGGGTTGACAAAAAAATTTAAAAAAAAAAATTGATTTTTTCAACTTGCGTAGACGCCGGTTGAAAAAAAAAATTTTTTTCAAAAATGACTAATGACGTCATTAAGGGAAAAAAAAAATTAAAAAAAAAAGTCAACAGAATTTTTAAAAATAGTTGAACACGTCGAAAACGATGCGTACACATCGAATGTCGGGTGCCAACTAGCCCTTTCCACCCTAGCCCTTAGGACGCTCACTTCACCCCCACTTCACCCCCACTTACTAGTCGCCCAGCGCAGAAAATAATTTCATTGGTACCCTTACCTCTCTACGCATGTAGAGGGGATTTCCGGCCAATCGCGCCCTTATCCCCTGACTACCCTCCCCCCCGCTCTCTAGCAGCTATGACGCGTTCCTCACTCTCCTCACCCCTAAAATCTGATGCAACCTTTTTTTTAATTTAATAATTCCTTAATATTAATAAAATTTTTATGTTTTTTATTCTAAAATCTATTTAATTCGCATATAATAATGCATATGCAACTAATTAACGCAAATTCACATGCAAATGAAGCACGCGAACTCGTTTAATTGTCGATTTAAAAGTGTCGGCAATAAAAAAATGTGCTTTAATAATTAAATAAAATTATTATAGATCTTCTAATGTTTAAATAAGATCTATTTCATTTAATTGTTTATATAGTTTCGAATTCAGTAAATATGTTCTGATGATATTTAATCAAACGTTAAAGTAATCTAGAATTCAAAATTAAAAGCACAAGTTCAAGTCTAAAAAATCTTCCGCGAGAATAAGTCGCGCGTTTCTCAGTGCGCATGCGATCTACGTTGGAAACAGATCAAAGAAACTTGTCGTTTCTCTACAAAAATACTTGACGTTGATAATAAATTTAATTATCAACCCTAAAAAATTTACTTATTATAATTTAATTAATAAACTAGTTTGTGTGTCCATCAAATTGCTAGTGAAAATATTAAAATATGCAACAGTGGCCGCAGATCTGTCAACAATCTAACCTAAAGTTCATTTGTCCATAAAAACAAATCGAAGATATCAAGAATAAGACACGAGTAAGTAGTAATTGAACAGTTTACTGATTCAAAATCTATTATTTCATGTTCTTTATTATCCCCGAGTAAAAAGTCAATTTTTAAAAATTAATCATCACGAATTACAACATAATCAATTGTCTTTCTTCTTTCTGAGAGATGAAACTTTTTCTACTTTTATATTTAAATAATTAAACCACGTAAATTTATTACTCTCTAACAAATATTAATTAATAATAATCTTCATTTCAGATATGTAATAAAAAACAATTTTCATATTATATGTGCACATATATTTTTTTCATCAACTTATATGAGATTATTGATATGAGTTTATTTTCGCATGGGGTTTTTTCCGGTCTGAAAGAAATAATTCAGAAAGAAAAATTCCTGGCACTCTACAAAGGAAATTTTGCTCAAATGATTAGAATATTTCCTTATGCTGCCACTCAGTTTACCTCATATGAAATATGTAAAAAGGTTTGATGCTTATTTTTATTGTTATTTAAATTATTTACGCAAATAGTTATTTTATTACAACATATATTTGACCCCAGGTCATTTTTTATTCCAGGTAAATTTTTTCTGCCACTTGAACTAAAATTACATCACAACTATTGAGTTTACGTACAAAGGTGCAAATATTTTTTTTTCTCAGAATTAAATTCTCTACAAAAGTGTATCTGTATATTTTTATCGTATCTCTAAAATTTGAATCATAGTTTCAGTTAAAATATAAAATTTTCATAGAATTGTTTATTTGCTGATGCAATAAACTTGAACAACGGCTAAACTATTGAAGATACGATAAAAATACATAAGACCAAGTTTGTCGAGAATTAAATTTCCTACAAAAAAGGTATCCGCAAATTTTTTTATAAATCCAGTATTTTAAGAGTTATCTGATCAAATAATTGCAGTATTTAGGAACGGTGTTTGGTGAAAATTCTCATGGAGACAAATTTATTGCTGGATTATGTGCTGGAGTGACGTCAGTGCCTCTGGCATATCCTCTGGATACTATCAGAGCTAGACTTGCATTTCAAGTGACTGGTGAGCATATTTACACCGGATTGTCCACAGCGTAATGTCTATTTTCAAAGACGTGAGTTTTACAAGTCAGTTAAAAAATATAATTATATTTATTTATCATAATATAATTATTTTAGGAAGGAGGGTTAACGGCATTGTATCGTGGATTTTGGCCAACTATACTGGGCATGATACCATATGCTGGTGTTTCATTCTTCTCATTTGATTATCTCCAATTTTACTGTATGAAGTACCTGGCTCACTATTTATGCAATGACTGTCCAAGAAATACCGGTAAATAATAAAAATAATAATAGATGAAAAAAAAATGAAAATTAATTATCAGTACAGGTTTGCTTTATTATGAATTCAATCAGCGTCAGATAATACAAGACATTTTAAATATTTTAAGGTTGACAATTAAATTTATAATTTACGTCAACTATTTTTGTTGAGAAACGACAAGTTTCTTTGATGTTTCCAACGTAGATCGCATGCGCACTGAGAAACGCGCGACTTATTCTCGCGGGAGATTTTTTGGATTTACACTTGTGCTGTTAGTTTTAAAATGTCGTTAACTTTAACGTTTAATTAATTATAACAAAACGTAATAAAGCACGTTTTCTTATCGACTAGACTTTTTAATCAACAATTAAACGAGTTTGCGTGCTTCATTTGCATGTGAATTTGAGTTAATTAGTTGCATATGCATTAATATATGTAAATTAAATAGATTTTAGCATAAAAAACATAAAAATTTCATGAAAATTTTATTAAAAATTAAAGAATTATTAAATTAAAAAAATGATTGCATCAGATTTTATGGGGTGAGGGGAGTGAGGAACGCGTCATAGCTGCTAGAGAGCGGGGGGGGAGAATTGCGCCCTTATCTCCTAGCTACCCCCCCCCCGCTCTCTAGCAGCTATGACGCGTTCCTCACTCCCCTCACCCCTAAAATCTGATGCAATCATTTTTTTAATTTAATAATTCTTTAATTTTTAATAAAATTTTCATGAAATTTTTATGTTTTTTATGCTAAAATCTATTTAATTTACATATATTAATGCATATGCAACTAATTAACTCAAATTCACATGCAAATGAAGCACGTAAACTCGTTTAATTGTTGATTAAAAAGTGTCGACAATAAAAAAATTTCCTCCAATTATTTAATAAAATTATTTTAGATCTTTTAATGTTTGAATAAGATCTATTTCATTTAATTATTAAAATAATTTCGAATTCAGTGAATAAGTTTTGATGATATTTAATCAAACGTTAAAGTAATCTAGAATTCAAAACTACCAGCACAAGTTCAAGTCTAAAAAATCTCCCGCGAGAATAAGTCGCGAGTTACTCAGTGCGCATGCGATCTACGTTGGAAACAGATCAAAGAAACTTGTCGTTTCTCTACTAAAATAGTTGACGTAAATTATAAATTTAATTATTAACCCTAAACAATTAATTTGTCATAATTTAATTGGTGGACTAGTATGAGTGTCCATCAGGTTGCTATTAATTGCATTTGCATTGAATTGAGTTTTTTTTATATTGAAGTCGTAAATCGTAAGAGATTATCTTTTGAATGTTTAAGTCGAGTCTTTCTTTGAATTAAATTTCTGTTTAAATGTAACAAATTTTCAGCGAGAATGAGCTGCGCGTATCTCAAAATAAATTTTTGTTTTTAAAAGTAAACGATTTTTTTGTCACTTACATTGAAAACTTATAAATCATCGCCGTCACTTCTCAACTCTAATAACTATTTGCGTAAATAATTTAAATAACAATAAAAATAAGCATCAAACCTTTTTACATATTTCATATGAGGTAAACTGAGTGGCAGCATAAGGAAATATTCTAATCATTTGAGCAAAATTTCCTTTGTAGAGTGCCAGGAATTTTTCTTTCTGAATTATTTCTTTCAGACCGGAAAAAACCCCATGCGAAAATAAACTCATATCAATAATCTCATATAAGTTGATGAAAAAAATATATGTGCACATATAATATGAAAATTGTTTTTTATTACATATCTGAAATGAAGATTATTATTAATTAATATTTGTTAGAGAGTAATAAATTTACGTGGTTTAATTATTTAAATATAAAAGTAGAAAAAGTTTCATCTCTCAGAAAGAAGAAAGACAATTGATTATGTTGTAATTCGTGATGATTAATTTTTAAAAATTGACTTTTTACTCGGGGATAATAAAGAACATGAAATAATAGATTTTGAATCAGTAAACTGTTCAATTACTACTTACTCGTGTCTTATTCTTGATATCTTCGATTTGTTTTTATGGACAAATGAACTTTAGGTTAGATTGTTGACAGATCTGCGGCCACTGTTGCACATTTTAATATTTTCACTAGCAATTTGATGGACACACAAACTAGTTTATTAATTAAATTATAATAAGTAAATTTTTTAGGGTTGATAATTAAATTTATTATCAACGTCAAGTATTTTTGTAGAGAAACGACAAGTTTCTTTGATCTGTTTCCAACGTAGATCGCATGCGCACTGAGAAACGCGCGACTTATTCTCGCGGAAGATTTTTTAGACTTGAACTTGTGCTTTTAATTTTGAATTCTAGATTACTTTAACGTTTGATTAAATATCATCAGAACATATTTACTGAATTCGAAACTATATAAACAATTAAATGAAATAGATCTTATTTAAACATTAGAAGATCTATAATAATTTTATTTAATTATTAAAGCACATTTTTTTATTGCCGACACTTTTAAATCGACAATTAAACGAGTTCGCGTGCTTCATTTGCATGTGAATTTGCGTTAATTAGTTGCATATGCATTATTATATGCGAATTAAATAGATTTTAGAATAAAAAACATAAAAATTTTATTAATATTAAGGAATTATTAAATTAAAAAAAAGGTTGCATCAGATTTTAGGGGTGAGGAGAGTGAGGAACGCGTCATAGCTGCTAGAGAGCGGGGGGGAGGGTAGTCAGGGGATAAGGGCGCGATTGGCCGGAAATCCCCTCTACATGCGTAGAGAGGTAAGGGTACCAATGAAATTATTTTCTGCGCTGGGCGACTAGTAAGTGGGGGTGAAGTGGGGGTGAAGTGAGCGTCCTAAGGGCTAGGGTGGAAAGGGCTAGTTGGCACCCGACATTCGATGTGTACGCATCGTTTTCGACGTGTTCAACTATTTTTAAAAATTCTGTTGACTTTTTTTTTTAATTTTTTTTTTCCCTTAATGACGTCATTAGTCATTTTTGAAAAAAATTTTTTTTTTCAACCGGCGTCTACGCAAGTTGAAAAAATCAATTTTTTTTTTTAAATTTTTTTGTCAACCCAATTAAATATACAAGTCAACAGTATTTTTATTTATTAATTAGTGTTGATTGTTTAAATAGATTATCAATGGATTCCAACGAGGAAAAATTATTTTCTGATGTCTTGACTGGGAAGGAAGGATGGAACCAAAGAACACTGACCAGCCTCAATGAACTGCTAGCTGTCATCCTACCAGCTGATCAACTGGCATCGTTCGGCAGGGAAATAAAGTTATTTCTCTGTTGAGGTTTGTTATTGTTTTTTAGTTTCTGTCACTCTTTTCTCTTCTCCATTATAATCCATTTATTTAATTGCACTTTTTAATATTTATCAACGGTTCCGTATCTTTTTTTTTTTTTCTTTAATTTAAATTCATTACGGTTTTAAATAGTCGAGTCTTTTGAATTCAATTTAGTTTCTTAAATTTAAAGTCGAGCCATTTGCAATAAATTAAATTCAGATTTTTAATAGTCGAGTCATTTAAATCAAATTCGGTTTTTTTTAATTCAAGTCGAGTCTTTTAAATCAAATTGAGTTTTTTTAAATTAGAGTCGAGTCATTCGTATTAAATTTTTTAATATCAAGCCGAACATTTGCATGAAATTAATTTTTTTTTTTTTTTAAATTCGTGTCGAGTCATTCGAATCACATTCAGTTTTTTAAATTTCAATTCGAGTCATTTTAATCAATATTTTTTTTTTTTAATTGAAATTGAGCATTTGCATGAAAATAATTTTTTTTTTTAAATTCGTGTCGAGTCATTTGAATCAAATTGAGTTTTTTAAATTTAAATTCGAGTCATTTTAATCAATATTTTTTTTTTTTAATTGAAATTGAGCATTTGCATGAAATTAATTTTTTTTTTAAATTCGTGTCGAGTCATTTGAATCAAATTGAGTTTTTTAAATTAAAATTCGAGTCATTTTAATCAATATTTTTTTTTTTTAATTGAAATTGAGCATTTGCATGAAAATAATTTTTTTTTTAAATTCGTGTCGAGTCATTTGAATCACATTCAGTTTTTTAAATTAAAATTCGAGTCATTTTAATCAATATTTTTTTTTTTTAATTGAAATTGAGCATTTGCATGAAAATAATTTTTTTTTTAAATTCGTGTCGAGTCATTTGAATCACATTCAGTTTTTTAAATTAAAATTCGAGTCATTTTAATCAATATTTTTTTTTTTTAATTGAAATTGAGCATTTGCATGGAAATAATTTTTTTTTTAAATTCGTGTCGTGTCATTTGAATCACATTCAGTTTTTTAAATTTAAATTCGAGTCATTTTATTTATTTATTTTTTTTTTAATTGAAATTGAGCATTTGCATGGAAATAATTTTTTTTTTAAATTCGTGTCGCGTCATTTGAATCACATTCAGTTTTTTAAATTTAAATTCGAGTCATTTTATTTTTTTTTTTAATTGAAATTGAGCATTTGCATGGAAATAATTTTTTTTTTAAATTCGTGTCGTGTCATTTGAATCACATTCAGTTTTTTAAATTTAAATTCGAGTCATTTTAATCAATATTTTTTTTTTAATTGAAATTGAGCATTTGCATTGAATTCAGTTATTTTTTTTTTTTTTCTTTTTTTTTTTTTACTAAAGTCTAGTCGTTTACATTAGTTTTAGTTTTCTTAAATTAAATTCGAGTAGTTAAATTTATTTTAAAATCAGTAGAATCAGTAATATTCGAGTCATCTTTTGATAATTAAATTAATATATTTATTATTGGGGTGTGAATTCATAAACACAAATTTCACATTAACTTTTTAAAATTAGATTAACCCACATTTTATTAGAAATAGAATTACATATTTTTCAACACTTTTTTTTTTTTTTTTAATAAATTAAATTCGAGTTTTTTTGCAAGTCGAGTCATTTAAATTAGAGACAGTTTTTTAAAAGTAGAGTCATTTTAATTACAGTAAAAGCATTCGCGTTTAATTAAAGTAATTTCATTCAATTTTAAAAAATGCCATTCAAATTAAGTTACTTTTTAGAAAGTAGAGTCATTTAGTTTTTTTAACTTAGTCTTGGTTTTTTTATTTTTTTTTTTTTTAAATTCATTTTAATTAGAGTCATTTGAATCACAAGCAGTACTAACCGAGTAAACTTTTTTTTTCTTTTTCTTATAAATTAAATAACTTCCTTCTGGAGTTATCATTTCTTTTTTTTTAATTTAACATGGGGTATAGATTGATTTATTGTCAATAGCCTTCTGCTGTTGACAATTTAAACACACCATTTTTTACCCACCTCACACACATAAATACGCACTTTGCGTATACCCAACTCACTCCCTTGTATTGCTAGGATAATTTTTAATTTTTAAATCGGGGTAATTAGATTAATTAGTGGACCAGTAATAGGTTTTTCGTTGAGAGTATTCTCTCAGTAGAATCACGCGTTAAATTCTAGAGTCAACCAACCCTTCCCCAACAATTGCCACTCTTACCCTTTTTTTTTTTTTAATTAATTCGTATTGGGTTTTTTTCCGCGAAATGGGATATTGGTCTAGTGATTTAGCTGGGGGTTTATGGGTATTAGGGATTATAAGGACACTTGGTTCTTATAATTTAGGTCAAATTAAATTCACGCGAATTAGAGTCTAAAAATATATATCGCTCTATAGATCTTAAAGGCGAAAAATATTGTTACGCTGTTATGGGTGGCCAACCATAACAGCGTATATAAAATATTTTTTTTATACATTAAAATTTAAAAAAAATTTATTTTTTTCATTTTTTAATGTATAAAAAGCTGAAAAAAGAAATTTTCCCTGATCAGTTTTAATTTTTAATGGATTATTCTGTCCCACCCTTTGAGTACCCGGGTGCGATTTGGGTGCCGGTCTCAATCCATAAAAAATTTTTCTGATCATAACTTTTCTTTTTTAAGTGTTTAAGTGTCTATAGAGCGGTGTGTATTTTTCATTTATTATTATTATTATTATTATTTAAATAATTAGAGTCACTTTTGCTGCGTTAATTAATAAGTTAGTAACTATAGAAGGGGAATAATATAGGACTGGGGTTTTGATGTCACTAGACTGATCGGGGAAGTAGATTAATTAAATAACTTGGGTTTTTTTTAAATTAGAGTCACCTTATCCCTTTTTTATAAGAGTGGTGATTTACCCCCCCGACCCTTTTTTTTTTTTTAAATTCAAGTATTAGCGTCACGCTTTTATTAGATATTTAAGTTACTGGTCCAGGGGTTTTGAAATTAGAATCAATTTTGCATAGGGTTTATTTTTTAGCTTAAATTCACATACACCCCCCCTTACACTACCCACTGAGACTCTGTTCATCTTCAATGAAATCGAGTCATACCTTACACGTCGCCGTAAGTTGAGGTTACTCACAACCTCGCTTACGGCGACTTTAATTTACACATCAATCTATACCCCTAATATTTTCACCCTTAAATTCATAAATGTAGATTTAAATTAAAAAAGACACCTGGCACTCGGTCAGGTGTCAATAGCTGTAGAGTCTTGAGTTTACTCGTTAGCATTGCTTGTATGTAGTATTAATTTGATTAGAGTCACATTAAAAATCTATTTTTTTTTTTTTTTTTTTTTTCTTCAATAATATATTAAATTTGAATGGCATTTCCGCGTAAAAGAAAACCCTGGCACTAGGTCAGGCGGTCGCGTTATTTAATTGTTAGTTTTTTTGTAATATAAATCTTGATCTTCTGAGCTGGTACGCATAACCCTCTGGTTTGATCGATGTCGATCCTCATTGGTCGTATACTCTAAGAATATCTATCATTATCACGTTGTTATCGGTATTATCATTATTATTGTTGTTGTCATGATTAATAACAATATCATTATTACTTTATAAGTGTAATAATGATAGTGTAATTGGCCCTGGCAGGTCACATTACACAATTGATATTAATATTGACTGCAATGGTTTTATTGATGATATCATAATGATGTGATTTTATAGTGACTTTTGTGTGCGATCAAAACGGGGATTCGATTTATCGATTGGCTGGTGGCCTAATGCTACACATACGGTTCGGTTTTGATGGAAATATATTACGTAGTTTTTATTATTGCTTAAAATATCAGACAAACACACATACACACTTTTCTATCACACATGTATTTGCACCCCAATAATTTTTTTCATTTCAATTTTATAAAAGTAGAGATTTGAATTAAAGTCAGCTTTTTTATGGCATAGTCATTTAAATTAGAGTAATTTTTACATAATTAGAGTCATTTTAAGTACCGTAAGTTTTCAATGGTTTTAATTTCAATTAATTGATTTAATATAAATGCTCATTCATCCTTAATTTTTTTTATCGTTATCTGAGCCGAGTCATTTAATTTAGCGTCAATTTATTAGAACTAGAGTCAGTTTTATTGGTATAGAGTCATTTTTTAAACAGTAGAGTCACTTAATTTTGCTTCGATTTAATAAAAGTAGAGTCAGTTTCAAAAAGTAGAGTCGTTTTTTAAATTTCACTTTTTAATTGATGTCGATCTTCTTTGGACGTACACTCTAAGAATATCTATTATTCTCATGTTGTTATCGGTATTATCATTATTATTGTTGCTGTCATAATTAATATCAATACCATTATCATTTTATAATGATAGTGTAATTGGCCCTGGCAGGTCACATTACACAATTGATATTAATATTGACTGCAATGGTTTTATTGATGATATCATAATGATATGAGTTTATAGTATTTTTTGTGTGCTGTCGAAAGAGGATTCGATTTCAATTAATGAATTTAATGTAAATGCTCATTCATCCTCAATTTTTTTTTTCGTTATCTAAGTCGAGTCATTTTGAAAGCAGTCGAGTCATTTCATTTAGCGTAAATTTATTAGAAGTAAAATCAGTTTTCGAAAAGTAGAGTCACTTAAATTAGAGCTAGTTTTATATTTTTTATTACAATTGATTCATTTAATGTAAATGCTCATTTTCCCCTAATTTTATTTTATCGTTATTTAATTCGAGTAATTTTTAAGACAGTCGAGTCCTTTAATTTAACGTCATTTTAATAGAAATAGAGTCAGCTTTTAAAAAGTAGAGTCATTTGAGTTAGAGCCATTTTTTAAAAATTTTTCTATTTTTTATTTAAATTTATTAATTAACTTAATGTAAATGCTCATTCACGTCTAATTTTTTTGTCGTTATTCAATTCGAGTAATTTTTAAGACAGTCGAGTCCTTTAATTTAACGTCATTTTGATAGAAATAGAGTCAGTTTTGTTTTTCCCACTAATCGAGACTTGGCATTAGGTCAGGTTACTCTATCGCTTTTTAAATTTCAATTTTTAATTGAATGTCGATCCACTTTTGTCGTATACTCTAAGAATATCTATAATCATCATGTTGTTATCAGTATTATCATTATTATTGTTGCTGCCATAATTAATATCAATACCATTATCATTTTATAATGATAGTGTAATTGGCCCTGGCAGGTCACATTACACAATTGATATTAATATTGACTGCAATGGTTTTATTGATGATATTGATAATGATGTGATTTTATAGTAATTTTTGTGTGCGGTCGAAAAGGGGTTCGATTTCAATTAATTAATTTCATGTAAATGCTCATTCACCCTCAATTTTTTTTATCGTTATCAAAGTCGAGTCATTTAATTTAGCGTCAACTTCATAAAAGTAGAGTCAGTTTTCAAAAAGTAGAATCACTTGAATTGGAGTCAGCTTTTTTTTTTTAGTTTTTAATTTTTTATTACAATTAATTAATTTAATGCAAACGCTTATTCATCTTCAATTTCTTATCATTATTTAATTCGAGTCATTTTTTAAATAGTAGTGTTACGTAATTTAGCATCAATTTAATAGTAGTAGAGTCAGTTTTATCGGTATAGAGTAATTTTTATTAAAGTAGAGTCAGTTTTGTTTTTCCCACTAATCGCGACTTGGCATTAGGTCAAGTTACCCTATCGTTTTTTAAATTTTAATTTTTAATTGAATGTCGATCCACTTTTGTCGTATACTCTAAGAATATCTATAATCATCATGTTGTTATCGGTATTATCATTATTATTGTTGCTGCCATAATTAATATCAATACCATTATCATTTTATAATGATAGTGTAATTGGCCCTGGCAGGTCACATTACACAATTGATATTAATTTTGATGCAATGGTTTTATTGATGATATTGATAATGATGTGATTTTATAGTAATTTTTATGTGCGGTCGAAAAGGGGTTCGATTTCAATTAATTAATTTCATGTAAATGCTCATTCACCCTCAATTTTTTTTATCGTTATCAAAGTCGAGTCATTTAATTTAGCGTCAACTTCATAAAAGTAGAGTCAGTTTTCAAAAAGTAGAATCACTTGAATTAGAGTCAGCTTTTTTTTTTTAGTTTTTAATTTTTTATTACAATTAATTAATTTAATGCAAACGCTTATTCATCTTCAATTTCTTATCATTATTTAATTCGAGTCATTTTTTAAATAGTAGTGTTACGTAATTTAGCATCAATTTAATAGTAGTAGAGTCAGTTTTATCGGTATAGAGTAATTTTTATTAAAGTAGAGTCAGTTTTGTTTTTCCCACTAATCGAGACTTGGCATTAGGTCAAGTTACTCTATCGTTTTTTAAATTTTAATTTTTAATTGAATGTCGATCCACTTTTGTCGTATACTCTAAGAATATCTATAATCATCATGTTGTTATCAGTATTATCATTATTATTGTTGCTGCCATAATTAATATCAATACCATTATCATTTTATAATGATAGTGTAATTGGCCCTGGCAGGTCACATTACACAATTGATATTAATTTTGATGCAATGGTTTTATTGATGATATTGATAACGATGTGATTTTATAGTAATTTTTGTGTGCTGTCGAAAGGGGATTCGATTTTAATTAATTAATTTCATGTAAATGCTCATTCACCCTCAATTTTTTTTATCGTTATTCAATTCGAGCCATTTTTTAAATAGTCGAGTCATTTAATTTAGAGTAAATTTAATAGAAGTAGAATCAGTTTTTAAAAAGTAGAGTCACTTAAATTAGAGCCAGTTTTTTTGAATTTTTTTTTATTTCAATCGATTGATTTATTTTAAATGTACTTTCACCCCCCCCCCCCCCCTTCCCCCATCATTTTTTTTTTTAAATTAAAGTTCTGGAGATTCGAGTCACTTTCATAAAAGTAGAGTCACTTCAATTAGAGTCATTTTTTAAATAGTAGAGTCATTTAATTCGATTCATTTTTTATACAATTGAAGTCATTCTTTTAAAATTAGAGTCATTTTTTTTTTTCCCCAAAAGTAGAGTCACTTTTATTAGAGTCATTTTTGCAGAAGTAGAGTCATTGTTTTTAGAGTCAGTTTTTTTTTCTCCAATTAATGAATTAATTTATTGCAACTGGTCAGGTTACCCTATAGTTTTTTTAATTTTAATTTTTAATCCATGCTAAGATACGAGAACCGCCCGACATGTTTGATGATAATCTTTTTTTTTTTTTTAGGTTTAGAAATAATTATTTTTTTTCGTTTTTTTTTTTTTTTCTATAGATTTTTCGAGATTACGGAACCTCATAATGAATTTTTTTTTCTATTTTATAAATTTTTTTTCTTTTTTAGGTTTGGACGCATAATTTTTTTCTAATTTTTTTCAGTAGATTTTTAAGATTCCAGAGACTTACCTAATCCTCACCCGATTGAAGTTACTCGGACTTTCCATTAATTTTTTCTTTTTTTCTAAATGTTTTTTTTTTTCAGGTTTAGGTACATAGTTTGGATTTACTTTTTGGTAGATCTTTTATGACGTGTCTAATCTAGAGTCCACTGGAATCTATATTGACATGACTGGTCTGTGAGGACCAGATTAATTTTGAGGACAGTGATGCTGCTGAGCATTGACGACAAGGTGGTCCAGATCCAAGGACACACCGCCGCTCTAATTTTTTTTTTCTGGTGCATATTTATTTTTACATTCTTCTTTTTTTTCATAAAAATATATATGCCCGGTATTAATCTATTGGGGTATATATTTTAGTTTCAGATCCAGTCAACAAGAAGGATGCCCAACTTGAAGGATGCCCATGGATGCCAAGGACCAAGAAGAGGACCAGAACCAGGACCAGGACCAGGACCAGGAAGATTAATTATTAATTTAATTTAAGCTTAATTTTAGTTTATTTTATATAATTATTGTATTATGGTGTGAGTGTGATGGATGATACAGGAGTGATTTATAATTTAAGATTTTAATTTATAATTTTTTTTTGTAAGAATGAGTACGAGTGGCATGTTTTTATTATTGCTTGGCTTGTGCATGGTTTTTTTTTTTTTAATTCGGGTTTGATTGCATGGTTTTGGTTGTTTATGTTTAATTTAAGTTTTTCCCTTTTTCCCATTACCTTTTAATTTTAAGTGTGTATGATTATGATTTAATTTAAATTTAAGAGTATGATGAATGTGTGTGATATTATTTATTGCGATATCCGGGCCTGGGTATTATTCTTAAGACTTTATTTTAAGAAATTGTATTTATAAAATTTTAGTATTTATATTCTTTATGTATTTACCAATTATGTACTGTATAATGTTTTGTATTTATTGTTATTTAGTTTTTTTTTGGTCACCAATCGTGTGACCACTGTGTTGGTCGGGTTTTATCACTGATAAAATCCTCTGATTTAAACCGATAGATTCCGGGTCTATCGGATTTTTATTGGAGTATTTTATCAGTGTCGAGGTTTCCCAAACGGGCTATTTTCTTTCTACCAAAAGAAAATAGCTTAGACCACTACAATTGTATTTTTAAATAAATACAATTGTAGGTGAATGCGCACAGTATAGGAAGTCGGTCCTCAGCCGCTTTTTTTTTTTTTTTTTTTTTAAATAATAAATTTTTACTTTTATTATTTTTAATCGAGCATTTATAATTGAAAAAAAAACCTTCCCTTTATTTTCAATTAAATATTTTAGTTTATAAGTAGAAATAAGTATATATAAGAAAGTGAGAAATAACTACAGTTAAAAAGAAGCCGAAGAATTCTTATAAATGCAGGTAAATATTATAAATAATAAACATTAATGTAGTTAAATAAACAAAAAGAAATTATGAAATTATATATATATATTTATGGATATATATTATGAATAATATTTTTTTAAATTTTTATATTTTCCATTTACTTCTTCACAATAAAATTTATTTCTCGTATGACATTTGTCGTACAGAAAATAAATATTATTGTAAAAAAGCAAATGAGAAAAATAAATGTTTTTTTTTGTACATATATATATATATATATATATATATACTTTAAAGAGACACAAAAATCTCTACAGAATGTCTTCTGGAAGATTTTTTATTTTTTTGAATGTTTGCGCATGCGCGCTAGAACATTGGTTCTCAGTGGTTTTTTTTTTCATTGGGTGCAGATTCAAATTAAGAGCGCCTGCGCAAACAAAAAATGCCAGCGAACACGGCCGAAGATAAATTTAAAAATGGAAAAAAAATGTGCACTTTGGGTTATTGAAAATTCTTTGTCAAGTAGCCATTAATAAATAAAATAATAACAATTATATTAAATACAGCCAATATTTATTTATTTAAATTTAAATAATTATTAAAATTATGTACTAATTTTTTTTAAAATAGATTCACTTGTAAGTTCACTACTTATGTACTAAGTATTGCACTAAATAGGGCATTACAATGTTATTACATCCTATTTACGATTATTCGTTAAAATTATAACATATTTGTTTAAATAGAGATTATTTCTATATATTTATTTATTTATTTATTTAGGTATTTGTGTGACTAATTATTTAAATTTAAATTTATGATTACATTGTTGCAATTATTAAATTGTAGAAAAATAGGACAGCTAGGTTTATTAATTGTTTACAAGATTAAATTTTAAAATAATATTTATATTTCTAAATTTATTAGTCACGATGATGAAATTGTGTAACAGTTTGTAAAGTTAAATTTTATTCGAAGAATAATAATTTTATTATTAATAAATAAATATTCAATATATTTATTTTCTAGCGACTGCTGTGTCAGTCTTTTTCTAGTAAAATACAGATCGTTAATTAATTAATTAAATGTATTTTATTATTTATTATTAATTAATAGGTACAAGAAATACAATTAAATCGCAGCTATATTTTGTGATATTAATAATTATCACTTATAATTAATTAAAAAATCAAAACGAGATATTGTTATATATATATTTATATATATATTTCAATAAATTAGTTTTGTTAATGATATTTACAAGTAAATATTATTTATTATTTTTTTATTATTTTTTAACTTCCATCAGTCCTATCGCAATAATTTTTAATCCTTTGAGAATTTATTTTATTAATGAAATTTATAAAAACCTAATTCTTAAAGGATTAAATTTGAGTTACCTTGTACATTTAAATACCATTATTATGTTAAAATATAATACCGCTATTGTCATTCCAATTAATTTATTACAATTAATAATAACAATAAATTACTATTGTAAGTGAACGCCAGTCATTTGTTAAATAAAAACGATATTTTTTTTTTCAGTTTAGTTTAGATTTTTTTTCCGATAAGTTTTAAAATATACATTTCATAATGTGACGTACAGAATAATGTGTACGTATATTTTAATTATAAATATCACATTTGATGAATACATTATAAAATAAATAAATAATAATAATTAAAAAAAAAACAATATCTGTCATGAAAAGTTATTTTTTTTTTTTGTTTGTTGTCTATTCTATTATAAATACAAACATAAAGTACCATTAATTAAAATAATTGTAATTACTTTAAGTTTTATCTATTATTATTTTTTTTTCTAATCCTGTCAGTGTATAAAAATTTATTTCGGTACATTTATTAATTAATTAATTTAAAAAGTACGTGATTTAATGACAGCGACAGGGTAACTATTAGTAACTATTATATGCTGTGTAAAAAAAAAAGAGGACAAGTAATTTTGATTAATTTGATGAATTGTTTTACGGATAACTCGTGTTATTTTAAGAATCAGTGGCCAACTATTAATTTTTATCATAAATATATTTGTTTTATTTTTTCAGTAATTTGTAGATTTTGTGCAGCTGATGTTAGTGATGATTTTGTTATTTATCTTAAAGATATTGTTTTAGAGATTCCCCATTAAAGATAACGACGGGGAGGTACTGGTGGTCATAAACCATCAGTCTTTGTACCTGTAATAAAAATTTAAAAAAAATAGCTTGTATAGATTTAAAATTGTGTTAAAAAAAGTAAATAGTAATTAGTAAATACCTGGTCAAGAAGATTTAGTTGCAAATTCATTGAGAATATCGCAAGCCATTTCTAAATCATTTCTACTTATTCCCAGGGCTCTTATAACAGCATCCTGTGCAAAACCTAGTGCAGTAAGCCTTGAAATATGTTCAACGTTAACATTTTCATAAGCAGCACCCTCGGTAGGTTTTATTGATGATCCACCGGGTTCTTCTCTACTTTTCATTAATGCCGTGAATTTAGCACGGTTCATTTCTAAATTTATATTTTTAACAACGTGTTCTCTGGTTCCATGTATTAATATTGTATTTTCATAATGATGATCTTGTTTAGGAGTAGTATCTTTATTTGTAGTTTTAGGTGGTCGTGGTGCTGATAACGGTGGTGGTACTGGAGGCACAGTGGTTGTTGATTGTGATTGTGATTGATATAATAAATGTCGTTGTCCAGCTTTTTCAGGTAATGCCGGTGGTCTGATGTGAGATAATCTAACATGAGGTCGTACAACTGCTGGTGGTATTGGTGATGGTGATGATGCTCTGTGTAGCATGTCATACCTTGCTTCTGTCGTTGCTGTTTATTTTTTATTAAATAGAATAAATTGTAAATATAATACAGTATATTGTGTGACAAGGGATGAAATAAAACGATTGCAGACCAGGGTGAAGTTGGCTGACATTACCCCCAGTCTGAAATCTTGTTTTAATTGTAGAGACACTGAAACTCAAAGTTTCGATGCTGGTGTAATGAAAATAAATAAAATAATACCTTTATTATTTTGATGATTTTCACTTGATGAAAGAATAACAGTAACAGTAGGTGGTGGTGGTGCATTTTCTTTAGGTACTGTTAAATGACGACTACTATTTCGCGGATGATTATTTGGAGTTGGTGAGGGTGATGGTCTTCGAGGAGGTAGAGGAGGACTTGGTACTATTCTTCGTGGTGGTACTGGTGAACTCGCAGGACTTGAATCGTCTTCTTCATCAGAGTCATCACATATTAAACCACTACAATTCCCATTACACAGTTCTATGATATCCTAATCAACAGAAAAAAATAAAAAATAAATAAAAATTACACGATCTTTATAGCATTTTATATTATTAATTTCACAAGTACTTATTGTGATAATAGTTATGTATTTCATGCAATAGTTGTGTGATTTTTATACTAATTTATTAATTTAAAATATAAATTTATTATTTTAATGGTGAAAATAAATAAATTTCGTACTCAGGTGCAGTTTATGTATTTTTTTTTGTCTAGTTATATTTTATTAATTATGCGTATTAAATTAATATTTGCAGTTTATGAAACAAGGCAATTAAGCATTAAGCAGAAAAAGTAAATATAAAATAGTAAACCATAATGCAATTTTATTATACTTACCTTCGATAATTGATAAACAGTTTGAGAAAAAAAAAAATTTGCTTCACGTATTTACAATACAAATTAGTTTTAAATATCATGCAGTGGGCTGAGCATTCGACCCAATGGACAACTTAATTATTTTTAAAAATAATATCATTTTTATTTCATGCGAATATATTTTTATTTTTTACACCACTAAATATCGACTTTATTATTATCATGTTAGAATAAACAAAAATCGATATTCAAAATTCTAATAATTATTTTCTTTTTTTTTTTTCTTTTAAGTAATTAATAATAATTATAACAATTTAGCGAAAGGAGCGTATATAAGTGCAAAAGTAACTCAATATAATGATAATATAACTTTATTTAAAAATATTTCAGATAACTAATATTTTACAATAAGAAATAAATCATGTACACTAAAATTATATATCTATATATATATATTTATATTTTCATTTGTTCTAATTTTTTATCTAAAGACGCCAGTGCATGGCAAAAATATTCTAAAGTAAGCAGCTTTATTTTGTTTAATTAAATTAACACAGGCGTTAATGCAAAAAACTAATTATATTTTTTAACCCTTATCTATTTTCGGATTAAAACCATAGTAATAGAAATAATAATTCATTATTTATTTTAATTATATAAGTGATTATGTTACTAAAAATTTTATATTTCAATAATAAAATATGAAATTTATTAATATTAAATATTTAATTGAGTTAAATGATTTTAATTAAATATAAATATGTATAAAAAAAATTTATAAATATAATTTAATATGATTTGCATTTAACGCTAATTGATCTTAAGTTATTTGCATTGTAATCATTGCAATCAGTTTTTTATTATTACAAGTAGTAAAAATACACTGGAAAAAAAAAAAAAAAAAAGTTGATACAGTTAAAGTGATCTTCAATGAATTTATTGGATTACATTTAACTGCATAAATTACTTAAGCATGATTTGAGTTACAAAAAAAAAAAAAAAATTAATAGTAATAATACAACTAACTAACAATTTATGCAAATTAAAATAAAAGTAATACGTAAAAAAATTTTTTTTAACTATCACTAATCATAACGATTTCTTTTTTTTTTAATGTCAATAATTAATCACAACTAAACCAATCATTTGGTTTAGTATAATATTCATTTATATGATATGAGAGTCGATTATTTGTGCACAAAATCTGACACATTTTCATTTATTCAATTTTTTTTTTTTCACTGGCACAAGAACATCAACAATAATCCTGGAAGTTACACTTCAAAACTCGATAGAATATTTTTTTTTTTTTTTTTTTTTTTTTTTACCTATACTTTAATAATACTTATTTAATATTTATATTATTAATTATTTTTTTGCCTCAGTATGCTCTCTAAAAAAAATGCTAAAGCCCAAAATAATGATTAAAATGCGATCAATGCAAGGAATGCAAGCTATTATAATTAATTAAAGTATTTAATAAAGTCTTGCAATTAAAAAATTGTCACATTATTATTTAAATTTTAAATTTAGTAATTAATTGACAATTACTAATTTATTTCAATAATTAAATGCTACCGCTAAGCTTAATAAATGTTTGAAATGTATTGTTGAATGGATAGAAAAAAAAAGCTTGTATAGTAAAATAATACACTTGTATTATTTTTTAAGACATTAAAGTAGTATGCAATAGAAGTAATGAATTAATTCAATGTATAGCTTATATTTAAAAATATATATTAGAAAAGAAAAAAGTAGTAAATAATTGACATGGACTGTCCGGAATGGATGGAAGAGTAAACCTACCTTAGTCTTGCATGGTGTAATTATTCCAACGTTATTTGTCATATGTATACCATATTATTGTTATTATTTAGTTATTTTAAAAAATATTAATTGGAAAAATAAATATAGCATTATTAATTTAATCCCGTTGCGTATTAAAATAACTATGTGAAAAAAATAATAATGCAATGCAATGATAAGTTTAAATGAGGAGCATTACGACAACCAATGCTACTGCAATGAAATACAAAAGGCAGTTTGTTTTTTTATGAGGCATAATCTATGAGGTCACTATACAAGGATATGTTTTTAACTAATATATAAACAAATAAATATATAATATATATTTATTTATTTATTTTAAATGGAGGGTGATGATACGCCTAGTCGGATACCTCGGTGTCAGGGTCAAGATCCCGCGTAGGAGTAGATGCATTGCTGACAGATGCTGATTGAGCGCCAGGTCGATGTGTTCTTCGTGGGTCAAAAGGATCAACAACTATTTGTTCTGTTCCTTTTATTTCCGCACGACAAAAAGGACACCCTTGGCCTTCTGAATCCTGTTGGATATTACAAATAATATTAATAAGTCAGTTAAAAACAAAAAATAATATTTAATTTTTTAGTAAATTTACTGAGAGCTAGTAATTTTTTTTTTTTTTTCTTACACCTATATATCATACTTTAATGACTCTCAAAGCAACCTGAATTTATAAAGTGGATATAATAAAATCGTTGGCCTGAATTTTACTGCTATTCATCAGTGTCCTATATCTAAGTAGATCTCTGCATACATATATATATATTTGCTTTGTACACAAGTGTTAGCAAAAAAATAATTACTTAACAGTCAGCTAAAGTGAATGAGTAATACGAAAGAAAAGAAATAAAAAAAAATGATACTCTATGAAGTATATGGTTTTAAAATAAATAAATAATAATAATAGAATGAGTAAATACTGCTACCTGCCAAGATGTTAAACACGGTGTACAGAGAAGATGACCACAGGGCTCTATCCTGACATCTTTGTCGTGTTCAGCACAAATTTTACATAATTGGAATGTACTGCCCATTTCACAATAAAGTTCATATTGCTCAGCCGTTACTTTAATATGTTCTTCTGGAGTAGGTTGGACAGCCCACGTTAAGTCTGGGTTTACATGTCGTCCATCTGGATACAAGTAGCTAAAAAAAATTTTTATTTAATATTATTATCATTTTTTTAGTGATAAATTAAATTTATAATTATATAAACTTACAAGCCTTCCCGATAACCATCCAATAATGCTTGGCAGAGACTTTTATTGTGGGGTATTGTTTGAAGAATATCACCGTCAGATGTAACGTAACCAATAGCCCATTGCCCTAATCTTGTACAACTTAATCGGAAGACATAGCTTCCTGGTTTAGTGATGCAATATTTTTGTAAACGTGCTTTAACTTCATCGTAAGTCAAAAATGCTACGTAGCCAGGATGCGTAACTGC
Source organism: Microplitis mediator (assembly GCF_029852145.1). NCBI lineage: Eukaryota > Metazoa > Arthropoda > Insecta > Hymenoptera > Braconidae > Microplitis > Microplitis mediator. The sequence continues at coordinate 16,144,006 of NC_079972.1, read as the reverse complement.
CAATATTTTCCAGTTACGTAGCAACGTAGACCATGGCTGGAACAGTCTGTTTAAATTTTTTAAATATTAATAATAATAACAACAGCAATAACAATATTTCTATATACTTTTAAAAAATATATTACCTTGTAAATACATCAAATTCAAAGTTTGAAATATAGTCATTACAGGTGAGGTCAATTGTTGATTTCAATGCCATTGCTTGAAGACCAGAACTTATTGGATGAACTTGATTTAATTCATGTCTAAAAATTTTCCATGGAACCAAAGTACTGAAAAATAAAGTTAGTAAATCTATAATGATAATAATTATTAATTGAAAATCAACAAAAATTTTTAACAGTCTCGTTAATAATTAATTAGTCTGCTAATAAGTTATACAATTATTTTTCCAGGGATAATTAATAATTTGTAATTAAATACAATTGATAAAAAAAAATTTCAAGTACTTGAATACTTAAGAAATCTATAATAATCATAACAGACCAGACGTGAGTAAGAATTTCAGTGTTAGCCGAAAAATCCACCACCGACTTTACAAAAACCCCAAAGTCCCAACAGTCGCTAATGACCCCGGCAGTTAAAAAGCAACTTTTAAAAATTATTATTATTACTTTGAATATTTAAAATCAACGTCCTACTATTTCAAGGATCTACTCATTAAAAATGAACTTAAATATTGGCGTGTAGTACATATACTTTTTTTCGCACGAAAGAATATTCAATTGACACGGGTATAATAATTGCTAAGTAGTACATTGTAAATAAAAATCAATTCATGTCCAAGAATATTTACTAAATTATTTATTTCAAGTGGATTTTTACCGATTAGATATGACTTTATATTTTTTATCTACAGATAAAAAACCTTTTTTCTTACCGCAAATTATTTTGAATATTTCAATCTACCGAAATTTAAAAAAAAAGTAATAAATGATTAGCAAAAAATAATTTGATAAGAGACTAAAAATTAATAAAATAATGACCTAGAAGTTAGCAGGCAATTAATAATTTTCGGGTTTTGTCTCAATAATTTAATTAAAAAAAAAAAAAAAAACTAAAAATATGCACATGTAGAAAATTCAAAAAACCTTAAGTGCAATTTTTTAAAATATTTTTTTTTGAAATTTATCATTTTAAAAAAATCTAAAAATTATTAGAAGTCAGCCAACTTCAGTATCGTAAAATAATTAATAATTATAGTATAGAATGTAAAGACCTTTGAACTCAAGGTATCACAACTTTATTGATGTGACATTGAAAAATAATAATAATTATGACAAAAAAATGTCAAGTCATCGTGAATATGACATATATATTGAAGGGTGGTAAAGTAAGCTTTACACATATGACAAACGATAACATATGATGAAAATTTAATGAAATATTTAGCAAGTATGTGTAATGTCTTTTTTTCAATGTCCTATATATAAATATCTATACATATAACGTTTTACTATAAGCTATACTAAATACTACGTGACATACGAATTTTAGTCAGTCGTAGACAGTTGCTCAGTTTGCACAGTCGGTATTTTACAGCTAACGAGAAGTAGAGTAAAAATATTGTAATTGTCCATTGATTTTATAAAATTTATAGGTAAGAATATATAAAACTACTTATTTAATGTTATAAATTAATCATATTTAATAGTATATTGTCATGTTAAATTACTTATTGAATGAATTTAATTGTTAAATATACTGCGTATATAAAAGAGTATTCTATCCATCGCAGATCATTTTGTCTTCTGTCTTGTTGCTAGATGGCACTACTATCTAACTTTGTAAGAAATTTTTCTCCTTTGAAATTGATCTGGTTTCAAGTGAATTTCATTTGGTTTAAAAAATTGAAAATTTGAATTTGAATTTTAATTCGATTATTGGCGGGATATGGGCCGGATATGGGATTGCCCGAGGTCTGATAAATACTTAAAAAAAAAAAGGAAATTTTTCTCAGGAGTAAAAGAAAATTTTCAATAAAGCAGAAAATTATTAATTAATTTTTTTCTGGTTAAATTTAATTATAAGATTATTTGAATTTAAAAATGATATTAAGCTATGAGGGCAATTAGAAATAATTGTAAAAATGAATAAACTTTTTTTTTTGTTGTTTTTTTTAAAATAAAAGTCTAGGTCAACAATGCGTTTTTTGAAATATCCAATAATACCTGCCGGGTTGCAACAAGTTATTCGAAATTTTGCAGGCATGTATTTTTAGTACCCCCGTCTATTAATGAATTTATTTAAAAATCTAGTTGATTTGAATTTGCAATTTAAGTAAAGTGTTTTAATGAAATTTGCATGAGATGCTAATAATATTTATTTATTAATTAAAAAGCTAGTTGGATTTATATTTAATAAAAAATAACAATTTGCTGAAAGTAATTTGAAACGTTGACTCTGAGTATTTTATTCAAATTATTTAATATTGTAAATGTAATTTTTGTAATTTAAATAGTAATGAGTGGAAACTTGGATTACAAGGCGGCAAAGTCTGTCCACGATTTTGAAGCTAAATCTATTAAAGGAGAAGATGTACCCCTCGAAAAGTATGTTAAACTATTAATATAACTTTATTATTTATTTTTTTTCCTTTTCGCTCAATGCCTGTCTATATTAATTATTAACTGTTACTATGAATTATTTTTTAGGTACAAAGGCCACGTTTGTTTGATTGTAAATGTCGCCTCAAAGTGTGGACTTACTGCCACAAATTACAAAGAATTAAATGAGCTTTATGATAAATATGCAGAGTCTCATGGTACTTATATTTTTATCTTTATATAATTATTCTATAAATACTTTTGATTTAAATTTATTTGTTTAGGTCTCCGCATTTTAGCATTCCCATGCAATCAATTCAATGGTCAAGAGCCTGGTGACAGCGATGAAATTTGCAGCTTTGCTGATCGTCAAAAAGTAATTTTTTTACTATTTTTTTTTCTTTTTACAATTAAATTTAAAATAAAAAAAAAAATGTTTTCTGTTTTGCAGGTGAAATTCGATTTGTTTGAAAAAATAGACGTGAATGGAGAAACAACTCATCCACTGTGGAAGTACTTGAAGAAGGAAAAGGGAGGTACTCTTGGAAACTTCATCAAGTGGAATTTCACAAAGTTCATTGTCGACAAAGATGGAAAAGTTGTCGAACGACATGGACCGAATGTAGATCCAAGTAAATTGGCATCACATTTGGAAAAGTACTTTTGAGGATTCAGTACCTCAACTTATTCCCAGCGCACGGTTGTAAAATAATACTGCTGCTTATTTAAATAATCAGCACATCACAGCGTATGAATTGTTTTCTATGCAAAGGAAATTATTTTTTAATTAAAATTTTTCAATTTTTAAATAATCTATAATCCTTTTACTTATTCATTCTCTTTTTTTTGACTATGATTAATTTACACGCTTCCTCTAGAGTATCGTGTCTGATGGAAACATTAAAGTTATCGATTTTGTAATCAACACCTAATTAATTATAAATATATCCGTGCGTAGGTATCGATTCACACGCACTGCAACCAATTGGGACTTTGTACTTGTTTAAATGTGAACAAAAAAAAAAAAAAAGATCAAATAATGTATCTAATAAATATGATTATATAAAATGCATATAAAGACGTTAGTTTTTTTACAAATACATCTATTTTATTTCTTATATAAGTTATCGCTAACTTGTAGATAAGCTTGATTAAATCGTTTACAAGCTTTTTAAGTAAAATACCATAAAAATGTTACTGTGAGTAAGCTTGAGTGTACATACACGGTAATGATAAGGTATTATATATATTAAACATTTGCCGGAAGTAAATTATTATAAGTTTAGATAAGGAATAACGATGACTTAACAGGCTATATCAGGATTGTTAACAGAATACTATTGTAGTATACGTTTTCTGCTAAATTTATCAACAAAAACTACTTTATTAATAAGAATATTTATTTCATTGAACTGATATTTAAAAGGATAATGTGGTATTTATTAAGCTGACTTGATGACTTTTGAAATATGAATAAATTTGAATTTCATACAAATAGATTACTTGGAACTTGGAATCAACTGAGGGAAATTGATACATGATACTATCTGTGTTCAGTAAAAAGTTTTGCAAATTATATACTTAAATAAAAAGTTATAGTAAGTTTATAATTTTGTTACTGTCTGTTACTTATTTTTTTTCTTATAACTAGAATTGAAAATTTATATTTAAACTTGCAACAAAAATAATAATACTTGACTACTTTTTATCTTTATCATAAAAGCATTTTTTTATCAATTCAAAGTTTTTAAGTTCTTTAAAAAAATATTATGGAAAATACGTATTTACTTGAAATAATTTATAAATTTAGTGTTGAATATAAACGGTAACAAGATGTTAAATTTCAAATAATTTAAAAAAATTAATTGAAATATATGTAATAGTGTGCGTGTGTGTGGTGTAAGTCTGCACGTATATCAGTATTCACACTTGATTTAATTTCACTCCAGTCTCTGTATTTTATTATCGGTCATGACCTCCCGAGATGAACAGGAAATGCGCTTTTTTTTTAAACGCTGAGAACAGGAGCAAAAGGGGACGAGAAGAAATGGAAGAGTATAATATTGATTTTAGGATTAAAAAGTCTCGTCTGCTAATGTAACAAAGACAGACATCCCAATGTCTAGAGATTATTTAAATATATTTTATAAAAATATAACATTATAATATTAATTTATTCAACAAGTGCTAACTATTATTGTTATAAATGTAGAGTACTCGGTTTTTTTTTCTAGGTCGTAATTTATTTCTGAATGAATTTAATTATAAAGTAATTAAAATCAAGTTTAATAATGCTGACAATAATATCAGAGGTCAGTATTGAAATTACGTATTATTTAACTTGACTCAACTCAACCTTATACATGATAAAATAATGAATAATAAAAAATCTCAGTGATTAACCTGCTACAAGTATATAAATAAAAACAAAAATCAGTAGATTTAGTGAGAATGAATGAAATTAAAACAGTCAATACTAATACTAATAATTGTATATTTGATATTTAAATATAAATAATAACGTTATATAGATACGTGCGACTTGGGTAAACATATTTGCCCACGCAACGGTGAGGAAGATCTTTGTAGCATTATCGCCAGGTCGCTCCGGAAATATGGTTATTATTAGCATTAAAAAAGAGTGAGACCAGTATAAATGAGAAATGAGAGACAGACTAACTTAAGTAAAGCATCACCAGCAAAATATAATAATAATATAATTAAAGAAGGGAGTTTTAGTTGGCTCATATGCACGTTAGCGCACGTAAGAAAATATATTGGTTATAATTAGCCGGCCTTGCTTGTCGGCTGACCCAACACCCGCGTTCATTCATAGAACTCAACTAATAACATCATACATACATATATGTATATATATAAGTATAACGACGACGATGTCTTTTTCCAACACACTTGATGCTTAGTTACTATGATTTCGCGCATCTTTAAGCGTTTGCGCGCGTGTCTACCGACCTGACATTCGCGGATCGAAGAGGAGAGACCCAGTTTACTCGCGGCCCACTTTTTTCTTATGTCATTTCATTTTATTTATTTTTTTTTTTCCCTATACATATTTTTTCATTACAATTCAGAGCATATCCTACACCCCAATGTGAATTAAAATGAACTCATTTTTTTTTCCTCATTAAAATTTTTATAAATATAAAAATTGTGATTTATAAATAATGACTTTTTTGTAAGCATTGTAACTGAAGGAATTCTTTATTTGTTTAAAAAAAATATTTTTTTTTTAGTAATTTTAATAATACTTATTTGCGTTATAAAATAGCGTAATGTCAAGCTTGCCTGAGTTTAATTAAGGTAAAAGCACTTGGTAGGATGGAAAAATTTTCGATATAACTTCAGGGCACGAACGTACGTGACCACCAACATGATCCACAATGCTCTTGAGGTTTTAAAAAAAAGAAAAAAATGTATAATATAACTTTAGCGTACAGAAAATATTTAAAAAACAATGCACGGATTCGGCAATTATATTTACATAATACATTACTATTTTCTTCATATAAAATAGTTAAATTGTAATATATAAAATTACACAATGTAATAATTGGTAATTTTCCTGTAATTTAAAATCTCAATACATAAAAAGTGTACGTCATCGTTGGTACATTCCCCCCGAAATTAAAGATAATAAAGAGTATATATATAAGATAAAACGGATGTAGTGGTGGTAGTGGTCAGGTTGGCGTCATTCCCGACGAGAGACATCTTTAAATCTTTATATCTATTCTCAGTTCTTTGCGTAACAATGAATTTTAAAAAATAATTGTCATTACAGTAAGTAATGCTTATCAATGAGCTTCCTGACTTGGATCCATAAGGTCAAAAAAATAAATTTAATGAGTTTTATTTTTAAAAAATTCCCACATTATTTATTATTAGTTAAATAAACGAGCAATGCCCTCATATTTTATTTTATTTCCATCGAACCCGTGTTGTTATGTGGTTATGTGGCATTGACTCATTATATATTTTAAACCCAACAGTAAGCAGCAATTGCTGTACTGGTACTTATATAATGTCAGCATGTTAATGTATAATGTAATGTAATATATCTATGCAAATATATAAGTAGTGTGCTGAGGGGCCAGGGTACTTTTGTTAAGCATATATACATATACATATATTTATATATGTATGGAGTAACGAAATATGTCTAGTGTTTTATGGTACATGCGGGCGTACGAGTTCTCTTTTCATCTCGCACGTTCGCGTTACTCTTTTAATTTTCCTCAATCGTGACGTCACGTCCCCTTCCTTCCGCTTTTGCTCTCAGTCCGGATGTGAGATTAACTCGACGAGCGGGGAACCGTTTTGTCCGAGAACAACCCGATCTATATAATATATGTATGTATATCTAACTTTTTTTCGTCCTATCATATGTCATGTTATTAATGTACAGTAATATATCACACGTATCTTATTATTTATTTATGAGCTAGCAATTTATTCACGTTAGCAAAACTATCCATTAAATTTAAAAAAAAAAAAAAACCTTTTCCACAAAATGATAAAAGCACTTTGATAAAGTGACATATCGACTTTTCTTTGAATAAATGTTAAGTCGATATTTGGATTTACTTTCAGCTTTTAAAAACTCAATATTTTTACTGTACTTGACGTTGAGGATTATTGAAAAACCTTTTTCTCCGATTTTTACACTCGCTAGTTGTATTATATACTGTCTTGCTTAAAAGTTTATGTGTGTTATATACATATATATATAAATATATGCATTTAAATGGAAAAGCAAGCAGACTGTAAAAGGCATTCACCGATGTGTATCAATGCAAAGGTTAAAGGTCCTCTTTCAGCCTTTATTTTTATTTCATTCAAGGGTTAGATGGGTGCTATTTTAAGAAGAAAATAACATTTAAGTCTGATGTACTCAAATAAATACCAACTAAAGTCTAATTAAAAAAATATGTCAGTTTGTGTGGGATAAGAACAGGCATTAAAAATGAGGATAAATTGTCAGGGTAAACCCCCCAGCATGAGCATAAACAAAATTCTTAGAATGAGAAAGAGTTATGAATCAATGATGACTAGAAAGAGTACCGCCACTACCACGGGTTATATATATATATATATTATTATTATTATTATTATATTGTATATGTATGTACTGTTGTGTAAGTGCTAGCCGGGCGGATGTCCGCGGATCATTTGACCGGAAACGCCGGAAACTGAAGGTCCACGCATCTGGGTAATTGAACGGGTTCCGTCAACGTCGCCGCCGACAATCGCTTACCAATCTCACACCACATCCTCATACTTTTATATATTTATTTTGTTTTATTAAACATTATTTATTAAAAAATGTATTTTTAAATCGTATATTTATAAACCGGAAAACGTAAAAAAAATATCGACTATAAAATTAAATGTAAAATTAGAACGGATCAAAAATAATTTTATTTAAAATTTTAAATTACACTGTAAAAAATCACCGGGGTAAGTCCAAGCGGTGTAGGTGTTAAAATCGGCGGTGTTAAATTTCAACACCAAAAGCGGTGTGAAAATAACGCTGCCACCGGTGTAAATATTCTGTACCGGTGTTAAAATAACACCACTGCCGGTGTAAATATCCTAGACCGGTGTTAAAATAACGCCGCCGCCGGTGTAGATATTTTTTACCGGTGTTAAAATATTTTACTTTGTGAATATTTTTACCTACTCGATCACTATACTTATTAATAAATGATATTTTTTATTAATTTTCATAAAGAACTGACATTTTTTGTGTTTTATAATCTTTAAAATTAATACTCCAAGCGGACGCAATTTACCCCGCTTTTACACCGGCATTACTCCGCTTTTACACCGGCATTACTGCGCTTTTACACCGGTTACCCCGATATTACTCCGTTTTTACACCGGTTACCCTGCTTTTACACCTGTTACCTCGCTTTTACACCGGTATTACTCCGCTTTTACACCGGTTACCCTGCTTTTACACCGATTTTACTCCGTTTTTACACCGGTTACCCTGATTTAATACCGGTATTTTTAACACCGGTGAATAACTCCTCCTACACCGGTGTAATTTTATTTTAACACCGGGCGGAGTTAAAATGAGTCCATTTTTAACACCGCTCTTTTTACAGTGTATTAATAAACGCATTAATAAAATTTAATATTTATAATACGAGTAAAATAAAACGTGAGTTAAACTTAAATAATTGTAATTTGCACACACGTGCATTTAAATTAATGATAAAAAACGACTATACGTTCTCTGCTAGACAAACCATTCATGAATTGGCCAGCGCAATACTCATAATGTTTATTTATACATACATACACACATATATTGCTAACGATTAAAAAAGTTTAAACGTGCGTTGGTATTTGTAGTTAATAAAATAAATACGTGACTGACGGAATGCGTTTTTTTTTTACAAGATGATAACTACTTGTCTGCTCTTAAATCATAATCAAATATTAATCAATAGATTATAGTTCATTGATGCATGACCTACAAGCCGGCAACTTAAATATATATACATATACTTATATCAAGTTTATAATTTATGATGTTAGTGATGACGATGATAATGATCGAATACTGGGTAATAAATAGTCAGTAAAAGAAAGGTCGCTGAACAGTTGAATGAACTTATTTGGCGGCATTCGGTTTCTTTAATTCGAGTTTAAATTGATAAAACTGTCAATGAACGAAGCGCACCGTAAAAAGTATATAAATATATATCTATCCTATCCATTCAAGTCATTTGTTATATTAAAATATTTTAATGCTCGGGTTTTTTTATTTTTTAATCAATATAAAAAAAATATATATTTAAGTTCAGTTAATATTTTATATATATATATACAATACAATAAACTATTGTATCGATTGGTCGTAAAGAGTAGCAGTGGTGGTATATATAAATATGTTGTTGAAATTCGGGGATGTAATTGGATTAAGAAAAAAATATTGGGGTGAAATATAAAAATATAAATTTATATGGCTGTCTATGACGTATGTAGGTTAGGTAGTTTATATAGTAAAGTGGATACTATTGAATAATAATAGTAATAATAATAACAATAATGTGTACCTGTTACCGAAGCGCTCTCTCCAAAATTCAGCGGCGTCAGACTTTGTAATGCGAAACTGATCACCCGCGAAGACGCCGTTGGGGAAGATGGCCTTCAATTCAGAGAGCATGTGACTGAATACGAGACTTAGTTTTGTTAAATTTCTACGATAATGTGATGTCTCATCAAACATTTTTTCCTTGCCTTCTTTAAATAATTTAATAGCTTGTTTACACTTTCGCATAAGATTATTTATGAATACACAAAAATGTTCATTGCTATGTAATACAGACATGCGATCTTCATATTTACTGTAAATTAATCTCAGCCGTTGATAGGTATCTGGCAGAATATCAAGGATAAATGGTGGTGAATTTTTTAAATTCATTCGCTGATGCTGACACAATTTAACAACTTTGTCCATAAGTTTCCATGTTTTGTCGAGCATACGTTTATCTGTTGATAATTTTGGTGGAGTCATTGCGTCGGTAAACCGTCCTTGGAGTTTTTGAAGTATAGAACTTATGTGGGCAGCTCGACTACTTCGGCTGCTGTGACCCGACGACATCTTGATGCTGCTCCTACTGATGATGATGATGTTGACGATGCTAATGATAATAATAATAATAATAATATACTAAATATTTATGTACACACAAGAGTTATGTTTTTTGTATCAGCGGACAATGCAATTTTAACACCAATCAGGGTCAACAAAAAAAATCCCCGTTAGTGTTGTGTATTTCCACCAGGAATTGATGGTCGGATGCTAACCCGCCACCACCACCATCACCGTTAACACTTAATTATTTAAATATTATTAACAACACCTGTTCACTACTTTATTAATATATTTATATATATACATATACATATATATAATATATATATACATATATGTATATATTTATTATGTCACATCACCACGATTAGATAAACACATTTTTGATAATTATTTTAGCGAGGTATATTTATTGTTTGACGGTTCTCACGAGGTGTTTGTTGTACGTGAGTTGTCTTGATCGTTTTGATTTTGTTAGATCATTCATTATTGCATTCTGTTTCTAAACTGAGGATTGTCGCGATCATCACGACGTTCTATTCAACTGAATGTAGCCAATATTTACATTCGAGATAAAGACAAGAGAAAATAATTTAACTTCAACTTATATTCAATCGAGAATCGATATTTCTTTGTTTATTTCGATACTTGAATCTAGAGGCGCTGGTATCCTGTGTCGATATTTAAATAGTGGCGGCAATTTTTTTTTACCGCCAACTTGATCAATTTTAAGAGTGTGAATGTAGAAGACATCAGACAAATTTAAAATTACAAATAATTTAAAAAATAATATTTATAAAAATATGATGATCCTGAAGTTAGCCGACGTCTAATAATTTTTGGATTTTATTTTAGACAGTAAATTATAAAAAAAAAAAATTTGAAAAAATTGCACCTGTAGTTTTTAAAATTTTCTACATGTGCATTTTTTGATTTTTTTTTTTTTTTTAAATTTAAATGTTCAAAATGAAATTCAAAAATTTTCAATTGTCTGCTAACTTCAGGATCGTAAAATATGATAGTAGACAATTATAAATTTTTGAATTCTATTTTCAATTAATTGACTACAGAAAAAAAAAAACTAAAAATATGCACATGTAGAAAATTTTAAAAAACTACAGGTGCAATTTTTTCAAATATTTTATTTTTCATAATTTATCATTTAAAAAAAAATCCAAAAACTATCAGACGTCGGCTAACTTCAGTATCATATAAAAAATGATACTGAAGTTAGCCGACGTCTAATAATTTTTGGACTTTTTTTTAAACAATAAATTATAAGAAAAAAAATATTTGAAAAAATTGCACTTGTAATTTTTTAAATTTTCTACATGTGCATATTTTTAGTTTTCGTTTTTTTGTAATTGATTTGTTAAAAAAAAAAATCCGAAAATTACTAATTGTCTGCTAACTTCAGTATCATATAAAAATGCACTTATTAATTTCAAAATTTTTTAAATGCGCATTTTTTAAAAATTTTATTTTATTAATTATTTACTCTATTTATTTATAATTTTAAATTTCTCTGATTACTGCTACATTCGGACTCATTTAATTTTAAAATTAAATAAATAACAACAATTACTGTATGCTACAATTCTGGTCAATGAGTATTTTATTCGTGTCTTGTAACAGTTTTTACAATTTTAAGCTTTAAATTTACATAACATAGTCATTAATAAAACATATTTATCTTAATAAAAATAATTGTAAGCAACAATAATCATGCAAATTTATTTATTAAGTACTTTTATAATTATTTTAAAAATAAAATCACATAAATTTTTTTTTTTTACGGTAACATTAATTTATATGATTCAGCTGCAATAACGTATAAGTTTAAAATAAGTTGTGATTTATTATTTACTAAAAAAAATATAATTTGACAATAATATTGAGCATATAAGGCAAGTAATTTATATATTTTAAAATCAATAATGATAAAAATATGACAACTCGAGTATGTCATTTAATTAATTATGTAGCTGAATGTGCGTACTTTCAGTCAATAAAATTATAAAATAATAAGATATAAATTAACAAATAGTTCATGTCAACAATATTTACTTTTTAATTTACGATAGTCTTTTGCTACTATTATTATTATTATTATTCTTATTATTATTATAATCTAATTTATCAACTATCTAACTATGTACTGAATAACAATAAAATTTTTTTAGTTGGCTAGCTTTTAATTATTTAAATTAGTGTGATAATATCTGATAAATGTTGTCACCGTTCCTTAAAGTGATAACTTAATCGTAGTAAGACGAAAGTTGACATAACAAACCAGCTGGCAGGAATTGATGCTAATACTCTGTATCTTTCATCTGTAAAAATTTTTAAAAAATATATTAACTCTATTATCAATATTTTTTTTTTTATTTCATTTTAACGTTCATTGGCTATAATTAGATATTTTTTAATAACAAAGGTATTTCCAATAAAAATAAAAAATATATATTTTTAATTGCCGACATCATTAAAAACAAATAAAATTTTTTATAGATGATTAAAAGTATAATTATTTCTTTACCTGTCATATGGGCAGTTATTTTGGTAGCAGCCCAGCCTAAACTTCTTTGAACGGCCATCTTCCATTTTTTATACCTTCCGTCTCTTTCTGTAATTAAAAAAAAAAGTCATTAAAAGTAATTAACGTATCGATAAAAAATATTTAAAAAATAACAATTATAATCTGTTTATATTTATTACCTTCTGGAGTAGTTGTAGGTAAAAATGTATCATTAGGAACACTTTCAGACTCGTCTCCATCAAGTGGCCAGACTTCAACGCCTTGAGCTTGTCCAGCTGCAATAGCAGCTCCTAGTGCTGTAATATCTGGCATTGTTGATCTAACTATAAATAAATAAAATATAAATGTTTATGTATTTAAATAAATATTATCAGTAAATTAAATACTTACACACTGGTATACCACTAAGATCAGCCTGAAGTTGCATTAGTAAACTATTGGTTGACATTTTACCGTCAGTATGAATTTTAGTGAGAGGAAATCCACAATCTTTATGCATAGCTTCGATAATATCTCGCGATTGAAAACATACTGCCTCGAGTGATGCACGGATGATGTGTTGTTTTGTGGTAAATGCCGTTAGACCACAGATTATTCTTTAATAAAATAAATTCACTTTAGCTAGTTTGTTAAATAAATCGCGTGCCAAATGCCAAAAGGGCGTATATCTTTAGATACAAAGATACAAAGATCTAAAGATCTACGCCCTTTTGGCGATAGTACGTCAAAAATTTTTTTTCTGCAGATCTTTATGTTTCGAGCGATTCTAAAAAGAATGACAAAAAAAATTTTTTTATACGCCCTTTTGGCATGGAACCCTATCTAACTGCTGTAATACGCCCTTTTGGTATTTGGCACGCGAAATAATAAATCATATTGTTTATATTAATTACCCTCTGGCATCTTTTCTCCAGTATGGAGCATAGAGACCATTGAAAGCTGGTACAAAGTAAACATCTCCAGTACTGAAAACTTTTTCTGCTAAATGCTCACTTTCATGAACATCTTTTATAAGTTTCATATTGTCTCTTAACCATTTTATTGCTGCACCAGCAACAGCTACTGAACCCTCGAGCGCATAATATGCCGGACTATCTGGCCCTAATTTATATGCTACGGTTGTGACTAGACCGTGTGAAGAATATACTCTCTAAAAATAAATAAATGTATAAATATATTTATAATTGAATTATAATTAAATATGATGAATTACTTACAGTAGTGCCGGTATTACAGAGTAAGAAACAACCACTTCTGTATGTATTTTTTGCTTGTCCTTGCTTTAAACAATTCTGTCCAACCAACGCAGCTTGTTGATTACCAAGAATCTATAATTTATTACTTTTTAAATAATATTCTGACATGATAATATACATATATTACATATTATTAAATATTAAATGACATACCCCAGTTATCGGAATTCCTGATAAAGGTCCAACAGTTATTTCTCCATAAATTTCAGAACAACTTCTTATTTCTGGCAGTAAATTCATGTCAATATCGAAATATCTGCATAAAGTAGGATCCCAATTTAACGTTTCGATATTCATCAACATCGTTCTTGAAGCGTTGGTGACATCGGTAATATAAAGACCATTTTCTTTGCCGCCAGTTAAGTTCTAAAAATAAGTTTATTATTACAATTGGGAAAAAAAAAATAATAAATAAAATTTTTTAAAATAAAATAAAATTACCCAAATTATCCAAGTATCTAAAGTACCAACTTTACATCTTTTATCACGAATTGCTTTTCTTACTGTTGAAACGTTTTGTTTGAGCCATCGGATTTTCAGTGCTGAGAAGTAGGGACTGACTGGTAGACCACAGAGTGGTTTCAAATGGTTTTTACTTTTGTCAGGAAATTTCGCAATTATCTGATCAACAATCGTATCCGTACGAATATCAGACCACACTTGAATGAATGAATAAAATAATTATTATTATTTGTTAAATTATTTATATTTATATTTATATTAGTATTAATATTAATAATAAAAAGTCGTAATACCGATAGCATTGTGAAGTGGTTCGCCAGTTATTGAATCCCAAACAAATGTCGTTTCTCGTGCATTTGTCAAACCAACAGCAACAATGTCGCTGACACTGCCACCCATACCTATAAGTTTTTTAACAACATCTTTAATACATGCTTTGACAGCAAATAAAATTTCTTTAGGATCTTGTTCAGCCCATCCTTCTTGAGGACTTAATTGTTCAATATCAATTGAGTGTGACACTACCTCACCAACTCGTTTAGCAGTGAAAATCTAAAAAAATATTTAGTTTTTTTCTTCTTTATTTCCTGATAATAAAAAATAATGATATTCCCAATAATAATAAAATAATAATAAATAATTATAAATAAATTTATTTAAAACTTACCACAAATCTTACTGTACGTGTACCCACATCAATTACACCAACAAGAGGTCCTGATTTTTTTGACGAACCCGGCATAGCTTCTGTAATATTAATTAACAAGTTTTAAAATTCATGAACTTTGTACTATTTAAATTATTTTGTAATTCTACAGCTAAAATCAATGTGAATCCATTAAAGTGTGGCCTCAAACTATATTTATAATAAATATACCACGACATAATAATTTTAGCTTAATTAAATTTAATAATAATTCAATTAATATTGAGTTGATAATTAAACAAGGTGATAAATAAAATGTACATGCCTGCCGCAACATTTTCAGTATTAAGATTTTTAACAGTTGATCCAGTAGGTGACGGACAATTGCTACCACTTTTTCTACCCATTTTTAACTTTTTACAAATTATTTACTTTCACTTTAGTAAATTTTATTTCTTATTTATAACTAATTATTTTTATTTTTTAAATAAATATATTATTTAAAAAAAAAATTAAGTAAAAAATTTTAATATTTAATACTAAGTAGATTGCAGAAATGCGTTAAATAAATAAATAAATAAGCAAGTAAACTAACTCTGCTGGAGCAAACTTTACCCACGTTTACGAGACTAGAGTTACGCGAATAATGTGTATTCACTGACTACTTTCGTTTTTATTTTTTATTTTATACAGCCCGATACTCACACATATCGTGATGTCACTAATTCTATAGAGCATGATTGGTGGACGATGGAGGCTTGTACTGATCCTACTCTCTTTCACCGCCGCGATAATATTATTATCTTTCATATGTCGCAGTTTAAAATAAAAAAAAAACTTTCGCTACATTTTAAGATAAAAAAAACGGTCATTTATTTTTCCATAAGGAAAAATTTACAATAAAATGCTATGATATTGTTAATTTAATACAAACTTTAGCCCAATAGCGTGTTCTCGAACTTACACATCATCAATGATATATTATGCGTGATTTTATTATTAGAATGAAATCTTGTATATTAAGACATGTGTCATAATAATTAATAAATTAACTTATTAAAATAATTTAATTTACTGTTGGATTAATGCAACAATGGAAAAATGTTTTAAAAACGCGGAGTAATTCTGATTTTGTTATCGCATTTAGACTTTGAACGAACTAATTTGACCATATGTACGTGAATAAAAAGATAAAAAAACCAGGTTTAATTATACAGAGACTATAAATAATTTACTATACATAAAATCCATGTTAATCACTAAATTCAATCTTTGAGATTAATTTTAAAAAAACAAAAGTATATCAATATACCTGTTGATTTAAACGAATAGTATTTGAAAATACTCGTTTTTCTTTTTAATCCTTTTTTATTATCTCTTGATATTTCGACAGCTGGTGATAATGTTAAATCCTTAGATTCATCAAAAGCATCATCTTGAGCTTCTTCTTGAGCATCTTCTTGGTTTTCGTGTGTCTCCATTATTTTGGTTTTTTTTTATATTTACAGTAACTTTTTTCTGGAAATCTCCAACTTATAAAGTGCAAGATTTTTAAATTTCCTTGCCGATTACTCGCCGTTGTTGTAAGACAATCTGCAAAACAAAAAGTCCTATAAATATATAGAAATTATTATGTACAAAGATTTGTATCAGAAGATGATTTAAAAATAAATAAAAGCGGTTTAGTCTGGATCGTCATTAGAAGTACCGAATACTTGGGGGTAACCAGACCGAAATCAAGTGACTACTGCAATCCATCGAACTTCTATTCTTCGTTGTCATTTAAATTTGGCTCGAATTCATAAAATGCTTTCGTGTCTCATCATCTTAGCCAAATTTTAAATTACGACATGACTTAAAACTAACATTTATATTTTTAAGATAATTAATATATATATATATATATATATATATATATTTTTTTTCCGTCTTTGACATTATCTGAGTTAATAAATTTTTCAAGTGACATTTGCTTAAGGCCAAATATATACCGGTGACTTTACTCAAGTTTCTTCTTCACAATATAGATTAACTTTTAAATTTAAATAATTAAGCGCGTAATGCTAATTATTTTTTTTCTTACACCTCGGGTGTGAAATAAATTACCATGTTGAGATCATATGTAATATATATTGATTATATATAATTAAAAAAAAATAATAATAATGTTTAATTTTATGATACTAAAGTTAGCAGACGTCTAATAATTTTTGGATTTTTATTTAGACGATAAACCAGAAGAAAAAAAATATTTGAAAAAATTGCACTTGGAAAAAATTGTAGTTTTTTAAATTTTCTACATGTGCATATTTTTAGTTTTTTTTTTCTTCAAATTTAATTGTTCAAAAAAAAATAAAAAAATTTTGAATTGTCTGCTAACTTCAGGATCATTTAATTTCGGTAGCAAAAGAGTAGTCAAAGTCGCTCCCACAGTATTGTTTTAATTAAGTAAATTATCGAATCGATGACGGTTTTTATTGTACTTGAGTACTGGACATGATGTGGTCTGGTATTAGGCCGCATGATGCGTAGGTTTGCCTGGGAAGCATCGGACTACCTGACAACATCACCCAGTTTCATTCTTATATACTAAATGATACTAAGAACGACCACCTGCGAGAAGCTACAAATATGTCATTATTTTTAAAAATATTCATGTTAAAAATTTTAAAATTTTCTCCAATTATCCTTCAATGTGTCGCTCAATTTTTGTAAGCATTTGTAATTTTGTAAGTTGACAGCAAATATTTTAAATTAATTTTTTAATGCAATTTTTTTAGTCTCCCGAGTCTCGTTGGTGAACTTCAATGCTAGCGTCCATCTGGCGGGTAAATCTTGAGTTAAAAAAACGCGGTTTCTTTGAATATTTTCTCCGGCCTGTGCTATATATATATTTGCGTGTACAGAATCACTTGCTGCAAAAACAAATTGTTACATCATTCATGTTCTATGTCATGGTTAAAAAAATTACTAAAATTGAATTGTTGTTAAATTACAAGAAATTAATGGTAATGATAATTTGCGTTTGTTATTTATACTTGTGAAGATATATGAGTAATTACAAGCAAAGTTGACTTATAAACTGTAATTGAGATAAATTTTTCCTCATTTTTAATTAATCCTTATGTAACTTTCGTAAAGTCAAGAAAAATATTATTTAATTGAACTGTAAAAAAATCTTTATATATATATATGGATACCTCACTAAAAGTATCTGAATTTAAATTTAGTTAAGCGACCTTGTTGTAAAAAATAATTAATTAAATAAAATAAAATTTATCAATAAAAAAGACCAGGCAAAAGTGCAAAACTCAAAATCCAAAAATAAAATTTTTAGCCAATGAAAAACGACTAATTATTGATAAACTAACAACCTCCTGATAATTGTATTCATTTTATGTAACTTAAAGTTTAATTAAAAAAAATAATAACATATAATTCAACGTAAACCAATTCGCGCCAATTATCTTCTGCATTCAATATTTCCTCGTACGTCATACAAAAAAAAAAAAAAAAAAAAAACAGATAAATTGCGCTCAACTATCGATTGCGTACGTCTTACATTGAATTACAATGTCATAATAAATTGAGCGTTACATTAACAAATTATATACACGTGCTGGTAAAAAATTTTTGATACCAGTTATGTCATTCAACAATTTTACACATTCCTTACTACGGTAAAAAGAGATTTGAATAAAAAGATATTTAAATAAAAGATACTATGATTGTTAAGTCGGATTAATGAGTAATAAAAAATAATTTGATTGACACTAATAAAAAAAAAATAATAATAATAAAAGGACACTTACAATTAAGTAATCGACAGTACTTAGAATCACGCAACACTCAGATGTAGTATCGTGTGTTAAAATAATGGACATGCGCAGGGATTTACCGTACTTCGATTTCAAGTAGTCAATAAATAAAATATATCAACGAGTGTAATAAATGAGATATCATTCGATGAAACCTTTCAAATTACCCAGCAATCAAGATATTTAAGTAATTACTATCAATCTCTGTCGATCGTTATCCAAAGATGTCATAATTTAATAAGTATTTACTTTTTTTTTTTAGATTTGTTCATATTAATAATTTCTGCATTGTTATATATATGTATTTATATATATAATACTTTAGCCCGCCCTGACCTTTCCTGATATTTAATACTGCGCAAGTTGAAAATCAACCATGTGCCACAAATCAACTGAACTCAACAAATATATTTTATTATCACTGTTATTATCAACTATAAGACAATTTAAAACCAATTAAATAATTTATCAAGATATGTTTAATTAAAATGAAGCTAATTATTGATTAATTTGTATAATTTTATGTTATAAATTAGAATTTATCGGATGGTATAAACTCACAGACACCAAACACTTCTGGTTGTTAGTTTTAGACTGATGAGCAAATATTATAACAATTGCTTGGTTTGTTTTACAAAATCCCAATTGGCTGATGAAATTCTTAAACTGAATCCAATTCGCCATTTATTTCCCGCCATAAATCAAATTTATTTATTTAAATCGGCTATTAAGTTTAATTTTTAAAAATAATAATTTACAGATGATTATTTACTTGAAATGTCTGGTACTGACATTTCATTGGAGGGTTAGATCGATAGAAAAATTAAAAAAAAAAATATGAAAGTGCAAGTTAAGTGTTGGTAAGACTGACTCTTCGTATGATAAATGAATATGTAGGTATTGCTCTTCATGTCCATGTGACACCAACCGGTGTATGGTTATTATTTATATTTAGATTAAAACTTTAAATAAATTATTATAATAACAACAAATGTAGAGTATGTCTACTCAAGTAAAAACATATTTACAGGAAGAAGATACTGAAGATCCCGTTGACCGCATGCTAAAAAAAACTGGTTGTATAGAATTACACTACAACGTTCAGGTATCAAGATTTTTTTGTTAAATTAATTAATTGATAGGTCGAATAATAAAAAATTTATTGCAGGAATGTATTGCTAAGACTCAAGATTGGCGAAAATGTCAGGATGTAGTGAAGAAATTTAAAGCTTGCATGGAAAAACATCAAAGGGAAAAAGAATTACAAAATAATTGAAACAGTATGGGTAAATTATTAAGAAGATTAAAGTATTTGATAACTAAAGGGTTGCCTAAGGAACCATATAAAATGGTACTAGTTGTTCGGACAGATCTTTCAATGAGCACTGGTAAAATAGCTGGTCAATGTGCACACGCTGCTGTTGAATGTTACGATCTTTGTAAAAATGATAAAATTAATGGAGAATATTTAGAATCATGGTTGATGGTTGGTCAACCAAAAATTGTACTAAAAACCAGCAGTGAGGAAAGATTAAAATCCTTGGCTAGCAATGCCAATAATCATGGACTTGTTACAGCTATTATTAAAGATGCCGGTAGAACTCAATTAGAACCTGGTACTATTTCAGTACTTGGTATTGGTCCTGGTCCTAACAGCATTGTAGATAAAGTTACATCACACCTTAAATTACTTTGATATCTTTTATAATCTCTTGTAAATTTTAAATAGTTAATAAATAAATTTAAATGTTATCAAGTCAACTTTATTACAATAAAAAAAATTATATTTTTTACTAATTAAATTTAGTGGAAGTCTATATTCGTTTACATGTGATTACATAGTCATAAAATATTTAAATCTATGTGTATAAATATTTAATTAATGAAAAAAAAAATACATGTTATAAAGGCGCGAAATATTAAAAAAAAATGTTTTGAGTTTATGTAATATTTTGTTTTAGCTGTAATCTATTTTCAGTGATGCATAAAATTAAATATTATATTTTTAAAACTAAAGTACTGATAAAAAATTATTTAAAATAAAAAATATTACACAAACTTGTCCAGTGTTCGTATGATAAAAAAATTTATAATTTTTCTTAAATAGTTATACTTACTTATAAACTAGTGTACCACTTTCGTACTGATTTGAGCAAGAATTTAATTATTATTATTATTATTATTTTCATAAAATTAAATGAGTAAATATATATTTATATTACACACTAGTTAAAATTTAATAAAACTACTTAGATTTAAAAACTATGTTACAGGAAAACATAAATGTGGTATTTAAAATTTAAAAATATCAACATAAATTCAAGTAATCACTAATTTGTTCGGTTAAATATTTAAAATAAACAATTTTTAAATGCAATTCATTTCTATAAACGCTTCTCTAATAACAAATTATTTTTTACATAAGCGATAGTCAATAATAATTACTTTATCGCAGTTAATTTATTTCCTCGCGATAATATATACTCTTTCTCGTTTTATGAGAATTGTAAGGCATTTTTAAAATCTATTTAATAAGGCTTTAACATGAAAAAAATATGAATAATAAACTATGTAACATTAAATTAAATATATATAAATATATGTGTATGTATGTATACAAGTAGATAACGTATTAGCATGATTAAAAAAAAATAAATACGGTTTGTCTTGATTCATGTTAAAGCTTTGCAAAAACTATAGTTACCGTTAAAAACAAATAGTCAAAAAAAATATTATTTAGACAGTTTTAAAAAATTGGACTGATAAATGTACAAAGTCAGTCTCAATTACCACAAAACAAGAGTATTTACCATTTTCGCTGAAATATTTGGCAAACGTACATCACATCAATTAATATTATTATTATTGTTGTAATAATTTTTTTTAAATTATGTTTAAAAAGAGTTTACGCTATAATTTTAGTAAGATCCGATGGCTCGACGTAGTTATTCAAAACATGCGGCGCTTCATTAAATTCATCCAACTCGTCACCGTTATCTGCACCCTGTGCAAGTAAAAAATATTGCTCGCTTCGTGTTGGCCATAATAAATGGGTCATTACACAGTAAGCATAACAATCTGCTGAATATGTAATTCCTAAAAAAAAATAATGACCAATGAATCTATTGCAGGAAATTAATAAGTTATTTTAGT
The DNA here is from genome assembly GCF_029852145.1 of Microplitis mediator. NCBI lineage: Eukaryota > Metazoa > Arthropoda > Insecta > Hymenoptera > Braconidae > Microplitis > Microplitis mediator. Next base: position 16,121,956 of record NC_079972.1, on the reverse strand, counting down.
TATTATAATGATAGTAATCACTTACCAAGAAGAAATTTAAACCTCCATAATGTACTTATTTGTAGCGCGATTAATGCAACTATTGGTAAATAAATGAACCACACAAGTGCCGATGCACCAAAGTGCAGCAGAAAATTTAATTTTTGAGTGTTGTGCTCATAAGTCATCGTGTTACGGAGCTCCAATAAAAACCATATCATTATTGCACTACGGAACAGTAAAATAAACCATCCGGGCCACGTTTGATATTCATCAATATCTTCGATAATGTCAACTTCCGTCTGTATCAACAATTAATTTATATTTATTATTCAATTATAAAAATATAATAAAATATGATAACATACCATATTCCAGACATACAGAAGAATGTGGACTACACCGTAACAAAACCATATCAAAAATACTAGGGGCTTCCAGGTTAATTCAATTCTTGTAACAGCCCATCCTTTGGCTAATAATAATAGTAATAACATAAATGTTGTCTGAAAATATAATATATATAGAGATATGAATAATAATAATTATTATTAAAATATATAATACATACCCGTGAAAGAATATCGAATATATCACCAGCGACTTCTAATTTTTCATATCCAATACCGTCAAATGCGAATTTCAGAACATGGATCAGTATTAAACAAATGGCAACAAGCTCTAGCAATAAACTTGCTGTAAAAAGCCTCGTTACTGGATGCCTTTGTAATCTGACGGCATATAATTGCAATGGTACTAATATTATGTAACACAAAAAAAATAATAAATACAATACGATGGTATTTTGCCGGTCGTACGAAAACTGGTAGGTAAAACTATTGAAGCCGCTGTTATTTGGATTTCCATTTACCAACCAAATATCATAGTCGATATTCATGCTGTCATTAAACCATTCCCATTTACATGTTTTGATATTACGATAACACGATACGATACTTATATACCAAAATCTTGGCTGTCCAAGGTCTTGTATTACATAAGTAAATTGATTATTTTTAATAACATTCCATGATAAATCTTCATCTGGACATAATTTACCTTTTGGACATGGTATTCTTCTGTAATATTAATATAAGAATTAAAAAATAAAATTAATAGTTTATTGTGTCATAGGGCTGACTATTAGCTACTATTAGCGTAAGCGTAAATTGTCATTTGCAATTTATAATTAAGGGGGTTCCCCCGTGTGACACCTTTTTTTTTTTTTTTTTCAGATAAGCCGATGAACTGGAATCTTGGAGGAAGTGCGCGCACTTTTTTTCGAGGCGAGTTTTTTCAGAGCGATACAACTTACGTTGTAATAAAGATTTTTATTCGAAATTTGTTTTACAAACTCTTGAAATATTAATAAATGAATGATAAAAAACTTAAAGTTCTATCTTTTCATTGGTCGTAAAAAAAAATTCCCAAAAAACGCTTATAAAACAGAGCCTCACACAGGGGAACCCCATCAAGTACTGAAAGTTTCTATGCTGGTATCATGAAAAATAATAATTTTACCTCAAGAAATCCTGACCATTGACATTGCACTGTGAATCATATGAACTGTCATTGAGAGTATTGAACATCATAGTGCATGCTGTGTTTTTATCTTCAAGTGTACGATTGCCATAGTACTCTAAAAAATGATTTCTATCCAAAACAGCAAGAGTTATTAGTTTTGTTGATGATGATATATTTGACTGTGATGCTGTTATATTCCCAAATATATAACCATACGAGTCACGTTGTTTGTGACGATCAGTCTGTTGGAATCCAAATTTAATGAGAAACCGAAAAAATTCATTGGTATTGAATGTACCGGTTACGTGAGTACACTGGCACTGATTTATTGTGATAAATAATTCAAAGATTCCAATCCATATAAAAAATATTACATGTTGATACAACATTTTGTTATAATAACAATAATTTCTTCACTATTTAATTATTATTTATAGATCTTGTGAGTGTATATACTTAGTAAATAATAAAAGATTATCGTGCTGATTTGTTATCATCTCACTACTTCTTTATCACTGATGAAAAATTTTTAAACTCGAAATATATAATGATTGATTATCACCAGCATTGTTACTTGATAAATATTAAAATTTTAAAAATAAAATCTGCTATTTACTTTTTAAACTTTAAATTTAAATATTGATTTTTCTCAGTCGATATAATAAGTCGAGTATTGTACTAGTATTTTTGTTGCGTTGTAATGCATTATTTCAATATGTATAGATTTTTTTACCCAAGTGTTCATTTCATTTTGTATTTGTGAGTGTGGTGACTGTTATAAAACATTTTTTTATTCTTAATTTTATAAAAATGTCCCGAGAGAAAGTTGTTGGAAATAACCTTTATATTTTTATTTGTTAATCAATTTAGATGTACTGAGCACATGACAGTAAATAAATCAAGAGCTGAATGCTCAACTATATAACTAAATAATGACACATGTTCTGCTCTGAACATCAGCGCCAAAGCTTTATCAGTTTGCCGGTAAAAACTCATACTCGGTTACTTGGTACTCCATAATTTCTCTTTGTACTCGGAACGATACGACTTACAAGAATATTTGAAATTATAAATAAATTTGCTATGAGTGTGAATGTAGCAGACATCAGAGAAATTTAAAATTATAAATGAATAGAGTAAATAATTAAAAAAATAAAATTTTAAAAAAATGCTAGTATATCTATGGCCGTGTTCGCTGGCATTTTTTTTTTGCGCAGGCGCTCTTAATTTGAATCTGCGCATGCTCAAAAAAAAGATGGCTATGACCGTGCGAACACGGCCCAAAGAAAGCACGCAATGAAAAAAAAAAACAAACAACGAGAACCAATGTTCTAACGCGCATGCGCAAACATTTAAAAAAATAAAAAATCTTCCAGAAGACATTCTGTAGAGATTTTTGTTTCTCTTTAAAGTATATATATATGTACAAAAATAAACATTTATTTTTCTCATTTGCTTTTTTAGAATAATATTTATTTTCTGTACGACAAATGTCATACGGGAAATAAATTTTATTGTGAAGAAGTAAATGGAAAATATAAATAATTAAAAAAAAAAGATTCATAATATATATCCATACATGTATATATTTTCATTATTTCTTTTTGTATATTTAACAGCATTAATGTTTATTATTTATAATATTTACCTGCATTTATAAGAATTCTTCTGCTTCTTTTTAAATATAGTTATTTCTCACTTTCTTATATATACTTATTTCTACTTATAGACTAAAATATTTAATTAAAAATAAAGAGAAGGTTTTTTTTTTCAATTATAAATGCTCGATTAAAAATAATAAAAGTAAAAATTTATTATTTAAAAAAAAAAAAAAAAAAGCGGCTGAGGACCGACTTCCTATACTGTGCGCATTCACCTACAATTGTATTTATTTAAAAATACAATTGTAGTGGTCTAAGCTATTTTCTTTTGGTAGAAAGAAAATAGCCCGTTTGGGAAACCTCGACACTGATAAAATACTCCGATAAAAATCCGATAGACCCGGAATCTATCGGTTTAAATCGGAGGATTTTATCAGTGATAAAACCCGACCAACACAGTGGTCACTCGATTGGTGACCAACAAAAAAACTAAATGACAATAAATACAAAATATTATACAGTACACAATTACAAAAATAAATACATAAAAAATATAAATACTAAAATTTTATAAATAAAATTTCTTAAAATTAAGACTTAAAAATAATACCCAGGCCCGGATATCGCAATAAAAAACATCACACACATTCATCATACAATTAAATAATAATCATACAAACTTAAAATTAAGAGGTAATGGGAAAAGGGGAAAAAATTAAATTAAATATAAGCAACCCAAACCATGCAACCCGAATAAAAAAAAAACAAAAGACAAACCATGCTATCAAACCCGAATAAAAATAAAAAACCATGCACAAGCCAAGCAATAATAAAAACATGCCACTCGTACTCATTCTTACAAAAAGAAATTATAAATTAAAATCTTAAATTATAAATCACTCCTACATCATCCATCACACTCACACAATAATACAATAATTATATTAAAGAAACTAAAATTAAGCTTAAATAAAATTAATAATAAATCTTCTTCTTCCTGGTCCTGGTCCTGGTCCTGGTCCTGGTCCTCCTCTTGGTCCTTGGCATCCATGGGCATCCTTCAAGTTAGGCATCCTTCTCGTTGACTGGATCTGAAACTAGAATATATACCCCAATAGATTAATACCGGGCATATATATTACTATGAAAAAAAAGAAGGATGTAGAAATAAATATGCACCAGAAAAAAATAATTAGAGCGGCGGTGTGTCCTTGGATCTGGACCACCTTGTCGTCAATGCTCAGCAGCATCACTGTCCTTGAAATTATTCTGGTCCTCATAGGCCAGTCATGTCAGAATAGATTCCAGTAGACTCTAGCTTAGACATGTCGTATAAGATCTACTAAACAGTAAATCCAAATTATGTACCTAAACCTGAAAAAAAAAAATATTTAGAAAAAAGAACAAAATTCAATTGAAAGCCCGAGTAACTTCAATAGGGTGAGGATTAGGTAAGTCTCCGAAATCTTGAAAAAAATTAGAAAAAAATTATACGTCAAAACCTAAAAAATAAAAAAAAATTATAAAATAAAAAAAAAATTCGTGGTGAAATTACGGAACCTTTAGAAATCTGTAAAAAAAAAACAAAATGTTGATTTCTAAACCTAAAAAAAAAAAAGATTATAATTAAACATGTCGGGGCGGTTCTCGTATCTTGTTTTATTTTATGATTTCAAAATAATAATGCTAATAAAACTGAACTGTACGTGTAGCATTAGGCCACCAGCCAATCGATAAATCGAATCCCCGTTTTGATCGCACACAAAAGTCACTATAAAATCACATCATTATCAATATCATCAATAAAACCATTGCAGTCAATATTAATATCAATTGTGTAATGTGACCTGCCAGGGCCAATTACACTATCATTATAAAATGATAATGGTATTGATATTAATTATGGCAGCAACAATAATAATGAAAATACCGATAATAACATGATAATGATAGATATTCTTAGAGTATACGACAAAAGAGGATCGACATCGATCAAACCGGAGGGTTATGCATACCAGCTCAGAAAATCAGCATAGATTAAAAATTAAAATTAAAAAAACTATAGGGTAACCTGACCAGTTGCAATAAATTAATTCATTAATTGGAGAAAAAAAAATGACTCTAAAAACAATGGCTCTACTTCTGCAAAAATGACTCTAATAAAAGTGACTCTACTTTTGAAAAATAATGACTCTAATAAACTTGAATCTACTTTAAAAAAAAAAATGACTCTAATTCTAAAAAAAATGACTTCAATTGTATAAAAAATGAATTGAATTAAAAAAATGACTCGATTGTTAAAAAAATGACTCTAATTGAAGTGACTCTACTATTATAAAAGTGACTCAAATCTCCATAACTTTAATTTTTAAAAACAGGGGGGAGGGGGGAGAGGACAAGTACATTCACATTGAATTAATCGATAAAAATAAAAAAAATAAAAAAATGGTTCCTATTTAGGTGACTCTACTATTTCAAAAATGACTCGAATTGAATAACGATAAAAAAAATTGAGGGTGAATGAGCATTTACATGAAATTAATTAATTGAAATCGAACCCCTTTTCGACCGCACATAAAAATTACTATAAAATCACATCATTATCAATATCATCAATAAAACCATTGCAGTCAATATTAATATCAATTGTGTAATGTGACCTGCCAGGGCCAATTACACTATCATTATAGAATGATAATGGTATTGATATTAATTATGGCAGCAACAATAATAATGATAATACTGATAACAACATGATGATTATAGATATTCTTAGAGTATACGACAAAAGTGGATCGATATCAATTAAAAATTTAAATTTAAAAAACGATAGGGTAACTTGACCTAATGCCAAGTCTCGATTAGTGGAAAAAACAAAACTGACTCTACTTCAGATAAATTGATGGTAAATTAAGTGACTCTACTGTTTAAAAATGACTCGAATTGAATAACGACAAAAAAATTAGATGTGAATGAGCATTTACATTAAATGAATCAATTGTAATAAAAAATATAAAACTAGCTCTAATTTAAGTGACTCTACGTTTTAAAAACTGATTTTACTTTTAATAAATTGACGCTAAATTAAATGACTCGACTGCTTTCAAAATGACTCGACTTAGATAACGAAAAAAAAAATTGAGGGTAAATGAGCATTTACACGAAATTAATTAATTGAAATCGAACCCCTTTCCGACCGCACACAAAAATTACTATAAAATCACATCATTATCAATATCATCAATAGAACCATTGCAGTCAATATTAATATCAATTGTGTAATGTGACCTGCCAGGGCCAATTACACTATCATTATAAAATGATAATGGTATTGATATTAATTATGGCAGCAACAATAATAATGATAATACCGATAAAAACATGATGATAATAGATATTCTTAGAGTATACGACAAAAGTGGATCGACATTCAATTAAAAATTAAAATTTAAAAAACGATAGGGTAACTTGACCTAATGCCAAGTCTCGATTAGTGGGAAAAACAAAACTGACTCTACTTCAGATAAATTGATGATAAATTAAGTGACTCTACTGTTTAAAAATGACTCAAATTGACAAAAAAATTAGACGTAAATGAGCATTTACATTGAGTTAATCAGTTAATTGAAATAAAAAATGGAAAACTAGCTCTAATTTAAGTGACTCTACTTTTTAAAAACTGATTCTACCTCTAATAAATTAACACTAAATTAAATGACTCGACTTAGATCATGATAAAAAATTAAACTACTTAAAATGACTCTAGTTCTGTGAAAATGACTTTAATTTAAATGACTCGACCATTAAAAGGTCGACTATAATTCTAATAACTCTAAATTTATAAAATTGAAATTAAAAAAAAATAATTGGGGTGTAAATACATGTGTGATAAAAAAGTGAGTGTATGTGTGTTTCACTGTTTTTTAAAACGATAATAAAAACTTGCGATAATAAAAATGCCATTTGAATTAAATTTTTTATATAAAAAAAAAAAAAAAAAATAATAAAATGGATTTTTAATGTGACTCTAATCAAATTAATACTACATACAAGCAATGCTAACGAGTAAACTCAAGACTCTACAGTGATTGACACCTGATCGAGTGCCAGGTGTCTTTTTTAATCTAAATCTATATTTATGAATTTAAGGGTAAAAAAATTAGGGGTATAGATTGGTGTGTAAATTAAAGTCGCCGTAAGCGAGGTTGTGAGTAACCTCAACTTACGGCGACGTGTAAGGTATGACTCGATTTCATTGAAGATGAACAGAGTCTCAGTGGGTAGTGTAAGGGGGGGTGTATGTGAATTTAAGCTAAAAAATAAACCCTATGCAAAATTGATTCTAATTTTAAAACCCCTGGACCAGTAACTTAAATATCTAATAAAACGTGACGCTAATAATTGAATTTAAAAAAAAAAAGGGGGGGGGGGGTAAATCACCACTCTTATAAAAAAGGGATAGGGTGATTCTAATTTAAAAAAAACCCAAGTTATTTAATTAATCTACTTCCCCGATCAGTCTAGTGACATCAAAACCCCAGTCCTACATTATTCCCCTTCTATATTTACTAACTTATTAATTAACGCAGCAAAAGTGACTCTAATTATTTAAATAATAATAATAATAATAATAAATGAAAAATACACACCGCTCTACAGACACTTAAACACTTAAAAAAGAAAAGTTTTGATCAGAAAAATTTTTTATGGATTGAGACCGGCACCCAAATCGCACCCGGGTACTCAAAGGGTGGGACAGAATAATCCATTAAAAATTAAAACTGATCAGGGAAAATTTCTTTTTTCAGCTTTTTATACATTAAAAAATGAAAAAAATAAATTTTTTTTAAATTTTAATGTATAAAAAAAATATTTTATATACGCTGTTATGGTTGGCCACCCATAACAGCGTAACAATATTTTTCGCCTTTAAGATCTATAGAGCGATATATATTTTTAGACTCTAATTCGCGTGAATTTAATTTGACCTAAATTATAAGAACCAAGTGTCCTTATAATCCCTAATACCCATAAACCCCCAGCTAAATCACTAGACCAATATCCCATTTCGCGGAAAAAAACCCAATACGAATTAATTAAAAAAAAAAGGGTAAGAGTGGCAATTGTTGGGGAAGGGTTGGTTGATTCTACAATTTAACGCGTGATTCTACTGAGAGAATACTCTCAACGAAAAACCTATTACTGGTCCACTAATTAATCTAATTACCCCGATTTAAAAATTAAAAATTATCCTAGCAATACAAGGGAGTGAGTTGGGTATACGCAAAGTGCGTATTTATGTGTGTGAGGTGGGTAAAAAATGGTGTGTTTAAATTGTCAACAGCAGAAGGCTATTGATAAAAAATCAATCTATACCCCATGTTAAATTAAAAAAAAAAAAATGATAACTCCAGAAGGAAGTTATTTAATTTATAAGAAAAAGAAAAAAAAAGTTTACTCGGTTAGTACTGCTTGTGATTCAAAAGACTCTAATTAAAATGAATTTAAAAAAAAAAAAAAAAAAAAAAAAAACCAAGACTAAGTTCAAATAACTAAATGACTCTACTTTCTAAAAAGTAACTTAATTTAAATGGCATTTTTAAAAATTGAATGAATTTACTTTAATTGAATTAAACGCGAATGCTTTTACTGTAATTTGAATGACTCTACTTTTAAAAAACTGGTTCTAATTTAAATGACTCGACTTGCAAAAAAACTCGAATTTGATTTATTAAAGAAAAAAAAAAGTGTTGAAAAATATGTAACTCTATTTCTAATAAAATGTGGGTTAATCTAATTTTAAAAAGCTAATGTGTGTATGTGTTTATGAATTTACACCCTATTAATTGAATTATTAAAAAATGACTCGAATATTACTGATTCTACTGATTTTAAAATAAATTTAACTGCTCAATTTAATTTAAACAAACTAAAACTAATGTAAACGACTAGACTTTAGTTAAAAAAAAAAAAAAAAAAATAACTGAATTCAATGCAAATGCTCAATTTCAATTAAAAAAAAAATATCGATAAAAATGACTCGAATTTAAATTTAAAAAACTGAATGTGATTCAAATGACTCGACACGAATTTAAAAAAAAAAATTAATTTCATGCAAATGCTCAATTTCAATTAAAAAAAAAAATATTGATTAAAATGACTCGAATTTAAATTTAAAAAACTCAATTTGATTCAAATGACTCGAAACGAATTTAAAAAAAAAAATTATTTTCATGCAAATGCTCAATTTCAATTAAAAAAAAAAAATATTGATTAAAATGACTCGAATTTAAATTTAAAAAACTCAATTTGATTCAAATGACTCGAACCGAATTTAAAAAAAAAAATTATTTTCATGCAAATGCTCAATTTCAATTAAAAAAAAAAAATATTGATTAAAATGACTCGAATTTAAATTTAAAAAACTCAATTTGATTCAAATGACTCGAAACGAATTTAAAAAAAAAAATTATTTTCATGCAAATGCTCAATTTCAATTAAAAAAAAAAAATATTGATTAAAATGACTCGAATTTAAATTTAAAAAACTCGATTTGATTCAAATGACTCGACACGAATTTAAAAAAAAAAATTATTTTCATGCAAATGCTCAATTTCAATTAAAAAAAAAAATATTGATTAAAATGACTCGAATTTAAATTTAAAAAACTGAATGTGATTCGAATGACTCGACACGAATTTAAAAAAAAAAAAAAATTAATTTCATGCAAATGTTCGGCTTGATATTAAAAAATTTAATACGAATGACTCGACTCTTATTTAAAAAAACTCAATTTGATTTAAAAGACTCGACTTGAATTAAAAAAAACCGAATTTGATTTAAATGACTCGACTATTAAAAATCTGAATTTAATTTATTGCAAATGGCTCGACTTTAAATTTAAGAAACTAAATTGAATTCAAAAGACTCGACTATTAATAACCGTAATGAATTTAAATTAAAGAAAAAAAAAAAAAGATACGGAACCGTTGATAAATATTAAAAAGTGCAATTAAATAAATGGATTATAATGGAAAATAGAAAAGAGAGTGAGAAATCAAAAAACAATAACAAACCTCAACAGAGAAATAACTTTATTTCCCTGCCGAACGATGCCAGTTGATCAGCTGGTAGGATGACAGCTAGCAGTTCATTGAGGCTGGTCAGTGTTCTTTGGTTCCATCCTTCCTTCCCAGTCAAGACATCAGAAAATAATTTTTCCTCGTTGGAATCCATTGATAATCTATCTAAACAATCAACACTAATTAATATATAAAAATACTGTTGACTTGTATATTGAATGGAGTTGACAAAAAAATTTAAAAAAAAAAATTGATTTTTTCAACTTGCGAAAACGCTAGTTGAAAAAAAAAATTTTTTTCAAAAATGACTAATGACGTCATTAAGGGAAAAAAAAAATTAAAAAAAAAAGTCAACAGAATTTTTAAAAATAGTTGAACACGTCGAAAACGATGCGTACACATCGAATGTCGGGTGCTAACTAACCCTTTCCACCCTAGCCGTTAGGACGCTCACTTCACCCCCACTTCACCCCCACTTACTAGTCGACCAGCGCAGAAAATAATTTCATTGGTACCCTTCTCTCTAGGCGCATGTGGAAGGGATCTCCGGCCAATCGCGCCCTTATCCCCTGACTACCCTCCCCCCCGCTCTCTAGCAGCTATGACGCGTTCCTCACTCTCCTCACCCCTAAAATCTGATGCAACCTTTTTTTTAATTTAATAATTTCTTAATATTAATAAAATTTTTATGTTTTTTATTCTAAAATCTATTTAATTCACATATAATAATGCATATGCAACTAATTAACGCAAATTCACATGCAAATGAAGCACGCGAACTCGTTTAATTGTCGATTAAAAAGTCTAGTCGATAAAAAAATGTGCTTTAATAATTAAATAAAATTATTATAGATCTTCTAATGTTTAAATAAGATCTATTTCATTTAATTATTTATATAATTTCGAATTCAGTGAATAAGTTTTGATGATATTTAATCAAACGTTAAAGTAAACTAGAATTCAAAATTAAAAGCACAAGTTCAAGTCTAAAAAATCTCCCGCGAGAATAAGTCGCGAGTTTCTCAGTGCGCATGCGATCTACGTTGGAAACAGATCAAAGAAACTTGTCGTTTCTCTACAAAAATACTTGACGTTGATAATAAATTTAATTATCAACCCTTAAAAATTTACTTATTATAATTTAATTAATAAACTAGTTTGTGTGTCCATCAAATTGCTAGTGAAAATATTAAAATGTGCAACAGTGGCCGCAGATCTGTCAACAATCTAACCTAAAGTTCATTTGTCCATAAAAACAAATCGAAGATATCAAGAATAAGACACGAGTAAGTAGTAATTGAACAGTTTACTGATTCAAAATCTATTATTTCATGTTCTTGAATATCCCTGAGTAAAAAGTCAATTTTTTAAAATTAATCAATCACGAATTACAACATAATCAATTGTCTTTCTTCTTTCTGAGGGATGAAACTTTTTCTACTTTTATATTTAAATAATTAAACCACGTAAATTTATTACTTTCTAACAAATATTAATTAATAATAATCTTCATTTCAGATATATAACAAAAAACAATTTTCATATTATATGTGCACATATATTTTTTTCATCAACTTATATGAGATTATTGATATGAGTTTATTTTCGCATGGGGTTTTTTCCGGTCTGAAAGAAATAATTCAGAAAGAAAAATTCCTGGCACTCTACAAAGGAAATTTTGCTCAAATGATTAGAATATTTCCTTATGCTGCCACTCAGTTTACCTCATATGAAATATGTAAAAAGGTTTGATGCTTATTTTTATTGTTATTTTAATTATTTACGCAAATAGTTATTAGAGTTGAGAAGTGACGGCGATGATTTATAAGTTTTCAATGTAAGTGACAAAAAAATCGTTTACTTTTAAAAACAAAAATTTATTTTGAGATACGCGCAGCTCATTCTCGCTGAAAATTTGTTACATTTAAACAGAAATTTAATTCAAAGAAAGACTCGACTTAAACATTCAAAAGATAATCTCTTACGATTTACGACTTCAATATAAAAAAAACTCAATTCAATGCAAATGCAATTAATAGCAACCTGATGGACACTCATACTAGTCCACCAATTAAATCATGACAAATTAATTGTTTAGGGTTAATAATTAAATTTATAATTTACGTCAACTATTTTAGTAGAGAAACGACAAGTTTTTTTGATGTCTTTCCAACGTAGATCGCATGCGCACTGAGAAACGCGCGACTTATTCTCGCGGGAGATTTTTTAGACTTGAACTTGTGCTGGTAGTTTTGAATTCTAGTTTACTTTAACGTTTGATTAAATATCATCAAAACTTATTCACTGAATTCGAAATTATTTTAATAATCAAATGAAATAGATCTCATTCAAACATTAAAAGATCTAAAATAATTTTATTAAATAATTGGAGGAAATTTTTTTATTGCCGACACTTTTTAATCAACAATTAAACGAGTTCGCGTGCTTCATTTGCATGTGAATTTGAGTTAATTGGTAAAATATGCATTAATTCATATAAATTAAATAGATTTTAGCATGAAAAACATAAAAATTTCATGAAAATTTTATTAAAAATTAAAGAATTATTAAATTAAAAAAACGATTGCATCAGATTTTAGGGGTGAGGGGAGTGAGGAACGCGTCATAGCTGTTAGAGAGCGGGGGGGAGAATTGCGCCCTTATCTCCTAGCTACCCCCCCCCCCGCTTTCTAGCAGCTATGACGCGTTTCTCACTCCCCTCACCCCTAAAATCTGATGCAATCATTTTTTTAATTTAATAATTCCTTAATTTTTAATAAAATTTTTATGTTTTTTATTCTAAAATCTATTTAATTTACATATATTAATGCATATGCAACTAATTAACGCAAATTCACATGCAAATGAAGCACGCGAACTCGTTTAATTGTCGATTTAAAAGTGTCGGCAATAAAAAAATGTGCTTCAATAATTAAATAAAATTATTATAGATCTTCTAATGTTCAAATAAGATCTATTTCATTTAATTATTTATATAATTTCGACTTAAGTTATTACGTTTAGATGATAATTAATTAAACGTTAAAGTAATCGACATTTTAAAACTAACGGCACAAGTTTAAATCCAAAAAATCTCCCGCGAGAATGAGTCGCGCGTTTCTCAGTGCGCATGCGATCTACGTTGGAAACATCAAAGAAACTTGTCGTTTCTCAACAAAAATAGTTGACGTAAATTATAAATTTAATTGTCAACCTTAAAAAATTTAAAATGTCTTGTATTATCTGACGCTGATTGAATTCATAATAAAGCAAACCTGTACTGATAATTAATTTTCATTTTTTTTTTATCTATTACTATTTTTATTATTCATCGGTATTTCTTGGACAGTCATTGCATAAATAGTGAGCCAGGTACTTCATACAGTAAAATTGGAGATAATCAAATGAGAAGAATGAAAAACCAGCATATGGTATCATGCCCAGTATAGTTGGCCAAAATCCACGATACAATGCCGTTAACCCTCCTTCCTAAAATAATTATATTATGATAAATAAATATAATTATATTTTTTAACTGACTTGTAAAACTCACGTCTTTGAAAATAGACATTACGGTGTGGACAATCCGGTGTAAATATGCTCACCGGTCACTTGAAATGCAAGTCTAGCTCTGATAGTATCCAGAGGATATGTCTGAGTAACTGACGTCACTCCAGCACATAATCCAGCAATAAATTTGTCTCCATGAGAATTTTTACCAAACACCGTTCCTAAATACTGCAAATATTTAATCAGATAACTCTTAAAATACTGGATTTATAAAAAAATTTGCGGATACCTTTTTTGTAGGAAATTTAATTCTCGACAAACTTGGTCTTATGTATTTTTATCGCATCTTCAATAATTTAGCCGTTGTTCAAGTTTTTTGCATCAGCAAATAAACAATTCTATGAAAAATTTTATATTTTATCTGAAACTATGATTCAAATTTTAGAGATACGATAAAAATATACAGATACACTTTTGTAGAGAATTTAATTCTGAGAAAAAAAAACATTTGCACCTTTGTACGTAAACTCAATAGTTGTGATGTAATTTGCAGAAAAAATTTACCTGAAATAAAAAATGACCTGGGGTCAAATATCTGTTGTAATAAAATAACTATTTGCGTAAATAATTTAAATAACAATAAAAATAAGCATCAAACCTTTTTATATATTTCAAATGAGGTATACTGAGTGGCAGCATAAGGCAATATTCTAATCATTTGAGCAAAATTTTCTTTGTAGAGTGCCAGGAATTTTTCTTTCTGAATTATTTCTTTCAGACCGGAAAAAACCCCATACGAAAATAAACTCATATCAATAATCTCATATAAGTTGATGAAAAAAATATATGTGCACATATAATATGAAAATTGTTTTTTATTACATATCTGAAATGAAGATTATTATTAATTAATATTTGTTAGAGAGTAATAAATTTACGTGGTTTAATTATTTAAATATAAAAGTAGAAAAAGTTTCATCCCTCAGAAAGAAGAAAGACAATTGATTATGTTGTAATTCGTGATGATTAATTTTTAAAAATTGACTTTTTACTCGGGGATAATAAAGAACATGAAATAATAGATTTTGAATCAGTAAACTGTTCAATTACTACTTACTCGTGTCTTATTCTTGATATCTTCGATTTGTTTTTATGGACAAATGAACTTTAGGTTAGATTGTTGACAGATCTGCGGCCACTGTTGCACATTTTAATATTTTCACTAGCAATTTGATGGACACACAAACTAGTTTATTAATTAAATTATAATAAGTAAATTTTTTAAGGTTGACAATTAAATTTATAATTTACGTCAACTATTTTTGTAGAGAAACGACAAGTTTCTTTGATCTGTTTCCAACGTAGATCGCGTGCGCACTGAGAAACGCGCAACTTATTCTCGCGGAAGATTTTTTAGACTTGAACTTGTGCTTTTAATTTTGAATTCTAGATTACTTTAACGTTTGATTAAATATCATCAAAACATATTGACTGAATTCGAAATTATTTTAATAATTAAGTGAAATAGATCTTATTCAAACATCAAAAGATCTATAATAATTTTATTTAATTATTAAAGCACATTTTTTTATCGACTAGACTTTTTAATCAACAATTAAACGAGTTCGCGTGCTTCATTTGCATGTGAATTTGCGTTAATTAGTTGCATATGCATTATTATATGTGTATTAAATAGATTTTAGAATAAAAAACATAAAAATTTTATTAATATTAAGGAATTATTAAATTAAAAAAAAGGTTGCATCAGATTTTAGGGGTGAGGAGAGTGAGGAACGCGTCATAGCTGCTAGAGAGCGGGGGGGAGGGTAGTCAGGGGATAAGGGCGCGATTGGCCGGAAATCCCCTCCACTTGCGTAGAGAGGGAAGGGTACCAACGAAATTGTATTTTGCGCTGGGCGACTAGTAAGTGGGGGTGAAGTGGGGGTGAAGTGAGCGTCCTAAGGGCTAGGGTGGAAAGGGTTAGTTAGCACCCGACATTCGATGTGTACGCATCGTTTTCGACGTGTTCAACTATTTTTAAAAATTCTGTTGACTTTTTTTTTTAATTTTTTTTTTTCCTTAATGACGTCATTAGTCATTTTTGAAAAAAATTTTTTTTTTCAACCGGCGTCTACGCAAGTTGAAAAAATCAATTTTTTTTTTTAAATTTTTTTGTCAACCCAATTGAATATACAAGTCAACAGTATTTTTATTTATTAATTAGTGTTGATTGTTTAGATAGATTATCAATGGATTCCAACGATGAAAAGTTTTTTTTCTGATGTCTTGACTGGAAGGAAGGATGGAACCAAAGAACACTGACCAGCCTCAATGAACTGCTAGCTGTCATCCTACCAGCTGATCAACTGGCATCGTTCGGCAGGGAAATAAAGTTATTTCTCTGTTGAGGTTTGTTATTGTTTTTTAGTTTCTGTCACTCTTTTCTCTTCTCCATTATAATCCATTTATTTAATTGCACTTTTTAATATTTATCAACGGTTCCGTATCTTTTTTTTTTTTTTTCTTTAATTTAAATTCATTACGGTTTTAAATAGTCGAGTCTTTTGAATTCAATTTAGTTTTTTTTAATTAAAGTCGAGCCATTTGCAATAAATTAAATTCAGATTTTTAATAGTCGAGTCATTTAAATCAAATTCGGTTTTTTTTAATTCAAGTCGAGTCTTTTAAATCAAATTGAGTTTTTTTAAATTAGAGTCGAGTCATTCGTAATAAATTTTTTAATATCAAGCCGAACATTTGCATGAAATTAATTTTTTTTTTTTTTTAAATTCGTGTCGAGTCATTTGAATCACATTCAGTTTTTTAAATTTAAATTCGAGTCATTTTATTTATTTATTTATTTTTTTAATTGAAATTGAGCATTTGCATGGAATTAATTTTTTTTTTTTTAAATTTGTGTCGAGTCATTTGAATCACATTCAGTTTTTTAAATTTAAATTCGAGTCATTTTATTTATTTATTTATTTTTTTAATTGAAATTGAGCATTTGCATGGAAATAATTTTTTTTTTAAATTCGTGTCGCGTCATTTGAATCACATTCAGTTTTTTAAATTTAAATTCGAGTCATTTTCATCAATATTTTTTTTTTTAATTGAAATTGAGCATTTGCATGGAATTAATTTTTTTTTTTTTTAAATTCGTGTCGAGTCATTTGAATCAAATTGAGTTTTTTTAATTTAAATTCGAGTCATTTTATTTATTTATTTTTTTTTTTAATTGAAATTGAGCATTTGCATTGAATTCAGTTATTTTTTTTTTCTTTTTTTTTTTTACTAAAGTCTAGTCGTTTACATTAGTTTTAGTTTTCTTAAATTAAATTCGAGTAGTTAAATTTATTTTAAAATCAGTAGAATCAGTAATATTCGAGTCATCTTTTGATAATTAAATTAATATATCTATTATTGGGGTGTGAATTCATAAACACAAATTTCACATTAACTTTTTAAAATTAGATTAACCCACATTTTATTAGAAATAGAATTACATATTTTTCAACACTTTTTTTTTTTTTTTTAATAAATTAAATTCGAGTTTTTTTGCAAGTCGAGTCATTTAAATTAGAGACAGTTTTTTAAAAGTAGAGTCATTTTAATTACAGTAAAAGCATTCGCGTTTAATTAAAGTAATTTCATTCAATTTTACAAAATGCCATTCAAATTAAGTTACTTTTTAGAAAGTAGAGTCATTTAGTTTTTTCAACTTAGTCTTGGTTTTTTTATTTTTTTTTTTTTTTAAATTCATTTTAATTAGAGTCTTTTGAATCACAAGCAGTACTAACCGAGTAAACTTTTTTTTTCTTTTTCTTATAAATTAAATAACTTCCTTCTGGAGTTATCATTTCTTTTTTTTTAATTTAACATGGGGTATAGATTGATTTTTTATCAATAGCCTTCTGCTGTTGACAATTTAAACACACCATTTTTTACCCACCTCACACACATAAATACGCACTTTGCGTATACCCAACTCACTCCCTTGTATTGCTAGGATAATTTTTAATTTTTAAATCGGGGTAATTAGATTAATTAGTGGACCAGTAATAGGTTTTTCGTTGAGAGTATTCTCTCAGTAGAATCACGCGTTAAATTGTAGAATCAACCAACCCTTCCCCAACAATTGCCACTCTTACCCTTTTTTTTTTTTTTAATTAATTCGTATTGGGTTTTTTTCCGCGAAATGGGATATTGGTCTAGTGATTTAGCTGGGGGTTTATGGGTATTAGGGATTATAAGGACACTTGGTTCTTATAATTTAGGTCAAATTAAATTCACGCGAATTAGAGTCTAAAAATATATATCGCTCTATAGATCTTAAAGGCGAAAAATATTGTTACGCTGTTATGGGTGGCCAACCATAACAGCGTATATAAAATATTTTTTTTATACATTAAAATTTAAAAAAAATTTATTTTTTTCATTTTTTAATGCATAAAAAGCTGAAAAAAGAAATTTTCCCTGATCAGTTTTAATTTTTAATGGATTATTCTGTCCCACCCTTTGAGTACCCGGGTGCGATTTGGGTGCCGGTCTCAATCCATAAAAAATTTTTCTGATCATAACTTTTCTTTTTTAAGTGTTTAAGTGTCTGTAGAGCGGTGTGTATTTTTCATTTATTATTATTATTATTATTTAAATAATTAGAGTCACTTTTGCTGCGTTAATTAATAAGTTAGTAACTATAGAAGGGGAATAATATAGGACTGGGGTTTTGATGTCACTAGACTGATCGGGGAAGTAGATTAATTAAATAACTTGGGTTTTTTTTAAATTAGAGTCACCTTATCCCTTTTTTATAAGAGTGGTGATTTACCCCCCCCCCTTTTTTTTTCTTTAAATTCAAGTATTAGCGTCACGCTTTTATTAGATATTTAAGTTACTGGTCCAGGGGTTTTGAAATTAGAATCAATTTTGCATAGGGTTTATTTTTTAGCTTAAATTCACATACACCCCCCCTTACACTACCCACTGAGACTCTGTTCATCTTCAATGAAATCGAGTCTTACCTTACACGTCGCCGTAAGTTGAGGTTACTCACAACCTCGCTTACGGCGACTTTAATTTACACACCAATCTATACCCCTAATTTTTTTACCCTTAAATTCATAAATGTAGATTTAAATTAAAAAAGACACCTGGCACTCGGTCAGGTGTCAATAGCTGTAGAGTCTTGAGTTTACTCGTTAGCATTGCTTGTATGTAGTATTAATTTGATTAGAGTCACATTAAAAATCTATTTTTTTTTTTTTTTTTTTTTTATATAAAAAATTTAATTCAAATGGCATTTTTGCGTAAAAAAAACCCTGGCACTATGTCAGGCGGTCGCGTTATTTAATTGTTAGTTTTTTTGTAATATAAATCTTGATCTTCTGAGCTGGTACGCATAACCCTCCGGTTCGATCGATGTCGATCCTCATTGGTCGTATACTCTAAGAATATCTATCATTATCATGTTTTTATCGGTATTATCATTATTATTGTTGCTGCCATAATTAATATCAATACCATTATCATATTATATAATGATAGTGTAATTGGCCCTAACAGGTCACATTACACAATTGATATTAATATTGACTGCAATGGTTTTATTGATGATATCATAATGATGTGATTTTATAGTGACTTTTGTGTGCGATCAAAACGGGGATTCGATTTATCGATTGGCTGGTGGCCTAATGCTACACATACGGTTCGGTTTTGATGGAAATATATTACGTAGTTTTTATTATTGCTTAAAAAATCAGACAAACACACATACACACTTTTCTATCACACATGTATTTGCACCCCAATAATTTTTTTCATTTCAATTTTATAAAAGTAGAGATTTGAATTAAAGTCAGCTTTTTTATGGCATAGTCATTTAAATTAGAGTAATTTTTACATAATTAGAGTCATTTTAAGTACCGTAAGTTTTCAATGGTTTTAATTTCAATTAATTGATTTAATATAAATGCTCATTCATCCTTAATTTTTTTTATCGTTATCTGAGCCGAGTCATTTAATTTAGCGTCAATTTATTAGAACTAGAGTCAGTTTTATTGGTATCGAGTCATTTTTTAAACAGTAGAGTCACTTAATTTTGCTTCGATTTAATAAAAGTAGAGTCAGTTTCAAAAAGTAGAGTCGTTTTTTAAATTTCACTTTTTAATTGAGGTTGATCTATTTTCGACGTATACTCTAAGAATATCTATTATTCTCATGTTGTTATCGGTATTATCATTATTATTGTTGCTGCCATTATTAATATCAATACCATTATCATTTTATAATGATAGTGTAATTGGCCCTGGCAGGTCACATTACACAATTGATATTAATATTGACTGCAATGGTTTTATTGATGATATTGATAATGATATGAGTTGATAGTAATTTTTGTGTGTTGTCGAAAGGGGATTCGATTTTAATTAATTAATTTAATGTAAATGCTCATTCATCCTCAATTTTTTTTTTCGTTATCTAAGTCGAGTCATTTTGAAAGCAGTCGAGTCATTTAATTTAGCGTCAATTTATTAAAAGTAAAATCAGTTTTCGAAAAGTAGAGTCACTTAAATTAGAGCTAGTTTTATATTTTTTATTACAATTGATTAATTTAATGTAAATGCTCATTTTCCCCTAATTTTATTTCATCGTTATTTAATTCGAGTAATTTTTAAGACAGTCGAGTCCTTTAATTTAACGTCATTTTGATAGGAATAGAGTCAGCTTTTAAAAAGTAGAGTCATTTGAGTTAGAGCCATTTTTTAAAAATTTTTCTATTTTTTATTTAAATTTATTAATTAACTTAATGTAAATGCTCATTCACGTCTAATTTTTTTGTCGTTATTCAATTCGAGTAATTTTTAAGACAGTCGAGTCCTTTAATTTAACGTCATTTTGATAGAAATAGAGTCAGTTTTGTTTTTCCCACTAATCGAGACTTGGCATTAGGTCAGGTTACTCTATCGCTTTTTAAATTTCAATTTTTAATTGAATGTCGATCCACTTTTGTCGTATACTCTAAGAATATCTATAATCATCATGTTGTTATCAGTATTATCATTATTATTGTTGCTGTCATAATTAATATCAATACCATTATCATTTTATAATGATAGTGTAATTGGCCCTGGCAGGTCACATTACACAATTGATATTAATATTGACTGCAATGGTTTTATTGATGATATTGATAATGATGTGATTTTATAGTAATTTTTGTGTGCGGTCGAAAAGGGGTTCGATTTCAATTAATTAATTCCGTGTAAATGCTCATTCATCCTTAATTTTTTTTATCGTTATCTGAGCCGAGTTATTTAATTTAGCATCAATTTAATAGTAGTAGAGTCAGTTTTATCGGTATAGAGTCATTTTTTAAACAGTAGAGTCACTTAATTTAGCGTCAATTTAATAAAAGTAGAGTCAGTTTTCAAAAAGTAGAGTCACTTGAATTAGAGCCAGTTTTTTTTTTTAATTTTTTATTACAATTAATAAATTTAATGCAAACGCTCATTTATCCTCAATTTTTTATCGTTATTTAATTCGAGTCATTTTTTAAATAGTAGTCTTACGTAATTTAGCATCAATTTAGTAGTAGTAGAGTCAGTTTCATCGGTATAGAGTAGTTTTTATTAAAGTAGAGTCAGTTTTGTTTTCCCCGCTAATCGAGACTTGGCATTAGGTCAGGTTACCCTATCGTTTTTTAAATTTCAATTTTTAATTGAGGTCGATCTACTTTCGACGTATACTCTAAGAATATCTATTATTCTCATGTTGTTATCGGTATTATCATTATTATTGTTGCTGCCATAATTAATATCAATACCATTATCATTTTATAATGATAGTGTAATTGGCCCTGGCAGGTCACATTACACAATTGATATTAATATTGACTGCAATGGTTTTATTGATGATATTGATAACGATGTGATTTTATAGTAATTTTTGTGTGCTGTCGAAAGGGGATTCGATTTTAATTAATTAATTTCATGTAAATGCTCATTCACCCTCAATTTTTTTTATCGTTATTCAATTCGAGCCATTTTTTAAATAGTCGAGTCATTTAATTTAGAGTAAATTTAATAGAAGTAGAATCAGTTTTTAAAAAGTAGAGTCACTTAAATTAGAGCCAGTTTTTTTGAATTTTTTTTTATTTCAATCGATTGATTTATTTTAAATGTACTTTCACCCCCCCCCCTCCCTTCCCCCATCATTTTTTTTTTTAAATTAAAGTTCTGGAGATTCGAGTCACTTTCATAAAAGTAGAGTCACTTCAATTAGAGTCATTTTTTAAATAGTAGAGTCATTTAATTCGATTCATTTTTTATACAATTGAAGTCATTCTTTTAAAATTAGAGTTAATTTTTTTTTTCCCCAAAAGTAGAGTCACTTTTATTAGAGTCATTTTTGCAGAAGTAGAGTCATTGTTTTTAGAGTCAGTTTTTTTTTCTCCAATTAATGAATTAATTTATTGCAACTGGTCAGGTTACCCTATAGTTTTTTTAATTTTAATTTTTAATACATGCTAAGATACGAGAACCGCCCGACATGTTTGATGATAATCTTTTTTTTTTTTTTAGGTTTAGAAATAATTATTTTTTCTCGTTTTTTTTTTTTTCTATAGATTTTTCGAGATTACGGAACTTCATAATGAATTTTTTTTTTCTATTTTATAAATTTTTTTTCTTTTTTAGGTTTGGACGCATAATTTTTTTCTAATTTTTTTCAGTAGATTTTTAAGATTCCAGAGACTTACCTAATCCTCACCCGATTGAAGTTACTCGGACTTTCCATTAATTTTTTCTTTTTTTCTAAATGTTTTTTTTTTTCAGGTTTAGGTACATAGTTTGGATTTACTTTTTGGTAGATCTTTTATGACGTGTCTAATCTAGAGTCCACTGGAATCTATATTGACATGACTGGTCTGTGAGGACCAGATTAATTTTGGAGACAGTGATGCTGCTGAGCATTGACGACAAGGTGGTCCAGATCCAAGGACACACCGCCGCTCTAATTCTTTTTTTCTGGTGCATATTTATTTCTACATCCTTCTTTTTTTTCATAGTAATATATATGCCCGGTATTAATCTATTGGGGTATATATTTTAGTTTCAGATCCAGTCAACAAGAAGGATGCCCAACTTGAAGGATGCCCAGGGATGCCAAGGACCAAGAGGAGGACCAGAACCAGGACCAGGACCAGGACCAGGACCAGGAAGATTAGTTATTAATTTTATTTAAGCTTAATTTTAATTTCTATTATATAATTATTGTATTATGGTGTGAGTGTGATGGATGATGTAGGAGTGATTTATAATTTAAGATTTTAATTTATAATTTTTTTTGTAAGAATGAGTACGAGTGGCATGTTTTTATTATTGCTTGGCTTGTGCATGGTTTTTTTTTTTTTTTAATTCGGGTTTGATTGCATGGTTTTGGTTGTTTATGTTTAATTTAATTTTTTCCCCTTTCTCCCATTACCTCTTAATTTTAAGTTTGTATGATTATTATTTAATTGTATGATGAATGTGTGTGATGTTTTTTATTGCGATATCCGGGCCTGGGTATTATTTTTAAGTCTTAATTTTAAGAAATTTTATTTATAAAATTTCAGTATTTATATTCTTTATGTATTTATTTTCGTAATTTTGTACTGTATAATATTTTGTATTTATTGTCATTTAGCTTTTTTGTTGGTCACCAATCGAGTGACCACTGTGTTGGTCGGGTTTTATCACTGATAAAATCCTCCGATTTAAACCGATAGATTCCGGGTCTATCGGATTTTTATCGGAGTATTTTATCAGTGTCGAGGTTTCCCAAACGGGCTATTTTCTTTCTACCAAAAGAAAATAGCTTAGACCACTACAATTGTATTTTTAAATAAATACAATTGTAGGTGAATGCGCACAGTATAGGAAGTCGGTCCTCAGCCGCTTTTTTTTTTTTTTTTTTAAATAATAAATTTTTACTTTTATTATTTTTAATCGAGCATTTATAATTGAAAAAAAAAACCTTTCCTTTATTTTTAATTAAATATTTTAGTCTATAAGTAGAAATAAGTATATATAAGAAAGTGAGAAATAACTACAGTTAAAAAGAAGCCGAAGAATTCTTATAAACGCAGGTAAATATTATAAATAATAAACATTTATGCAGTTAAATAAACGAAAAAATATGAATTATGAAAAAATATATATATTTATGCATATATATTATGGATAATTTTTTTTTTATAATTATTTAAATTTTTTATTCACTTCTTCTTCAAAATATTTATTTCCTGTATGACATTCGTCTTACCGAAAATGAATATTACTGTGAAGAATTAAATGAGAAAAATTAATTTCAATTTTATATATATATATTTATTTTAAAAAGAAAAACAAATCTCTGCAGAATGTTTTCTGAAAAATTTTTTATTTTTTTAAATGTTTGCGCATGCGCGCTAGAATATTGTTTTTTTTTTTTTTTTTTTTTTTTCATCAATTCTAATTTTCCTACAGTGAGCAATTCTGATTTAAATAAGAAAATACCCCTTTTTTATTTTGAATTTAATATTTTATTTATTAATGTATGTATGTAATTAAGTACAAATAAACAAAAAATATTATTATTATTATTATTATTATTATTATTTATTGTTTATTGGCCATGAAGTTGTAACTCCTTGCGGCCATCCAAAACAGATACATTTAATCGTATAATATACATTATTGTTATTAACAAAAGTGATTATTTACATTTATTGATCATATTTATTCATATACATACTTATATTTACTTAATAATAATAAATATCAAAGAAAATAAAAAAAGAGAACGAAATATCATTAAAAAACTACTTCTGGGTGACTAGATCAGTAAATTTTTAAATGTTCGCGCATGCGCATTGATAAAACTATACATTCCTACTTATTGACAAGTGTATGCATGTAAAAAGTCTGTCCTCAGTCACCTTGTTTTTTAATAATAAATTTTTATTTCAATTGTTGAGAATTATTATTGTTATTTTTTTTAAAAACTTTTTCTTTCTCTCTAATTAAATATTTAATTTTACAAATAAAACTAAGTGAATATTAAAAACCAAAAATAAATTTATTTATGAAGAAAAAATTACTCACAAAAATACAGGTAAGTAACAAAAAAATTATTCCTGGAAGTGAATAAAACAAAATTTCATTATAAGTGTAAATATGTGCAAAAAACTCCTAATCCAACACCTGCTTTGGCCCTGCTTTTTTTGAAAATTTGCAATTTTTATAGCGGGAAGTTTATAATAGCTATCTCCTCGGCTTGCAGGCACACCGTCAAAAGTAAAAATTTCAGAAGTATACCAACTTCAGAAACTCACAGTTAGGAATGTAAAAAATAAAGATGGTTCATAATTCAGAATGACAAATCATCACCTTGTCAAAAACATCGAATCTCTAATCTTTATATCAACACATACTCAGAATTTACAATATTCATTCTTTCGTAATAAAGAATTAACAATATTTAGAATGACAATATTTCAGAAATCCAATACTTCCGAAATATTCAAACTACGAACGCCAATTCTTCAGAATTACATTTTATACGAATGACCATTTTAGTAAAATTTTCTAAGCTTTGCTGACAGTCGGTATTACAGACTTTCCCTATGAATTTACCATTATCATGTGAGTGCTTTGGCGGATTGATTGGGTTTAAAAAATTTGTATGACTCGTTATGTAATAATTATATATGAATTTTACGAGTTTAATTTGTATGAAACGATTATATCGCGTTACAAATGCCATAAGGGCGTATCAGCCTATTATACGCCCTTATGGCACCCGGGTGCCATAAGGGCGTACCAATAAATTTTTTTCGGGAATCGACGTAGTTATGCCTGAAACGGGCAGAAATGCAAAAAAAAATTTTGGTACGCCCTTATGGCACCCAGGATCCCTACCGGGAGCCATAAGGGCGTACCAAAAAATTTTTTTTTGGGAAACAACGTACTTTTCCTTGAAACGCGTAGAAATGACAAAAAAAAAATTTTTTTTTCGGGAAACAACGTATTTTTACTTGAAACGCGTAGAAATGACGAAAAAAAAATTTTTTTGTACGCCCTTATGGCTCCCGGTGGGTACCTCGGGTGCCATAAGGGCGTATCAAAAAATTTCAAATTTGAAAAAATTTTTTTTTTGTCATTTCTACGCGTTTCAAGGAAAAGTACGTTGTTTCCCGAAAAAAAAATTTTTTGGTACGCCCTTATGGCTCCCGGTGGGTACCTCGGGTGCCATAAGGGCGTACTAAAATTTTTTTTTGCGTTTCTGCCCGTTTCAGGCATAACTACGTCGATTCCCGGAAAAAATTTTTTTATACGCCCTTATGCCTTTTCAAGGGCATTTTTTGTGGGATACGCCCTTATGGCTTCAGTAACGCGATATTGAATGTACTGAATTAAGATAGAAGTGCTATTTGTGGCCAGTAATAATTAAGTTCTAATAACTCTCTAATCATGAATAAGTGAAAATAAGTGAAGATTTACTAATGCCAAGTGCAAACCGAACCACTAATTTCAAAAAGTGGTTCGGTTGGCACTCAGAATTAGTGAATATTCACTTATTCATGTTTAGAAAGAATAGTTGAGTTATAATTATTTAAGCTTCAACATAAAATCGTAAAATTAGTGACATAATTTTTTTAACACATACTAATAAACAATATAATCTCATCTGAATAGAAAAAATAGAATTATCACCAGTTAAATTTTTACGAGAAATCCCAGAGACATACCATTGAAATTCTATAGAAAATATAAAAATTATAACCAGTTAAATTTTTACGAGAAATCCCAGAGACATACCATTGAAATTCTATAAAAAATATAAAAATTATAACCAGTTAAATTTTTACGAGAAATCCCAGAGACATACCATTGAAATTCTATAAAAAATATAAAAATTATAACCAGTTAAATTTTTACGAGAAATCCCAGAGACATACCATTGAAATTCTATAGAAAATATAAAAATTATAACCAGTTAAATTTTTACGAGAAATCCCAGAGACATACCATTGAAATTCTATAGAAAATATAAAAATTATAACCAGTTAAATTTTTACGAGAAATCCCAGAGACATACCATTGAAATTCTATAGAAAATATAAAAATTATAACCAGTTAAATTTTTACGAGAAATCCCAGAGACATACCATTGAAATTCTATAGAAAATATAAAAATTATAACCAGTTAAATTTTTACGAGAAATCCCAGAGACATACCATTGAAATTCTATAGAAAATATAAAAATTATAACCAGTTAAATTTTTACGAGAAATCCCAGAGACATACCATTGAAATTCTATAGAAAATATAAAAATTATAACCAGTTAAATTTTTACGAGAAATCCCAGAGACATACCATTGAAATTCTATAGAAAATATAAAAATTATAACCAGTTAAATTTTTACGAGAAATCCCAGAGACATACCATTGAAATTCTATAGAAAATATAAAAATTATAACCAGTTAAATTTTTACGAGAAATCCCAGAGACATACCATTGAAATTCTATAGAAAATATAAAAATTATAACCAGTTAAATTTTTACGAGAAATCCCAGAGACATAACATTGAAATTCTATAGAAAATATAAAAATTATAACCAGTTAAATTTTTACGAGAAATCCCAGAGACATACCATTGAAATTCTATAGAAAATATAAAAATTATAACCAGTTAAATTTTTACGAGAAATCCCAGAGACATACCATTGAAATTCTATAGAAAATATAAAAATTATAACCAGTTAAATTTTTACGAGAAATCCCAGAGACATACCATTGAAATTCTATAGAAAATATAAAAATTATAACCAGTTAAATTTTTACGAGAAATCCCAGAGACATACCATTGAAATTCTATAGAAAATATAAAAATTATAACCAGTTAAATTTTTACGAGAAATCCCAGAGACATACCATTGAAATTCTATAGAAAATATAAAAATTATAACCAGTTAAATTTTTACGAGAAATCCCAGAGACATAACATTGAAATTCTATAGAAAATATAAAAATTATAACCAGTTAAATTTTTACGAGAAATCCCAGAGACATACCATTGAAATTCTATAGAAAATATAAAAATTATAACCAGTTAAATTTTTACGAGAAATCCCAGAGACATACCATTGAAATTCTATAGAAAATATAAAAATTATAACCAGTTAAATTTTTACGAGAAATCCCAGAGACATACCATTGAAATTCTATAGAAAATATAAAAATTATAACCAGTTAAATTTTTACGAGAAATCCCAGAGACATACCATTGAAATTCTATAGAAAATATAAAAATTATAACCAGTTAAATTTTTACGAGAAATCCCAGAGACATACCATTGAAATTCTATAGAAAATATAAAAATTATAACCAGTTAATTTTTTACGAGAAATCCCAGAGACATACCATTGAAATTCTATAGAAAATATAAAAATTATAACCAGTTAAATTTTTACGAGAAATCCCAGAGACATACCATTGAAATTCTATAGAAAATATAAAAATTATAACCAGTTAAATTTTTACGAGAAATCCCAGAGACATACCATTGAAATTCTATAGAAAATATAAAAATTATAACCAGTTAAATTTTTACGAGAAATCCCAGAGACATACCATTGAAATTCTATAGAAAATATAAAAATTATAACCAGTTAAATTTTTACGAGAAATCCCAGAGACATACCATTGAAATTCTATAGAAAATATAAAAATTATAACCAGTTAAATTTTTACGAGAAATCCCAGAGACATACCATTGAAATTCTATAGAAAATATAAAAATTATAACCAGTTAAATTTTTACGAGAAATCCCAGAGACATACCATTGAAATTCTATAGAAAATATAAAAATTATAACCAGTTAATTTTTTACGAGAAATCCCAGAGACATACCATTGAAATTCTATAGAAAATATAAAAATTATAACCAGTTAAATTTTTACGAGAAATCCCAGAGACATACCATTGAAATTCTATAGAAAATATAAAAATTATAACCAGTTAAATTTTTACGAGAAATCCCAGAGACATACCATTGAAATTCTATAGAAAATATAAAAATTATAACCAGTTAAATTTTTACGAGAAATCCCAGAGACATACCATTGAAATTCTATAGAAAATATAAAAATTATAACCAGTTAAATTTTTACGAGAAATCCCAGAGACATACCATTGAAATTCTATAGAAAATATAAAAATTATAACCAGTTAAATTTTTACGAGAAATCCCAGAGACATACCATTGAAATTCTATAGAAAATATAAAAATTATAACCAGTTAAATTTTTACGAGAAATCCCAGAGACATACCATTGAAATTCTATAGAAAATATAAAAATTATAACCAGTTAAATTTTTACGAGAAATCCCAGAGACATACCATTGAAATTCTATAGAAAATATAAAAATTATAACCAGTTAAATTTTTACGAGAAATCCCAGAGACATACCATTGAAATTCTATAGAAAATATAAAAATTATAACCAGTTAAATTTTTACGAGAAATCCCAGAGACATACCATTGAAATTCTATAGAAAATATAAAAATTATAACCAGTTAAATTTTTACGAGAAATCCCAGAGACATACCATTGAAATTCTATAGAAAATATAAAAATTATAACCAGTTAAATTTTTACGAGAAATCCCAGAGACATACCGTTGAAATTCTATAGAAAATATAAAAATTATAACCAGTTAAATTTTTACGAGAAATCCCAGAGACATACCATTGAAATTCTATAGAAAATATAAAAATTATAACCAGTTAAATTTTTACGAGAAATCCCAGAGACATACCATTGAAATTCTATAGAAAATATAAAAATTATAACCAGTTAAATTTTTACGAGAAATCCCAGAGACATACCATTGAAATTCTATAGAAAATATAAAAATTATAACCAGTTAAATTTTTACGAGAAATCCCAGAGACATACCATTGAAATTCTATAGAAAATATAAAAATTATAACCAGTTAAATTTTTACGAGAAATCCCAGAGACATACCATTGAAATTCTATAGAAAATATAAAAATTATAACCAGTTAAATTTTTACGAGAAATCCCAGAGACATACCATTGAAATTCTATAGAAAATATAAAAATTATAACCAGTTAAATTGTTACGAGAAATCCCAGAGACATACCATTGAAATTCTATAGAAAATATAAAAATTATAACCAGTTAAATTTTTACGAGAAATCCCAGAGACATACCATTGAAATTCTATAGAAAATATAAAAATTATAACCAGTTAAATTGTTACGAGAAATCCCAGAGACATACCATTGAAATTCTATAGAAAATATAAAAATTATAACCAGTTAAATTGTTACGAGAAATCCCAGAGACATACCATTGAAATTCTATAGAAAATATAAAAATTATAACCAGTTAAATTTTTACGAGAAATCCCAGAGACATACCATTGAAATTCTATAGAAAATATAAAAATTATAACCAGTTAAATTTTTACGAGAAATCCCAGAGACATACCATTGAAATTCTATAGAAAATATAAAAATTATAACCAGTTAAATTTTTACGAGAAATCCCAGAGACATACCATTGAAATTCTATAGAAAATATAAAAATTATAACCAGTTAAATTTTTACGAGAAATCCCAGAGACATACCATTGAAATTCTATAGAAAATATAAAAATTATAACCAGTTAAATTTTTACGAGAAATCCCAGAGACATACCATTGAAATTCTATAGAAAATATAAAAATTATAACCAGTTAAATTTTTACGAGAAATCCCAGAGACATACCATTGAAATTCTATAGAAAATATAAAAATTATAACCAGTTAAATTTTTACGAGAAATCCCAGAGACATACCATTGAAATTCTATAGAAAATATAAAAATTATAACCAGTTAAATTTTTACGAGAAATCCCAGAGACATACCATTGAAATTCTATAGAAAATATAAAAATTATAACCAGTTAAATTTTTACGAGAAATCCCAGAGACATACCATTGAAATTCTATAGAAAATATAAAAATTATAACCAGTTAAATTTTTACGAGAAATCCCAGAGACATACCATTGAAATTCTATAGAAAATATAAAAATTATAACCAGTTAAATTTTTACGAGAAATCCCAGAGACATACCATTGAAATTCTATAGAAAATATAAAAATTATAACCAGTTAAATTTTTACGAGAAATCCCAGAGACATACCATTGAAATTCTATAGAAAATATAAAAATTATAACCAGTTAAATTTTTACGAGAAATCCCAGAGACATACCATTGAAATTCTATAGAAAATATAAAAATTATAACCAGTTAAATTTTTACGAGAAATCCCAGAGACATACCATTGAAATTCTATAGAAAATATAAAAATTATAACCAGTTAAATTTTTACGAGAAATCCCAGAGACATACCATTGAAATTCTATAGAAAATATAAAAATTATAACCAGTTAATTTTTACGAGAAATCCCAGAGACATACCATTGAAATTCTATAGAAAATATAAAAATTATAACCAGTTAAATTTTTACGAGAAATCCCAGAGACATACCATTGAAATTCTATAGAAAATATAAAAATTATAACCAGTTAAATTTTTACGAGAAATCCCAGAGACATACCATTGAAATTCTATAGAAAATATAAAAATTATAACCAGTTAAATTTTTACGAGAAATCCCAGAGACATACCATTGAAATTCTATAGAAAATATAAAAATTATAACCAGTTAAATTTTTACGAGAAATCCCAGAGACATACCATTGAAATTCTATAGAAAATATAAAAATTATAACCAGTTAAATTTTTACGAGAAATCCCAGAGACATACCATTGAAATTCTATAGAAAATATAAAAATTATAACCAGTTAAATTGTTACGAGAAATCCCAGAGACATACCATTGAAATTCTATAGAAAATATAAAAATTATAACCAGTTAAATTTTTACGAGAAATCCCAGAGACATACCATTGAAATTCTATAGAAAATATAAAAATTATAACCAGTTAAATTGTTACGAGAAATCCCAGAGACATACCATTGAAATTCTATAGAAAATATAAAAATTATAACCAGTTAAATTGTTACGAGAAATCCCAGAGACATACCATTGAAATTCTATAGAAAATATAAAAATTATAACCAGTTAAATTTTTACGAGAAATCCCAGAGACATACCATTGAAATTCTATAGAAAATATAAAAATTATAACCAGTTAAATTTTTACGAGAAATCCCAGAGACATACCATTGAAATTCTATAGAAAATATAAAAATTATAACCAGTTAAATTTTTACGAGAAATCCCAGAGACATACCATTGAAATTCTATAGAAAATATAAAAATTATAACCAGTTAAATTTTTACGAGAAATCCCAGAGACATACCATTGAAATTCTATAGAAAATATAAAAATTATAACCAGTTAAATTTTTACGAGAAATCCCAGAGACATACCATTGAAATTCTATAGAAAATATAAAAATTATAACCAGTTAAATTTTTACGAGAAATCCCAGAGACATACCATTGAAATTCTATAGAAAATATAAAAATTATAACCAGTTAAATTTTTACGAGAAATCCCAGAGACATACCATTGAAATTCTATAGAAAATATAAAAATTATAACCAGTTAAATTTTTACGAGAAATCCCAGAGACATACCATTGAAATTCTATAGAAAATATAAAAATTATAACCAGTTAAATTTTTACGAGAAATCCCAGAGACATACCATTGAAATTCTATAGAAAATATAAAAATTATAACCAGTTAAATTTTTACGAGAAATCCCAGAGACATACCATTGAAATTCTATAGAAAATATAAAAATTATAACCAGTTAAATTTTTACGAGAAATCCCAGAGACATACCATTGAAATTCTATAGA
Organism: Microplitis mediator; assembly: GCF_029852145.1. NCBI lineage: Eukaryota > Metazoa > Arthropoda > Insecta > Hymenoptera > Braconidae > Microplitis > Microplitis mediator. The sequence goes on along the minus strand of NC_079972.1, from coordinate 16,089,309 downwards.
AAATATAAAAATTATAACCAGTTAAATTTTTACGAGAAATCCCAGAGACATACCATTGAAATTCTATAGAAAATATAAAAATTATAACCAGTTAAATTTTTACGAGAAATCCCAGAGACATACCATTGAAATTCTATAGAAAATATAAAAATTATAACCAGTTAAATTTTTACGAGAAATCCCAGAGACATACCATTGAAATTCTATAGAAAATATAAAAATTATAACCAGTTAAATTTTTACGAGAAATCCCAGAGACATACCATTGAAATTCTATAGAAAATATAAAAATTATAACCAGTTAAATTTTTACGAGAAATCCCAGAGACATACCATTGAAATTCTATAGAAAATATAAAAATTATAACCAGTTAAATTTTTACGAGAAATCCCAGAGACATACCATTGAAATTCTATAGAAAATATAAAAATTATAACCAGTTAAATTTTTACGAGAAATCCCAGAGACATACCATTGAAATTCTATAGAAAATATAAAAATTATAACCAGTTAAATTTTTACGAGAAATCCCAGAGACATACCATTGAAATTCTATAGAAAATATAAAAATTATAACCAGTTAAATTTTTACGAGAAATCCCAGAGACATACCATTGAAATTCTATAGAAAATATAAAAATTATAACCAGTTAAATTTTTACGAGAAATCCCAGAGACATACCATTGAAATTCTATAGAAAATATAAAAATTATAACCAGTTAAATTTTTACGAGAAATCCCAGAGACATACCATTGAAATTCTATAGAAAATATAAAAATTATAACCAGTTAAATTTTTACGAGAAATCCCAGAGACATACCATTGAAATTCTATAGAAAATATAAAAATTATAACCAGTTAAATTTTTACGAGAAATCCCAGAGACATACCATTGAAATTCTATAGAAAATATAAAAATTATAACCAGTTAAATTTTTACGAGAAATCCCAGAGACATACCATTGAAATTCTATAGAAAATATAAAAATTATAACCAGTTAAATTTTTACGAGAAATCCCAGAGACATACCATTGAAATTCTATAGAAAAAATCTGGGCGTCTGTTGGCCCTGCGGGCCAGCCCCAAAACTTCCCGCTGTTCTCGAGCTCAAGCAGCTTGAAAACATTACTGTGAATATATTTTCGAGCTCGAAAATGCTATTACATGAAATCATTTTATTATGAGCCTTTTAAGCTCTATCAAGTTACGTTTCATGCTAGAGTTCGAAATGTTAAGAATCGAAAACCATCAATAAAGAAGCGGCTTTTAAATTTTTATTATCGATTATGTTCTCTGAAATAAATGTATTGAGGCAGAAATCAATGTCAGTGATCAAAATCAAGATTTGAATGATTTTTGACTTAGGTCAGAGCAATAATATATTGAAAATCCGAGAAAAACATTAACGACTGGGTTTTTTCAATTTTTTGATGACGATATCTTTAAAACTAAGGAACAAGTTTAGCATATTAGCACAATTTTAGCACATTATATTTTGATTTATCCGGAAAAAATAACATAAAATGTTATTTTTTTAACTTTTCAGCGCCGATATCTTCTGAACTAATCAACCGATTTTGACGTTTGAGGTGGCAATCGGCGCGTTTTCTTGAACTCTACAGCCGATTAAATTTTAAAATTGATCAGACGAGTCACTTCAAAGATAATCGAAAAAAAACGTTTTCTACCATTTCTTTCGCCATCGATATCTCTCGAACAAATTAACCGATTGAGATGGTTAAGGTGGCATTCGACGCGGCTTATAAAGGTCTAGAGCTGATTAGATTTTGAAATCAATCGTTCGAGTCGTTTCTGAGAAATCACTAAAAAACTAAAAAAAAAAATTTTTTTTTTCATTAATTCGCCAATATCTTCGAGTCTACTTGATCAAATGATCTGAAATTTTCAGGAAAGTTGCGGGCCAACAAGCTCTTTTGATTGCCACCTCAACCATCCAAATCGATTCATTAGTTAAAAAGTTACAAAGAGTTTACACACACACACACACACACACACACACACACACACACACACACACACACACACACACACACACACACACACACACACACACACACACACACACACACACACACACACACACACACACACACACACACACACACACACACACACACACACACACACACACACACACACACACACACACACACACACACACACACACACACACACACACACACACACATACACACACACACACACACACACACACACACACACACACACACACACACACACACACACACACACACACACACACACACACACACACACACACACATACATACACTCGGACATCATTCTGAAAATAGTCAGAATAGCTTCCTAGGACCTCAAAACGTCGACATCTGATGAAAACTCGACTTTCGAAAATCGGGGTGAAAACAATAACTTCCCAATTTTTCGAAAATCGTCGATTTTCTTAGCGGGAAGTTAAAAAATATATTAATATTATATAATAATAAAAGTAATGATTAAAAATAAATTGAGCGATTGAGGTGTGCACTTTTGGATTTTCCAACATTTTTTTTTTACTGTATTAGAATGAATTTTTTTTTTTTTTATACTTCTCCATTAATTAAAATGAAATATTAAAGGTCTAAAAATAAAACACTGGTCATAAATAGCACTTCTATCTTAATTCAGTACATTCAATATAATCGTTTCATACAAATTAAACTCGTAAAATTCATATATAATTATTACATAACGAGTCATACAAATTTTTTAAACCCAATCAATCCGCCAAAGCACTCACATGATAATGGTAAATTCATAGGGAAAGTCTGTAATACCGACTGTCAGCAAAGCTTAGAAAATTTTACTAAAATGGTCATTCGTATAAAATGTAATTCTGAAGAATTGGCGTTCGTAGTTTGAATATTTCGGAAGTATTGGATTTCTGAAATATTGTCATTCTAAATATTGTTAATTCTTTATTACGAAAGAATGAATATTGTAAATTCTGAGTATGTGTTGATATAAAGATTAGAGATTCGATGTTTTTGACAAGGTGATGATTTGTCATTCTGAATTATGAACCATCTTTATTTTTTACATTCCTAACTGTGAGTTTCTGAAGTTGGTATACTTCTGAAATTTTTACTTTTGACGGTGTGCCTGCAAGCCAAAAAAACCACAGAGAACCAATGTTCTAGCGCGCATGCGCAAACATTCAAAAAAATAAAAAATCTACCAGAAGACATTCTGTAGAAATTTTTGTTTCTCTTTAAAGTATATATATATATATATATGTACAAAAATAAACATTTATTTTTCTCATTTGCTTTTTTAGAATAATATTTATTTTCTGTACGACAAATGTCATACGGGAAATAAATTTTATTGTGAAGAAGTAAGTGGAAAATATAAAAATTTAAAAAAATATTAATCATAATATATATCCATATATATATATATATATATATATATATATATATATATATATATATATATATATATATTCATAATTTCTTTTTGTTTATTTAACTACATTAATGTTCATTATTTACCTGCATTTATAAGAATTCTTCTGCTTCTTTTTAACTGTAGTTATTTCTCACTTTCTTATATATACTTATTTCTACTTATAAACTAAAATATTTGATTAAAAATAAAGGGAAGGTTTTTTTTTTCATTTATAAATGCTCAATTAAAAATAATAAAAGTAAAAATTTATTATTTAAAAAAAAAAAAAAAAAGCGGCTGAGGACCGACTTCCTATACTGTGCGCATTCACCTACAATTGTATTTGTTTAGAAATACAATTGTAGTGGTCTAAGCTATTTTCTTTTGGTAGAAAGAAAATAGCCCGTTTGGGAAACCTCAACACTGATAAAATACTCCAATAAAAATCTGATAGACCCGGAATCTATCAGTTTAAATCAGAGGATTTTATCAGTGATAAAACCCGACCAACACAGTGGTCACACGATTGGTGACCAAAAAAAAACTAAATAACAATAAATACAAAACATTATACAGTACATAATTGGTAAAATACATAAAGAATATAAATACTAAAATTTTATAAATACAATTTCTTAAAATAAAGACTTAAGAATAATACCCAGGCCCGGATATCGCAATAAATAATATCACACACATTCATCATACTCTTAAATTTAAATTAAATCATAATCATACACACTTAAAATTAAATGGTAATGGGAAAAAGGGAAAAACTTAAATTAAACATAAACAACCAAAACCATGCAATCAAACCCGAATTAAAAAAATAAAAACCATGCACAAGCCAAGCAATAATAAAAACATGCCACTCGTACTCATTCTTACAAAAAAAAATTATAAATTAAAATCTTAAATTATAAATCACTCCTGTATCATCCATCACACTCACACCATAATACAATAATTATATAATAGAAATTAAAATTAAGCTTAAATAAAATTAATAACTAATCTTCCTGGTCCTGGTCCTGGTCCTGGTCCTGGTTCTGGTCCTCCTCTTGGTCCTTGGCATCCCTGGGCATCCTTCAAGTTGGGCATCCTTCTTGTTGACTGGATCTGAAACTAAAATATATACCCCAATAGATTAATACCGGGCATATATATTACTATGAAAAAAAAAGAAGGATGTAGAAATAAATATGCACCAGAAAAAAAGAATTAGAGCGGCGGTGTGTCCTTGGATCTGGACCACCTTGTCGTCAATGCTCAGCAGCATCACTGTCTCCAAAATTAATCTGGTCCTCACAGACCAGTCATGTCAATATAGATTCCAGTGGACTCTAGATTAGACACGTCATAAAAGATCTACCAAAAAGTAAATCCAAACTATGTACCTAAACCTGAAAAAAAAAAACATTTAGAAAAAAAGAAAAAATTAATGGAAAGTCCGAGTAACTTCAATTGGGTGAGGATTAGGTAAGTCTCTGGAATCTTAAAAATCTACTGAAAAAAATTAGAAAAAAATTATGCGTCCAAACCTAAAAAAGAAAAAAAATTTATAAAATAGAAAAAAAAAATTCATTATGAAGTTCCGTAATCTCGAAAAATCTATAGAAAAAAAAAAAAACGAGAAAAAATAATTATTTCTAAACCTAAAAAAAAAAAAAAGATTATCATCAAACATGTCGGGCGGTTCTCGTATCTTAGCATGTATTAAAAATTAAAATTAAAAAAACTATAGGGTAACCTGACCAGTTGCAATAAATTAATTCATTAATTGGAGAAAAAAAAACTGACTCTAAAAACAATGACTCTACTTCTGCAAAAATGACTCTAATAAAAGTGACTCTACTTTTGGGGAAAAAAAAAAATGACTCTAATTTTAAAAGAATGACTTCAATTGTATAAAAAATGAATCGAATTAAATGACTCTACTATTTAAAAAATGACTCTAATTGAAGTGACTCTACTTTTATGAAAGTGACTCGAATCTCCAGAACTTTAATTTAAAAAAAAAAATGATGGGGGAAGGGAGGGGGGGGGGGTGAAAGTACATTTAAAATAAATCAATCGATTGAAATAAAAAAAAATTCAAAAAAACTGGCTCTAATTTAAGTGACTCTACTTTTTAAAAACTGATTCTACTTCTATTAAATTTACTCTAAATTAAATGACTCGACTATTTATAAAATGGCTCGAATTGAATAACGATAAAAAAAAATTGAGGGTGAATGAGCATTTACATGAAATTAATTAATTAAAATCGAATCCCCTTTCGACAGCACACAAAAATTACTATAAAATCACATCATTATGATATCATCAATAGAACCATTGCAGTCAATATTAATATCAATTGTGTAATGTGACCTGCCAGGGCCAATTACACTATCATTATAAAATGATAATGGTATTGATATTAATTATGGCAGCAACAATAATAATGATAATACCGATAAAAACGTGATGATTATAGATATTCTTAGAGTATACGACAAAAGTGGATCGACATTCAATTAAAAATTGAAATTTAAAAAACGATAGAGTAACCTGACCTAATGCCAAGTCTCGATTAGAGGGAAAAACAAAACTGACTCTACTTCAGATAAATTGATGGTAAATTAAGTGACTCTACTGTTTAAAAATGACTCGAATTGAATAACGACAAAACAATTAGACGTGAATGAGCATTTACATTAAGTTAATTAATAAATTTAAATAAAAAATAAAAAAATTTTTAAAAAATGGCTCTAACTCAAATGACTCTACTTTTTAAAAGCTGACTCTATTTCTATTAAAATGACGTTAAATTAAAGGACTCGACTGTCTTAAAAATTACTCGAATTAAATAACGATGAAATAAAATTAGGGGAAAATGAGCATTTACATTAAATGAATCAATTGTAATAAAAAATATAAAACTAGCTCTAATTTAAGTGACTCTACTTTTCGAAAACTGATTTTACTTCTAATAAATTTACGCTAAATGAAATGACTCGACTGCTTTCAAAATGACTCGACTTAGATAACGAAAAAAAAAATTGAGGATGAATGAGCATTTACATTAAATTCATTAATTGAAATCGAATCCTCTTTCGACAGCACACAAAAAATACTATAAACTCATATCATGATGATATCATCAATAGAACCATTGCAGTCAATATTAATATCAATTGTGTAATGTGACCTGCCAGGGCCAATTACACTATCATTATAAAATGATAATGGTATTGATATTAATTATGGCAGCAACAATAATAATGATAATACCGATAACAACATGAGAATAATAGATATTCTTAGAGTGTACGTCCAAAGAAGATCGACATCAATTAAAAAGTGAAATTTAAAAAACGACTCTACTTTTTGAAACTGACTCTACTTTTATTAAATCGAAGCAAAATTAAGTGACTCTACTGTTTAAAAAATGACTCGATACCAATAAAACTGACTCTAGTTCTAATAAATTGACGCTAAATTAAATGACTCGGCTCAGATAACGATAAAAAAAATTAAGGATGAATGAGCATTTATATTAAATCAATTAATTGAAATTAAAACCATTGAAAACTTACGGTACTTAAAATGACTCTAATTATGTAAAAATTACTCTAATTTAAATGACTATGCCATAAAAAAGCTGACTTTAATTCAAATCTCTACTTGTATAAAATTGAAATGAAAAAAGTTATTGGGGTGCAAATACATGTGTGATAGAAAAGTGTGTATGTGTGTTTGTCTGATTTTTTAAGCAATAATAAAAACTACGTAATATATTTCCATCAAAACCGAACCGTATGTGTAGCATTAGGCCACCAGCCAATCGATAAATCGAATCCCCGTTTTGATCGCACACAAAAGTCACTATAAAATCACATCATTATGATATCATCAATAAAACCATTGCAGTCAATATTAATATCAATTGTGTAATGTGACCTGCCAGGGCCAATTACACCATCACTATTACACTTATAAAGTAATAATGATATTGTTATTAATCATGACAACAACAATAATAATGATAATACCGATAACAACGTGATAATGATAGATATTCTTAGAGTATACGACCAATGAGGATCGACATCGATCAAACCAGAGGGTTATGCGTACCAGCTCAGAAGATCAAGATTTATATTACAAAAAAACTAACAATTAAATAACGCGACCGCCTGACCTAGTGCCAGGGTTTTCTTTTACGCGGAAATGCCATTCAAATTTAATATATTATTGAAGAAAAAAAAAAAAAAAAAAATAGATTTTTAATGTGACTCTAATCAAATTAATACTACATACAAGCAATGCTAACGAGTAAACTCAAGACTCTACAGCTATTGACACCTGACCGAGTGCCAGGTGTCTTTTTTAATTTAAATCTACATTTATGAATTTAAGGGTAAAAAAATTAGGGGTATAGATTGGTGTGTAAATTAAAGTCGCCGTAAGCGAGGTTGTGAGTAACCTCAACTTACGGCGACGTGTAAGGTATGACTCGATTTCATTGAAGATGAACAGAGTCTCAGTGGGTAGTGTAAGGGGGGGGGGGGGGGGTGTATGTGAATTTAAGCTAAAAAATAAACCCTATGCAAAATTGATTCTAATTTCAAAACCCCTGGACCAGTAACTTAAATATCTAATAAAAGCGTGACGCTAATACTTGAATTTAAAAAAAAAAAAGGGGGGGGGGGGTAAATCACCACTCTTATAAAAAAGGGATAAGGTGACTCTAATTTAAAAAAAACCCAAGTTATTTAATTAATCTACTTCCCCGATCAGTCTAGTGACATCAAAACCCCAGTCCTATATTATTCCCCTTCTATAGTTACTAACTTATTAATTAACGCAGCAAAAGTGACTCTAATTATTTAAATAATAATAATAATAATAATAAATGAAAAATACACACCGCTCTACAGACACTTAAACACTTAAAAAAGAAAAGTTATGATCAGAAAAATTTTTTATGGATTGAGACCGGCACCCAAATCGCACCCGGGTACTCAAAGGGTGGGACAGAATAATCCATTAAAAATTAAAACTGATCAGGGAAAATTTCTTTTTTCAGCTTTTTATGCATTAAAAAATGAAAAAAATAAATTTTTTTTAAATTTTAATGTATAAAAAAAATATTTTATATACGCTGTTATGGTTGGCCACCCATAACAGCGTAACAATATTTTTCGCCTTTAAGATCTATAGAGCGATATATATTTTTAGACTCTAATTCGCGTGAATTTAATTTGACCTAAATTATAAGAACCAAGTGTCCTTATAATCCCTAATACCCATAAACCCCCAGCTAAATCACTAGACCAATATCCCATTTCGCGGAAAAAAACCCAATACGAATTAATTAAAAAAAAAAAAAAGGGTAAGAGTGGCAATTGTGGGGAAGGGTTGGTTGATTCTACAATTTAACGCGTGATTCTACTGAGAGAATACTCTCAACGAAAAACCTATTACTGGTCCACTAATTAATCTAATTACCCCGATTTAAAAATTAAAAATTATCCTAGCAATACAAGGGAGTGAGTTGGGTATACGCAAAGTGCGTATTTATGTGTGTGAGGTGGGTAAAAAATGGTGTGTTTAAATTGTCAACAGCAGAAGGCTATTGACAATAAATCAATCTATACCCCATGTTAAATTAAAAAAAAAGAAATGATAACTCCAGAAGGAAGTTATTTAATTTATAAGAAAAAGAAAAAAAAAGTTTACTCGGTTAGTACTGCTTGTGATTCAAATGACGCTAATTAAAATGAATTTAAAAAAAAAAAAAAAAAAAAAAAAAAAAAAAAAACCAAGACTAAGTTCAAATAACTAAATGACTCTACTTTCTAAAAAGTAACTTAATTTGAATGGCATTTTTAAAAATTGAATGAATTTACTTTAATTGAATTTAACGCGAATGGTTTTACTGTAATTAAAATGACTCTACTTTTAAAAAACTGTCTCTAATTTAAATGACTCGACTTGCAAAAAAACTCGAATTTAATTTATTAAAAAAAAAAAAAAAAGTGTTGAAAAATATGTAATTCTATTTCTAATAAAATGTGGGTTAATCTAATTTTAAAAAGTTAATGTGTGTATGTGTTTATGAATTTACACCCTATTAATTGAATTATTAAAAAATGACTCGAATATTACTGATTCTACTGATTTTAAAATAAATTTAACTGCTCAATTTAATTTAAACAAACTAATACTAATGTAAACGACTAGACTTTAGTTTAAAAAAAAAAAAAAAAAATAACTGAATTCAATGCAAATGCTCAATTTCAATTAAAAAAAAAATATCGATAAAAATGACTCGAATTTAAATTTAAAAAACTGAATGTGATTCAAATGACTCGATACGAATTTAAAAAAAAAAAATATTGATTAAAATGACTCGAATTTAAATTTAAAAAACTCAATTTGATTCAAATGACTCGATACGAATTTAAAAAAAAAAAATATTGATTAAAATGACTCGAATTTAAATTTAAAAAACTCAATTTGATTCAAATGACTCGACACGAATTTAAAAAAAAAAATTATTTTCATGCAAATGCTCAATTTCAATTAAAAAAAAAATTATTGATTAAAATGACGCGAATTTAAATTTAAAAAACTGAATGTGATTCGAATGACTCGACACGAATTTAAAAAAAAAAAAAAAATTTATTTCATGCAAATGTTCGGCTTGATATTAAAAAATTTAATACGAATGACTCGACTCTAATTTAAAAAAACTCAATTTGATTTAAAAGACTCGACTTGAATTAAAAAAAACCGAATTTGATTTAAATGACTCGACTATTAAAAATCTGAATTTAATTTATTGCAAATGGCTCGACTTTAAATTTAAGAAACTAAATTGAATTCAAAAGACTCGACTATTTAAAACCGTAATGAATTTAAATTAAAGAAAAAAAAAAAAAAGATACGGAACCGTTGATAAATATTAAAAAGTGCAATTAAATAAATGGATTATAATGGAGAAGAGAAAAGAGTGACAGAAACTAAAAAACAATAACAAACCTCAACAGAGAAATAACTTTATTTCCCTGCCGAACGATGCCAGTTGATCAGCTGGTAGGATGACAGCTAGCAGTTCATTGAGGCTGGTCAGTGTTCTTTGGTTCCATCCTTCCTTCCAGTCAAGACATCAGAAAAAAAACTTTTCATCGTTGGAATCCATTGATAATCTATCTAAACAATCAACACTAATTAATAAATAAAAATACTGTTGACTTGTATATTCAATTGGGTTGACAAAAAAATTTAAAAAAAAAAATTGATTTTTTCAACTTGCGTAGACGCCGGTTGAAAAAAAAAATTTTTTTCAAAAATGACTAATGACGTCATTAAGGGAAAAAAAAAATTAAAAAAAGGGTCAACAGAATTTTTAAAAATAGTTGAACACGTCGAAAACGATGCGTACACATCGAATGTCGGGTGCCAACTAGCCCTTTCCACCCTAGCCCTTAGGACGCTCACTTCACCCCCACTTCACCCCCACTTACTAGTCGCCCAGCGCAGAAAATAATTTCATTGGTACCCTTTCCTCTCTACGCATGTAGAGGGGATTTCCGGCCAATCGCGCCCTTATCCCCTGACTACCCTCCCCCCCGCTCTCTAGCAGCTATGACGCGTTCCTCACACCACCAAGCCCTAAAATCTGATGCAATCATTTTTTTAATTTAATAATTCCTTAATATTAATAAAATTTTTATGTTTTTTATTCTAACATCTATTTAATTCACATATATTAATGCATATGCAACTAATTAACGCAAATTCACATGCAAATGAAGCACGCGAACTCGTTTAATTGTCGATTTAAAAGTCTAGTCGATAAAAAAATGTGCTTTAATAATTAAATAAAATTATTATAGATCTTCTAATGTTTAAATAAGATCTATTTCATTTAATTATTTATATAATTTCGAATTCAGTCAATATGTTTTGATGATATTTAATCAAACGTTAAAGTAATTTAGAATTCAAAATTAAAAGCACAAGTTCAAGTCTAAAAAATCTCCCGCGAGAATAAGTCGCGCGTTTCTCAGTGCGCATGCGATCTACGTTGGAAACAGATCAAAGAAACTTGTCGTTTCTCTACTAAAATACTTGACGTTGATAATAAATTTAATTATCAACCCTAAAAAATTTACTTATTATAATTTAATTAATAAACTAGTTTGTGTGTCCATCAAATTGCTAGTGAAAATATTAAAATGTGCAACAGTGGCCGCAGATCTGTCAACAATCTAACCTAAAGTTCATTTGTCCATAAAAACAAATCGAAGATATCAAGAATAAGACACGAGTAAGTAGTAATTGAACAGTTTACTGATTCAAAATCTATTATTTCATGTTCTTTAATATCCCTGAGTAAAAAGTCAATTTTTAAAAATTAATCATCACGAATTACAACATAATCAATTGTCTTTCTTCTTTCTGAGGGATGAAACTTTTTCTACTTTTATATTTAAATAATTAAACCACGTAAATTTATTACTCTCTAACAAATATTAATTAATAATAATCTTCATTTCAGATATGTAATAAAAAACAATTTTCATATTATATGTGCACATATATTTTTTTCATCAACTTATATGAGATTATTGATATGAGTTTATTTTCGCATGGGGTTTTTTCCGGTCTGAAAGAAATAATTCAGAAAGAAAAATTCCTGGCACTCTACAAAGGAAATTTTGCTCAAATGATTAGAATATTTCCTTATGCTGCCACTCAGTATACCTCATATGAAATATGTAAAAAGGTTTGATGCTTATTTTTATTGTTATTTAAATTATTTACGCAAATAGTTATTAGAGTTGAGAAGTGACGGCGACGATTTATAAGTTTTCAATGTAAGTGACAAAAAAATCGTTTACTTTTAAAAACAAAAATTTATTTTGAGATACGCGCAGCTCATTCTCGCTGAAAATTTGTTACATTTAAACAGAAATTTAATTCAAAGAAAGACTCGACTTAAACATTCAAAAGATAATCTCTTACGATTTACGACTTCAATATAAAAAAAGCTCAATTCAATGCAAATGCAATTAATAGCAACCTGATGGACACTCATACTAGTCCACCAATTAAATTATGACAAATTAATTGTTTAGGGTTAATAATTAAATTTATTATCAACGTCAAGTATTTTTGTAGAGAAACGACAAGTTTTTTTTATGTGTTTCTAACGTAGATCGCATGCGCACTGAAAAACTCGCGACTTATTCTCGCGGGAGATTTTTTAGACTTGAACTTGTGCTGGTAGTTTTGAATTCTAGATTACTTTAACGTTTGATTAAATATCATCAAAACATATTGACTGAATTCGAAATTATTTTAATAATTAAATGAAATAGATCTTATTCAAACATTAAAAGATCTAAAATAATTTTATTAAGTAATTGGAGGAAATTTTTTTATTGCCGACACTTTTTAATCGACAATTAAACGAGTTCGCGTGCTTCATTTGCATGTGAATTTGAGTTAATTGGTAAAATATGCATTATTATATGTGAATTAAATAGTTTTTAGCATAAAAAACATAAAAATTTCATGAAAATTTTCATAAAAATTAAGGAATTATTGAATTCAAAAAATGATTGCATCAGATTTTAGGGGTGAGGGGAGTGAGGAACGCGTCATAGCTGCTAGAGAGCGGGAGGGGAGAATTGCGCCCTTATCTCCTAGCTACCCCCCCCCCCGCTCTCTAGCAGCTATGACGCGTTCCTCACTCCCCTCACCCCTAAAATCTGATGCAATCATTTTTTTAATTTAATAATTCCTTAATTTTAATTAAATTTTCACGTTTTTTATGCTAAAATCTATTTAATTTATATGAATTAATGCATATTTTACCAATTAACTCAAATTCACATGCAAATGAAGCACGCAAACTCGTTTAATTGTTGATTAAAAAGTCTAGTCGATAAGAAAACGTGCTTTATTACGTTTTGTTATAATTAATTAAACGTTAAAGTTAACGACATTTTAAAACTAACAGCACAAGTGTAAATCCAAAAAATCTCCCGCGAGAATAAGTCGCGCGTTTCTCAGTGCGCATGCGATCTACGTTGGAAACATCAAAGAAACTTGTCGTTTCTCAACAAAAATAGTTGACGTAAATTATAAATTTAATTGTCATCCTTGAAAAATTTTAAATGTCTTGTATTATCTGACGCTGATTGAATTCATAATAAAGCAAACCTGTACTGATAATTAATTTTCATTTTTTTTTTATCTATTACTATTTTTATTATTCACCGATATTTCTTGGACAGTCACTGCATAAATAGTGAGCCAGGTACTTCATACAGTAAAATTGGAGATAATCAAATGAGAAGAATGAAAAACCAGCATATGGTATCATGCCCAGTATAGTTGGCCAAAATCCACGATACAATGCCGTTAACCCTCCTTCCTAAAATAATTATATTATGATAAATAAATATAATTATATTTTTTAACTGACTTGTAAAACTCACGTCTTTGAAAATAGACATTACGGTGTGGACAATCCGGTGTAAATATGCTCACCGGTCACTTGAAATGCAAGTCTAGCTCTGATAGTATCCAGAGGATATGTCTGAGTTACTGACGTCACTCCAGCACATAATCCAGCAATAAATTTGTCTCCATGAGAATTTTTACCAAACACCGTTCCTAAATACTGCAATTATTTAATCAGATAACTCTTAAAATACTAGATTGATAAAAAAATTTGCGGATACCTTTTTTGTAGGAAATTTAATTCTCGACAAACTTGGTCTTATGTATTTTTATCGTATCTTCAATAGTTTAGCCGTTGTTCAAGTTTATTGCATCAGCAAATAAACAATTCTATGAAAATTTTATATTTTAACTGAAACTATGATTCAAATTTTAGAGATACGATAAAAATATACAGATACACTTTTGTAGAGAATTTAATTCTGAGAAAAAAAAATATTTGCACCTTTGTACGTAAACTCAATAGTTGTGATGTAATTTTAGTTCAAGTGGCAGAAAAAATTTACCTGAAATAAAAAATGACCTGGGGTCAAATATCTGTTGTAATAAAATAACTATTTGCGTAAATGATTTAAATAACAATAAAAATAAGCATCAAACCTTTTTACATATTTCATATGAGGTATACTGAGTGGCAGCATAAGGAAATATTCTAATCATTTGAGCAAAATTTCCTTTGTAGAGTGCCAGGAATTTTTCTTTCTGAATTATTTCTTTCAGACCGGAAAAAACCCCATGCGAAAATAAACTCATATCAATAATCTCATATAAGTTGATGAAAAAAATATATGTGCACATATAATATGAAAATTGTTTTTTATTACATATCTGAAATGAAGATTATTATTAATTAATATTTGTTAGAGAGTAATAAATTTACGTGGTTTAATTATTTAAATATAAAAGTAGAAAAAGTTTCATCCCTCAGAAAGAAGAAAGACAATTGATTATGTTGTAATTCGTGATGATTAATTTTTAAAAATTGACTTTTTACTCAGGGATATTAAAGAACATGAAATAATAGATTTTGAATCAGTAAACTGTTCAATTACTACTTACTCGTGTCTTATTCTTGATATCTTCGATTTGTTTTTATGGACAAATGAACTTTAGGTTAGATTGTTGACAGATCTGCGGCCACTGTTGCACATTTTAATATTTTCACTAGCAATTTGATGGACACACAAACTAGTTTATTAATTAAATTATAATAAGTAAATTTTTTAGGGTTGATAATTAAATTTATTATCAACGTCAAGTATTTTAGTAGAGAAACGACAAGTTTCTTTGATCTGTTTCCAACGTAGATCGCATGCGCACTGAGAAACGCGCGACTTATTCTCGCGGGAGATTTTTTAGACTTGAACTTGTGCTTTTAATTTTGAATTCTAAATTACTTTAACGTTTGATTAAATATCATCAAAACATATTGACTGAATTCGAAATTATATAAATAATTAAATGAAATAGATCTTATTTAAACATTAGAAGATCTATAATAATTTTATTTAATTATTAAAGCACATTTTTTTATCGACTAGACTTTTAAATCGACAATTAAACGAGTTCGCGTGCTTCATTTGCATGTGAATTTGCGTTAATTAGTTGCATATGCATTAATATATGTGAATTAAATAGATGTTAGAATAAAAAACATAAAAATTTTA
This sequence comes from Microplitis mediator, assembly GCF_029852145.1. NCBI lineage: Eukaryota > Metazoa > Arthropoda > Insecta > Hymenoptera > Braconidae > Microplitis > Microplitis mediator. The sequence continues at coordinate 16,073,679 of NC_079972.1, read as the reverse complement.
TTAATATTAAGGAATTATTAAATTAAAAAAATGATTGCATCAGATTTTAGGGCTTGGTGGTGTGAGGAACGCGTCATAGCTGCTAGAGAGCGGGGGGGAGGGTAGTCAGGGGATAAGGGCGCGATTGGCCGGAAATCCCCTCTACATGCGTAGAGAGGAAAGGGTACCAATGAAATTATTTTCTGCGCTGGGCGACTAGTAAGTGGGGGTGAAGTGGGGGTGAAGTGAGCGTCCTAAGGGCTAGGGTGGAAAGGGCTAGTTGGCACCCGACATTCGATGTGTACGCATCGTTTTCGACGTGTTCAACTATTTTTAAAAATTCTGTTGACTTTTTTTTTTAATTTTTTTTTTTCCTTAATGACGTCATTAGTCATTTTTGAAAAAAATTTTTTTTTTCAACCGGCGTCTACGCAAGTTGAAAAAATTAATTTTTTTTTTTAAATTTTTTTGTCAACCCAATTAAATATACAAGTCAACAGTATTTTTATATATTAATTAGTGTTGATTGTTTAGATAGATTATCAATGGATTCCAACGAGGAAAAATTATTTTCTGATGTCTTGACTGGGAAGGAAGGATGGAACCAAAGAACACTGACCAGCCTCAATGAACTGCTAGCTGTCATCCTACCAGCTGATCAACTGGCATCGTTCGGCAGGGAAATAAAGTTATTTCTCTGTTGAGGTTTGTTATTGTTTTTTAGTTTCTGTCACTCTTTTCTCTTCTCCATTATAATCCATTTATTTAATTGCACTTTTTAATATTTATCAACGGTTCCGTATCTTTTTTTTTTTTTTCTTTAATTTAAATTCATTACGGTTTTAAATAGTCGAGTCTTTTGAATTCAATTTAGTTTCTTAAATTTAAAGTCGAGCCATTTGCAATAAATTAAATTCAGATTTTTAATAGTCGAGTCATTTAAATCAAATTCGGTTTTTTTTAATTCAAGTCGAGTCTTTTAAATCAAATTGAGTTTTTTTAAATTAGAGTCGAGTCATTCGTATTAAATTTTTTAATATCAAGCCGAACATTTGCATGAAATAAATTTTTTTTTTTTTTTTAAATTCGTGTCGAGTCATTCGAATCACATTCAGTTTTTTAAATTTAAATTCGCGTCATTTTAATCAATAATTTTTTTTTTAATTGAAATTGAGCATTTGCATGAAAATAATTTTTTTTTTTAAATTCGTGTCGAGTCATTTGAATCAAATTGAGTTTTTTAAATTTAAATTCGAGTCATTTTAATCAATATTTTTTTTTTTTAAATTCGTATCGAGTTATTTGAATCAAATTGAGTTTTTTAAATTTAAATTCGAGTCATTTTAATCAATATTTTTTTTTTTTAAATTCGTATCGAGTCATTTGAATCAAATTGAGTTTTTTAAATTTAAATTCGAGTCATTTTAATCAATATTTTTTTTTTTAATTGAAATTGAGCATTTGCATGAAAATAATTTTTTTTTTTAAATTCGTATCGAGTCATTTGAATCAAATTGAGTTTTTTAAATTTAAATTCGAGTCATTTTAATCAATATTTTTTTTTTTAATTGAAATTGAGCATTTGCATGAAAATAATTTTTTTTTTTAAATTCGTTTCGAGTCATTTGAATCAAATTGAGTTTTTTAAATTTAAATTCGAGTCATTTTTATCGATATTTTTTTTTTAATTGAAATTGAGCATTTGCATTGAATTCAGTTATTTTTTTTTTTTTTTTTTAAACTAAAGTCTAGTCGTTTACATTAGTATTAGTTTGTTTAAATTAAATTGAGCAGTTAAATTTATTTTAAAATCAGTAGAATCAGTAATATTCGAGTCATTTTTTAATAATTCAATTAATAGGGTGTAAATTCATAAACACATACACACATTAACTTTTTAAAATTAGATTAACCCACATTTTATTAGAAATAGAATTACATATTTTTCAACACTTTTTTTTTTTCTCTAATAAATTAAATTCGAGTTTTTTTGCAAGTCGAGTCATTTAAATTAGAGACAGTTTTTTAAAAGTAGAGTCATTTTAATTACAGTAAAACCATTCGCGTTAAATTCAATTAAAGTAAATTCATTCAATTTTTAAAAATGCCATTTAAATTAAGTTAGTTTTTAGAAAGTAGAGTCATTTAGTTATTTGAACTTAGTCTTGGTTTTTTTTTTTTTTTTTTTTTTTTTTTTTTTTTTTTTTTTAAATTCATTTTAATTAGAGTCTTTTGAATCACAAGCAGTACTAACCGAGTAAACTTTTTTTTTCTTTTTCTTATAAATTAAATAACTTCCTTCTGGAGTTATCATTTTTTTTTTTTTAATTTAACATGGGGTATAGATTGATTTTTTATCAATAGCCTTCTGCTGTTGACAATTTAAACACACCATTTTTTACCCACTCCACACACATAAATACGCACTTTGCGTATACCCAACTCACTCCCTTGTATTGCTAGGATAATTTTTTATTTTTAAATCGGGGTAATTAGATTAATTAGTGGACCAGTAATAGGTTTTTCGTTGAGAGTATTCTCTCAGTAGAATCACGCGTTAAATTGTAGAGTCAACCAACCCTTCCCCAACAATTGCCACTCTTACCCTTTTTTTTTTTAATTAATTCGTATTGGGTTTTTTTCCGCGAAATGGGATATTGGTCTAGTGATTTAGCTGGGGGTTTATGGGTATTAGGGATTATAAGGGATTATAAGGACACTTGGTTCTTATAATTTAGGTCAAATTAAATTCACGCGAATTAGAGTCTAAAAATATATATCGCTCTATAGATCTTAAAGGCGAAAAATATTGTTACGCTGTTATGGGTGGCCAACCATAACAGCGTATATAAAATATTTTTTTTATGCATTAAAATTTAAAAAAAATTTATTTTTTTCATTTTTTAATGTATAAAAAGCTGAAAAAAGAAATTTTCCCTGATCAGTTTTAATTTTTAATGGATTATTCTGTCCCACCCTTTGAGTACCCGGGTGCGATTTGGGTGCCGGTCTCAATCCATAAAAAATTTTTCTGATCATAACTTTTCTTTTTTAAGTGTTTAAGTGTCTATAGAGCGGTGTGTATTTTTCATTTATTATTATTATTATTATTATTATTTAAATAATTAGAGTCACTTTTGCTGCGTTAATTAATAAGTTAGTAACTATAGAAGGGGAATAATATAGGACTGGGGTTTTGATGTCACTAGACTGATCGGGGAAGTAGATTAATTAAATAACTTGGGTTTTTTTTAAATTAGAGTCACCTTATCCCTTTTTTATAAGAGTGGTGATTTACCCCCCCCCCTTTTTTTTTTTAAATTCAAGTATTAGCGTCACGCTTTTATTAGATATTTAAGTTACTGGTTCAGGGGTTTTGAAATTAGAATCAATTTTGCATAGGGTTTATTTTTTAGCTTAAATTCACATACACCCCCCCTTACACTACCCACTGAGACTCTGTTCATCTTCAATGAAATCGAGTCATACCTTACACGTCGCCGTAAGTTGAGGTTACTCACAACCTCGTTTACGGCGACTTTAACTTACACACCAATCTATACCCCTAATTTTTTTACCCTTAAATTCATTTAATGTAGATTCAAATTAAAAAAGACACCTGGCACTCGGTCAGGTGTCAATAGCTGTAGAGTCTTGAGTTTACTCGTTAGCATTGCTTGTATGTAGTATTAATTTGATTAGAGTCACATTAAAAATCCATTTTTTTTTTTTTTTTTTTTTTTTTTTTTTTTTTATATAAAAATTTAATTTAAATGGCATTTTTGCGTAAAAAAAACCCTGGCACTATGTCAGGCGGTCGCGTTATTTAATTGTTAGTTTTTTTGTAATATAAATCTTGATCTTCTGAGCTGGTACGCATAACCCTCTGGTTTGATCGATGTCGATCCTCATTGGTCGTATACTCTAAGAAAATCTATCATTATCATGTTTTTATCGGTATTATCATTATTATTGTTGCTGCCATAATTAATATCAATACCATTATCATATTATATAATGATAGTGTAATTGGCCCTAACAGGTCACATTACACAATTGATATTAATATTGACTGCAATGGTTTTATTGATGATATCATAATGATGTGATATTATAGTGACTTTTGTGTGCGATCAAAACGGGGAGTCGATTTATCGATTGGCTGGTGGCCTAATGCTACACATACGGTTCGGTTTTGATGGAAATATATTACGTAGTTTTTATTATCGTTTTAAAAAACAGTAAAACACACATACACTCACTTTTTTATCACACATGTATTTACACCCCAATTATTTTTTTTAATTTCAATTTTATAAATTTAGAGTTATTAGAATTATAGTCGACCTTTTAATGGTCGAGTCATTTAAATTAAAGTCATTTTCACAGAACTAGAGTCATTTTAAGTAGTATAATTTTTTATCATGATCTAAGTCGAGTCATTTAATTTAGTGTTAATTTATTAGAGGTAAAATCAGTTTTTAAAAAGTAGAGTCACTTAAATTAGAGCTAGTTTTCCATTTTTTATTTCAATTAACTGATTAACTCAATGTAAATGCTCATTTACGTCTAATTTTTTTGTCAATTTGAGTCATTTTTAAACAGTAGAGTCACTTAATTTATCATCAAATTATCTGAAGTAGAGTCAGTTTTGTTTTTCCCACTAATCGAGACTTGGCATTAGGTCAAGTTACCCTATCGTTTTTTAAATTTAAATTTTTAATTGAATGTCGATCCACTTTTGTCGTATACTCTAAGAATATCTATAATCATCATGTTTTTATCGGTATTATCATTATTATTGTTGCTGTCATAATTAATATCAATACCATTATCATTTTATAATGATAGTGTAATTGGCCCTGGCAGGTCACATTACACAATTGATATTAATATTGACTGCAATGGTTTTATTGATGATATTGATAATGATGTGATTTTATAGTAATTTTTGTGTGCGGTCGAAAGAGGATTCGATTTCAATTAATGAATTTAATGTAAATGCTCATTCACCCTCAATTTTTTTTTTCGTTATCTAAGTCGAGTCATTTTAAAAGCAGTCGAGTCATTTAATTTAGCGTCAATTTATTAGAAGTAAAATCAGTTTTTAAAACGTAGAGTCACTTAAATTAGAGCTAGTTTTATATTTTTTATTACAATTGATTCATTTAATGTAAATGCTCATTTTCGCCTAATTTTATTTTATCGTTATTTAATTCGAGTAATTTTTAAGACAGTCGAGTCCTTTAATTTAACGTCATTTTGATAGAAATAGAGTCAGCTTTTAAAAAGTAGAGTCATTTGAGTTAGAGCCATTTTTTAAAAATTTTTTTATTTTTTATTTAAATTTATTAATTAACTTAATGTAAATGCTCATTCACTTCTAATTTTTTTATCGTTATTCAATTCGAGTCATTTTTAAACAGTAGAGTCACTTAATTTATCATCAATTTATCTGAAGTAGAATCAGTTTTGTTTTTCCCACTAATCGAAACTTGGCATTAGGTCAAGTTACCCTATCGTTTTTTAAATTTAAATTTTTAATTGATATCGATCCACTTTGATCGTTTACTCTGAGAATATCTATTATCATCACGTTGTTATCGGTATTATCATTATTATTGTTGCTGCCATTATTAATATCAATACCAATATCATTTTATAATGATAGTGTAATTGGCCCTGGCAGGTCACATTACACAATTGATATTAATATTGACTGCAATGGTTTTATTGATGATATTGATAATGATGTGATTTTATAGTAATTTTTGTGTGCGGTCGAAAAAGGGTTCGATTTCAATTAATTAATTTCATGTAAATGCTCATTTACCCTCAATTTTCTTTATCGTTATCTAAGTCGAGTCATTTTTAAAATAGTAGAGTCACTCAAATAGGAACCATTTTTTTATTTTTTTTATTTTTATCGATTAATTTAATGTGAATGTACTTGCCCCCCCCCCCTGTTTTTTAAAATTAAAGTTATGGAGATTTGAGTCACTTTTATAATAGTAGAGTCACTTCAATTAGAGTCATTTTTTTAACAATCGAGTCATTTTTTTAATTCAATTCATTTTTTATACAATTGAAGTCATTTTTTTTTAGAATTAGAGTCATTTTTTTTTTTAAAGTAGATTCAAGTTTATTAGAGTCATTATTTTTCAAAAGTAGAGTCACTTTTATTAGAGTCATTTTTGCAGAAGTAGAGTCATTGTTTTTAGAGTCATTTTTTTTTCTCCAATTAATGAATTAATTTATTGCAACTGGTCAGGTTACCCTATAGTTTTTTTAATTTTAATTTTTAATCTATGCTGATTTTCTGAGCTGGTATGCATAACCCTCCGGTTTGATCGATGTCGATCCTCTTTTGTCGTATACTCTAAGAATATCTATCATTATCATATTATTATCGGTATTTTCATTATTGTTGTTGCTGTCATAATTAATATCAATACCATTATCATATTATATAATGATAGTGTAATTGGCCCTGGCAGGTCACATTACACAATTGATATTAATATTGACTGCAATGGTTTTATTGATGATATCATAATGATGTGATATTATAGTGACTTTTGTGTGCGATCAAAACGGGGATTCGATTTATCGATTGGCTGGTGGCCTAATGCTACACGTACAGTTCAGTTTTATTAGCATTATTATTTTGAAAACATAAAATAAAACAAGATACGAGATCCGCCCCGACATGTTTAATCATAATCTTTTTTTTTTTTAGGTTTAGAAATCAAAATTTTGTTTTTTTCTACAGATTTCGCAATGTTCCGTAATTTCATCACGAATTTTTTTTTAATTTTTTAATTTTTTTTAATTTTTTAGGTTTTGACGGATAATTTTTTTCTAATTTTTTTCAAGATTCCGGAGACATACCTAATCCTCACCCTATTGAAGTTACTCGGGCTTTCAATTAATTTTTGTTTTTTTTTTTTCTAAATATTTTTTTTTTCCAGGTTTAGGTACATAGTTTGGATTTACTTTTTGGTAGATCTTTTATGACGTGTCTAATCTAGAGTCCACTGGAATCTATACTGACATGACTGGCCTATGAGGACCAGAATAATTTCAAGGACAGTGATGCTGCTGAGCATTGACGACAAGGTGGTCCAGATCCAAGGACACACCGCCGCTCTAATTATTTTTTTCTGGTGCATATTTATTTCTACATCCTTCTTTTTTTTCATAGTAATATATATGCCCGGTATTAATCTATTGGGGTATATATTTTAGTTTCAGATCCAGTCAACAAGAAGGATGCCCAACTTGAAGGATGCCCAGGGATGCCAAGGACCAAGAGGAGGACCAGAACCAGGACCAGGACCAGGACCAGGACCAGGAAGATTAGTTATTAATTTTATTTAAGCTTAATTTTAATTTCTATTATATAATTATTGTATTATGGTGTGAGTGTGATGGATGATGTAGGAGTGATTTATAATTTAAGATTTTAATTTATAATTTTTTTTGTAAGAATGAGTACGAGTGGCATGTTTTTATTATTGCTTGGCTTGTGCATGGTTTTTTTTTTTTTTTAATTCGGGTTTGATTGCATGGTTTTGGTTGTTTATGTTTAATTTAATTTTTTCCCCTTTCTCCCATTACCTCTTAATTTTAAGTTTGTATGATTATTATTTAATTGTATGATGAATGTGTGTGATGTTTTTTATTGCGATATCCGGGCCTGGGTATTATTTTTAAGTCTTAATTTTAAGAAATTTTATTTATAAAATTTCAGTATTTATATTCTTTATGTATTTATTTTCGTAATTTTGTACTGTATAATATTTTGTATTTATTGTCATTTAGCTTTTTTGTTGGTCACCAATCGAGTGACCACTGTGTTGGTCGGGTTTTATCACTGATAAAATCCTCCGATTTAAACCGATAGATTCCGGGTCTATCGGATTTTTATCGGAGTATTTTATCAGTGTCGAGGTTTCCCAAACGGGCTATTTTCTTTCTACCAAAAGAAAATAGCTTAGACCACTACAATTGTATTTTTAAATAAATACAATTGTAGGTGAATGCGCACAGTATAGGAAGTCGGTCCTCAGCCGCTTTTTTTTTTTTTTTTTTAAATAATAAATTTTTACTTTTATTATTTTTAATCGAGCATTTATAATTGAAAAAAAAAACCTTCCCTTTATTTTTAATTCAATCTTTTAGTTTATAAGTAGAAATAAGTATATATAAGAAAGTGAGAAATAACTATAATTAAAAAGAAGCCGAAGAATTCTTATAAACGCAGGTAAATATTATAAATAATAAGCATTTATGCAGTTAAATAAACGAAAAAAATATGTATTATGAAAAAAAATATCTATTTATTTTTTTTTTTTTTTTTATGCATACATATTATGGATAATTTTTTTTTTATAATTATTTAAATTTTTTATTCACTTCTTCTTCAAAATATTTATTTCTTGTATGACATTCGTCTTACAGAAAATGAATATTACTGTGAAGAATTAAATGAGAAAAATAAATTTCAATTTTATATATATATATATATATATTTTGAAAAGAAAAAAAAATCTCTGCAGAATGTTTTCTGAAAGATTTTTTATTTTTTTAAATGTTTGCGCATGCGCGCTAGAACATTGGTTCTGGCTTTTTTTTTTCATTGGGTGCTTTCTAATTTTGAAATTTCGCGCTGAGTTGGCGCTACTGCGCGTTGCTGTGTTCAACGTTCAAATTTTTCTAAAGTGGGGGTGGGAGAATGAATCGCAAATCGATTGGTTTATATCAACTGGCGGTCCAATAGCGGCAGTCAGTATCATCGACTACGGCAGTAGTAGTCCAGATCCTTCTTTACGTTAAAATTGAAACACAGTATTGTTGTTAATGCGCGGAATTATCCATAAAATTTATTGCTCATACTCATTGTTTAATTAAAATGTGCAGTATTTGTAAAATTTTAATTGTGGAAAGTGTCTGTGGTGTCGTTAAGTGTTGAGTGTTTAGTGCTAGTGTCAAGTGTTGCGAATTGCTGATGTTGATATCTTCATAGTTCCTGAGCAAAATCATCTGGCATCGTCTGGTGAGAAATAGCAGTTAAGTGAATTTTTTTTAGCTGCAATGCACTTGGAGCAATTTAATTTGAATCTCCAAGTGTATTAGGATACCCTTCTGCATATTATTTCCCCACCAAGGTTTGTTCAAACACTTAAGTGTTTTTTTTTAATTTTTTAAATATTTTTTATCATATTCTGCCGCCATTTTATTTTGACTTACGATTTTTAATTTTCTTCAATATCTCATAATTTATTTTTCAAATATTTAAATTTACCTTGCGAGTAATAAAAATAATTAATAATTAATAAGGATTCCGAAATGCGTAGTGCTGCAGCTGCTCGCAGCGCATTTCGGAGTGCACCCAATAACAACATTTTTAATTTCATCACGTAATGGTTACAACTAAATTCACTCGATAACCGTAAGTTGATGAAAAGTTTTCCTTGAATTTTCCAAAAAAGTTGACGACAGGTTGCAGCAGTAATATCTAAAACCAGTAAAACCACAGCTTCGGTCGGTTGTTTTTCTCAGCATAAGTCAGTGAGTCTTGATTTTCTAGGATTTTTCCGATCTAGATGCCCGAATCACGGTAAAATGAAAATCTAATTTGACTTATGACGCCTGGTCGGGCCAGGGAGAATGCTGCTCATGTATTCTTACGGAAAGTGGCCTGTAATTTTGCTCGTTGGGAATAACTCTAGATAATATTAACATTTTTTGTTCAATACAGTGTCCTCTAATAGAAAAACCCTGGAAATTTCTACTCGAGTACCTAAAAAAACATTTTTTATAGGTATAATAGTTTCTCTTCGGGAAATGATTTTCAGTGCATGGACATTTCGCGACAATATGACAATATATATATCTCGAATCAAATACTCGGTTGATAATGAACCGGAGGAACGTGTCTACTGACCTCCGTAGTGACCAACTGTATTCAAAGCAAAATTACATTTCTGAAATTGACCTCCACCTTTTCTCTTCGCCAAAGAGTACACTGTAAAAAATCACCGGGGTAAGTCCAAACGGTGTAGGTGTTAAAATTATCGGTGTTAAATTTACCCCCGAAAGCGGTGTTAAAATAACGCCGCCACCGGTGTAAATATTATGTACCGGTGTTAAAATAACGCCGCCACCGGTGAAAATATTCTAGACCGGTGTTAAAATATTTTATTTTGTGAATATTTTTACTTACTCGATCACTATACGTGTTAATAAATGATATTCTTTATTAATTTTCATAAAGTACTGACATTTTTTGTGTTTTATAATCTTTAAAGTTAATAATCCAAGCGGACGCAGTTTACCCTGCTTTAACACCGGTATTTTTAACACCGGTGTAATTTCATTTTTACACCGGGCGGAGTTAAAACGAGTCCATTTTTAACACCGCTCTTTTTACAGTGTATTTACTATTATTGAAATATGGTTTATACTATACTTTACCATAATCGAATAAGTTGTAAATTATTGGCGACATATGAGCAATAAAACAACGAAAAGTTTAAAAAAATATGATTTGTTTATTTAATATACATAGCGTTTAATAATATTAATAATTAGTCAATAAGATATTTAATTAATTATTTGACTTAATAATTAACTTATTTTGTTTTTTAGATTTTACTCTCAATATTGTTATACATAAGTCTTGACATTTAGAACAATAAAATTTATAAATTTAATTAAAATTATAATTTATTTATAATTTTTAGACAGTGATTGTAAAGTCTTTGGGTGATTTAGACAGCGAGTTGGAAAGAGGTCCGGAACGTTTTCTATGAAGTTTGAGCTTCATATCAATATCACATTCCGCCTCGCTTGTTTCATGAGCATCCATGAACCCTGAGGGTGGTTTGAGCTCTAATGTGGATAATTCATTACCCCAGTCTTCGCGCGGTTGCTGCTCTCTTGAGCGTAATCTCGCGTTTCGTTGATAATTGCGTGAGGTTGAGGTTGAGGTTGATGATGAGGATGATACTTGTTGTGGATCATTGAATAAACACAATGACTCAACCGATCGACGTCCCACTGGGGCTTCTTTGTGTCGATCTATTGATGATGCATTTAATCGTGAACCTGTGGCAGTATGACTTGGCGAGGGTGCTGCCGAATAAGAACGCACTCCAGTTGTTCCATCTGAATTTTTTGGCGACGGTCGTATTATATTTTCAACTCTTGACCCACCAACATCTGGTGTTATTACATGACTTCTTTAAATTAAATAATTAATAATCATCATCATAAATTTAATCATCGCAATGCTTCAACTAATTGTATATATATCTAGAAATTTACCGTTGCTTTTCTAATCTAGGAAAGGTTTTTCTTTCAGAAATTGGTGACGGCTCGGTTGATGTACTTGATTCGTGAGTGTGGTATAGTACATCTAAAAAAAATCCACAAACAAAATTATTTAAATACTTATTTATTATTATTTATTAATGTTGAGGAAAGCGGGGTAATATGGGATACAAATAAATCTGTTATATTTTTTTATTTTTCATAAAAAGTATCCCATTTTATCCCATATTTATTGCACACCTCAAACGTCAAGCAGATTTTTAATCTATTCACTTTGAAATAAATGAAAAATTAAAAAAAAAACGATAATTTGAATATTCAAGTTTTCGGTTGGTCTGTTAGTATGGATGTAAACACGGTTTAATCCTATAAGTACACTTTGAATCGACTTAATTAATTTCGCATCAGCTTTAGATAAGTCTTGATTAAATGGTCATTTAAACCCTTGTTTAATAGTTAATAAATTAATTAAAATAATTACAGTCGTATTTAATTAATTTGTTTTTTAATATAAAATTTGAGGTGGGCATTTTTAAGCCAACTATAAACTCAGTTCTAATGAATAATTTACAAGGAAGCAGTTATTTGTATAATGGACTCATCTTACCCGGCTTTCCCTTGATAAATAATTAACAAACAATTGAATACTAATACTAACTTACTATGATGAACCGGCCTTGGAAAAATAGCAAGTCGTTGCTCGCGGCCTCGCTGGGGCCCGGAATTAGGTCCTGGTGAGCGAGTTAAAATAGACGTCGGTGCCGAATCATCAAGGTGATTAGATGATTCTGTGCGACTGCTTGTCCCAACTTCGGTGTCACTGTCCGAGCCAAGTGTGTCGTATTCCTCAGACTCAGACTTGAATGACTTTGATTTGCGTCTTGAACGACTTCGTACTTTTGTGTACTGATCAACATCGATCTGGACAGTAAAAAGATAAATTATAATTAAAATATAAAAGTTTAATTGCGTATTGAAAGTGTACCTGAGCGCCTTGCAACATTGTTTCACTCCTCTCATAAAAATACGCCTGTCGTATTGGATTTGCTGAAAGATTTTCTTGCTCTGGTAAATGAAATGTTGCGTACGGATAAATGTCTTCCGAGTACTCGGGTATCCGTTCCAATGCATTTACTTCCCGACAAGGGGATTGTTGACTAGGCTTACGTACGGTTGCATAATACTGTTCTCTTTGTTCCATATTGTGTTTGTTATCTAATGCCGCTTGTGTTTGGGAACTTGGATCATTACCTCTTCTGCCTCTCAGAGAATCTATTTAAATTTAATAAACAATTGTTTATCCAGCAAACAAATAGTTAAATAAATAAATAAATAAATAATTGGTTGGTTTAGTCTAATAATTATTTACGTGTTTTAAGACAAAAACAAACACCGCCAATGACAAGTATAACAGCAACAACAGATATAACACTGGGCGCAAGTACTTGTGCATCGAAATAGACCGGCGTGACCTTTATTTCAGGCAGCCGGCCGTCATGAATTCTCGTTAAATCGCCAGGACTCGTTGTACTAAATAGGTATTCCGCTTGAGTTGATCCGGCATTATTGTATCCTGTCACTCGTAATTCATAGCTTGTTCCGCTTTCCAAATTGACAATAGGAAATCTTGATTGTGGTGACACATTATTCGATACTAAAAAATATATAAATCAATTTTTTGTTACTACTAAAATTATCCCATAAAATAATAAAAGTAATATTTTTCCGCAGTAAATATTCCATATTTAATTTTTCTTTCCTCTATTCGATTCTCGGCTATTATATACCTGAATAATAAATTTAATAATTCATTTAACGTTTATACTCTTGTTATTTATTCAACATTAAAGTACACGAGCATAATATAATGCGTTATCCAATCCATATCTATGCATACATACTGATGAGTTTACAAAAGAAACAAAATATTTTAATGATATAATAAAAAAAATAGGCTGTAGACGATGAAAAGCCTGAGGCAGGATATAAAAAAAATAAAACTGCTGGTATGAAAATTTATAAATAATTTAAAATAATTAAAATAATTACCAAGAAGCCAATCGCCGGGTAATCGTTTGTACTCGACAACAAAGTAGAGTAATGGGCAGCCGCCGTCTTGCCATGAAGTCAGTTCGAGTACAACGGAAGTCATATTGGTCCGTATGAGATGTTTTTTATGGGGAGGAATGGGCTTAGAGCCTTTAGTTCGCGCAGTTTCCATTTTACTTGCACTCCCGCTGCCGATGCGGTTGAAAGCAGCCAAAGTAAATTGATATTTAGTGCCGCACTGCAAACCCCCGAGCAAATGGGTGCTAGCACGTCTGTCAAGCATAACTTCTTCCCATTCTGCGAATTCCTTACGATAAGCCAGCACAAATCCCTTTATGGGCGCGCCCCCGTTATCTCCCTGTTTCCACTGTAACTGTACCGCATCAGTTGTTGTACCAGTTGCAAGAAGCGTCGGAGGTGTTGGTGGAACTATGCGTAAAGTTTGTCAATTAAAACTTATAACTTTATATACCCGCCAACAAAAACATCATCTGCTGTATCTCATAACGCTGAACAAACTTTAACTCCCAAACAACATTTTTTTTTTTTTTATATCTTTATCTAAAGTAAATTAATTTTGTTTTTTTTTATTTTTTTGTCAGATCAATTTAAAGTTTACTTTTAGTTGTGTTTTACTCTTGACTGAACAAACAAATATTTATAAAATATATCCGTAATTTACTTATTGCTGGTTATTTATTTCCGTATTTTTTTACTTAATTAAATTTTATTTTAAACAATAAAATAATTATTATAAATAATTTACCTTGTACTTGTAAACTATAAACAATTTCATCAAATCCCAGTGAATTTTTAACATGACATGAATAATTTCCTTCTTGACTTCGCTGTACGTTTCTCAAAATCAATGTATGATCTGCTCCGATATCCACTCTGAGTAAAAAATATTAAAGTCAGCAAAAAATAAATAAAAATAAATATAAACTGCTATTAATTACGTAAACAAATCTATTAATTAAAGACCTTTGATTCTTTTGCAATTTAACATCCCCCAATCGCCAATCAACTGTGGGCGCTGGTACTCCAACACACAAACAATGAAATCTTACGTCAACACGCCAAGACGTTATTATTGGAGCTCCAAAAGATACAATAGCTGCTGGAACTAATTACGAAAAGTTAATTAAAATTTAATGAAATAATTTTATCGAGCTACAATCTAAAGTTTATTCTTAAAAAAAAAAGTTAATTAATAAGTCGAACCACAGAACTACTAACTTGCCCGTGATTTAATATTTTTAAAAATCAAAGATATATTTAACAATTACATCAAATCGTCGGGATAAAAATAAATTTCCTTTGATCAAGATTCCAATTCCGCAAATTAAAAAGTAAAATAAAATAAATTTAAGTAATTGTTAATTATTAACAAAACAATTAACGAAAGTAAAGTAAATTTATTGTAGTCGTAAAGTAGCTTCTTTATTTATAATTAAATAAAGTTTAAAGTATAAGAAATAAGAACTGCCGAAGGAATAGCGCCGACGATTGACGAGAGAATAAAATAAAATAATAAAAAAGTTTTATATGTAAACCTATAGTCACAAAAGAAAATTACATTCTTGTAACTTTAAACGTTCCTCCGTACTATAAACTTTGTCGAGAGGGAACTAATTATTTCTCTGGTTCTTGTTTAACTTGTACTTCCTCCACACCACCACCAGTAACTCGTTCAGGATCAATTTCTTTTCTCGCTGTCTCATTTTATTATCAAGTTACTTAATAAAATTTTATAGCTCAATGCACCTCGAGATATCGCTATTATTATTATTATTATTATTATTTGAATTAAAGTATAATAATTAACTTTAATAACAAAATAGAGTTAACTGTTATTACTGAATGGTGATAAAATGTACCCGGAATAATAATTATGTTAGAGAATAAATTATCAAGTATCGCGGTTACTAACCGGTAGAACTTGGCTGAAGTTTGATGACCGGAGTGCTGGGTCCTTCTCCTACTTTGGTAGATGCAGTGACCCATGCTTCATAAGATTCCCGTAGTTTCAACCCCGTGGCTTCGTAGTGCAAACTTCGAGCTGGCAAAAAGTCTTTAATGATCTTTACTTCTTGGCCCTGATCCAGCGCTCGTATATACACGGTATACTTTGTGACAATACCGTTGGGTCGTTTTGGTGGCAACCACGATATAATAACAACATTTTCGGCACTTGGAACTGCCTTAACACGCTCAGGAACGTCTGGAACTACATTCAAATTTATTATTTTTATTTTTATAAATTTATACACTGTAAAAAATCACCGGGGTAAGTCCAAGCGGTGTAGGTGTTAAAATTTTCGGTGTTAAATTTATCCCCGAAAGCGGTGTGAAAATAACGCCGCCACCGGTGTAAATATTCTGTACCGGCGTTAAAATAACGCCGCCACCGGTGTAAATATTCTAGACCGGTATTAAAATAACGCCGCCGCCGGTGTAGATATTCTTTACCGGTGTTAAAATATTTTATTTTGTGAATATTTTTACTGTTACCCCGCTTTAACACCGGTGTATTACTCCTCCTACACCGATGTAATTTCATTTTAACACCGGGCGGAGTTAAAACGAGTCCATTTTTAACACCGCTCTTTTTACAGTGTACGCGTGTACATGTCGTACATGCTTTTAAATAACTCATTCAAAAGATTAAATAGTTATTTAAATCGATAGTTTTCAGACATTGGTTTATTAAATTTAAATATATTTATTTGACAAAAAATTGATGTTTTATAAAATATTTACCAGTTTCTTCAGTCATACATGAGATGGGCGTACTACTAACACCTTCACCGGCTCTTGTGTAAGCCAAAATTTGCACGGTATAGTTTGTGTAAGGTCTTAGATCGTGCAAAACGGTGCTAAGAGCTTGAGTAATCTTGGTATCTCTTGATCCCAAAGTTTCAGTACTTTCTTCATTAGCCGGTTCATATAAAAGTTTGTAGCCCTTTATTATACCATGAATTTTATCAGACGGGGGAGCTTTCCACGTAACTTGAATATTTTGACCAGTCAGTGCTGTACATGCAATGTTTTGTGGCGGCGAACTCGGTACTGGTTTAAAATATCATAAATTCCTTAGACGTATAAAAATTTACAGGCACTTATGCTAATTAGTTTAAGTATTTTAATAGATTAAATTGATTAAAATCACACCCGACACTATTTACTCATTTATCATTTAAACTAATGATTATATTTTCAAATAATAGATGATGATATTTATTGTTATTATACTAACCGGCTTCAAGGGTCTGAGTTATGACAGGATCAGAGCCAGGACCATCTCCTTTACTATTAAAAGCTTTCACCACTATACTGTACTCGGTAAATTTTCTTAACCCGGTCAAACGATATTCGTAAGATCCGTCTCCATTTCCTGTGATACCCACTCGGGTAATATTTGTTGCTTGTTCATCATCTCTTGATACACAAGACAAAAATAATAATAAAAATAAAAATAGGTTCTCTAGCAGAGCATATATTAGATTACAAGCATGACAAGTAAACTGATATGATAAAATAGATCCAACATAAATAAAAATAATAATGATAACAACATTAAAGAGATGTGTACATATATATATATTAAGAAAGACAATACCTCAGTATAGTGGATGCGATAGTGTAGCCGAGAAGCTCACCATTCCACAGAGATTGATCCGGAGGCTGCCATGTGATTTTAAGCTGCTGCGGACCCAGGGGCTCGGCGGTGACCTGCCGCGGAGGGCCACCCGGTATCTCCCCATCAGTCTGCACCTGCATTCCCATTGGGATTCATAATACACTCATACACGGAAAAAAATTAATCGTGAATGCAACATGATGCAGTCTTGGTAAATAAGCATGATGAAATCATGTTGCATTCACATGATTTATCATGTTTCGGTTACATGATAGTCATGTTGCATTCACATGATTTGTCATGTTTTGGCTACATGATAATCATGTTGCGGTAACATGAGAAAATCATGTGGCATTCACATGATAATCATGTTTCGGCTACATGACAATATGTTACCGCAACATGATTATCATGCAGCCGAAACATGACAAATCATGTGAATGCAACATGATTTTCTCATGTAGCCGAAACATGATTTTCTCATGTTATTGCAACATGATTATCATGCAGCCGAAACATGACAAATCATGTGAATGCAACATGATTTTCTCATGTTACCGCAACATGATTATCATGTAGCCGAAACATGACAAATCATGTGAATGCAACATGATTTCATCATGTTGCATTCACGATTAATTTTTTTCCGTGTATATACTATTTACAATGCTCAATGCATTGATGATTAACGATAATGGTATTCGCTTAATATTTATTTATATTTTTTTTATCGAATACTGACATGAAGAATGTCGCTTGGGGCTGATGTTCCGAGATGATTTTCCGCAAAAACACGAAAGTGGTAGGTGGTGGCAGGTTTTAGTTGTGATACCAGCGCGACCGTGTTGTCTCCTGCTACCGGCTGCGTGTTGTGGTCATGCCACACATCTTTTACATACAAGAGACACTTGTAACGATCAATCCCCCGGTATTAATAATTTTACAAAGTTATTATTATTATTATTTATATCGTATTACTGTCATTTTCATTAACATCAAACATCAATTTCATTTTATTTAATTAAATATCAATTATCGATTTACAGATAATCAAATAAAGTAAATTTTTTATGCCCCTCGATTTTCTATGGCATTCGTAATACGATATATTTAATATAATATATATATATAGATCATTAACGTCTTGAGGAGGTTATTGTTTAGTTTATCATTAGATACCCACATCAACTTGTTGTCTATGTATGCCTTGTTATGTATGTCAATATGTGTGGAATGTCATTCAATTAGTCTACTATATCTAGCAGCATACAACAGGGTTGTAACATTGTAGGTATTCAGATGATAAAAGTAAATGTTATGCTGTGAATAGGGTAAGTTAAATGATGTATGTGGCGTGTACTGATTTATTTATTTATCATTACTATTATTATTATCAAGAATATTAATAGATAACATACCGTCGGCTTCTTTGTATTGAATGATGTAGTTTGTGATGGGAGAGTCAGGATTCAATGAATCAGAGTCGCTGGAAGGCGATGACCAAGACAAAAGTATCGATCGACTTTTGAGCTCGGCAACGTGCAAATTTCGGGGAAAATTAGGTGGCTCTTGGACGAGGAGATGGATGGATGCTTTATCGATGCCATACGCATTGCTGGCAACGCACACGTACTCCCCGCGATCCTCATGACCGGCTTTAGTTATTCGTAATTCAGACGTCATTCCACGTGGCGTTGAATTATTCTCCAATATGTATCTGCAATGAGTACGTGATTTTGAATCTATTAGCCTTGTTTATTTAACGAACATTGATTATATCCAGGATGTAATTAAGTGTATTTATTATTAACTTATGCTAATCCTCGTTATTTATTTCAATTATTTTTATTTAACCAGTATTAGTACGAGGATTTATTTATTCGTTTAATTAAATTACTAAATCAAGTTTATTTTCATAATAATATCCATTAGTCGGCAAAGAACCGCGACAAAATAAAATTGAGTCAGATGATACTCTGTCTGCTATCGGATATTTAAAGTTTATCTTTGTGTCTGTCTGATAGCTTTTGATAGACACAATCACAAATATATATATATATATATAGATTATTTTAAAATATATAAAACGTATAAGAGGTAATATTATTGAAAAATTGAAAGAAAAAAAAATGACTTCTCTGAAATTAAATTTTACATAAAAAATATGGGACGATAATCAATTGGAGGCTGGCTTATCACTGAATAAAAATCCGTAACCGGGTTTTTTTGAGTTTTCTGGCAGATATGGGTAACATGTAGCGACATGACACTTTCCAACGATAATTAATTTTTTTTTCACGCTTCTAGATGACCCCTTTCTACGAACAATTAAATTTTTTGAGTCCCCTGAGTTTTTGTGACGCCATTTATCAGTTTTCATATAATTTCTTGGTATATTATTGTGAAAAATATTTGAATATGTAAATATAGGGGAGAGGGGGGCAGAGTGGGCCCCTTAAGGAAAATAATTATAATATCATTAATTTTTTTTACGCGTTTACTTCTTTTTAGACCCTTGATACTTATTTTCACTTCATTATGCTGCGCCCATTAGAATTGAAAAATCGAAAATTAGGGGCAAAGTGGGCCCTCCAAAAAATTTCGGATTTGATTTTTTTCATTCTTTACACGTGTGATATTTGCAAATAACTATAAAACAACTGTATTTTAATAATATAAAAGTCATTTTAATAGTCTGCTGCGATATAAATTTGAAACGTAATTTTATTATCTTTAACTTTCTTAATAAATTATATTTAATAAACAGTTTTGGTGGTCTATTTTAGCCCTCATTATATAAGAAATTTCGATAAGCTAATTATCTGTCCGAATTTAATGGCGTATAGAAAATTTTGAGGAGCCCACTTTGCCCCCATATTTTTCGAAGTTTTAAAAATTTCAAGGGGCCTACTCTGCCTCCAGGGGCTCACTTTGCCCCCTCCTCCCCTATAAGATCATATTAATTTTGTTAAATTTTAAATAAGCGGGACAATGTATTATATTTTTTTTTTCATTGATTTCGTATATTTTTAAGGTCACATTACATATTATTGATCAATAAAAAGTTGAACCTTTAAAAGTCGCAATGAAATATTTTCAGTAATTTAAAAAATAATTTTCTATCATCTGAAAAAATTTCGCGATTACTGGATTGAATAAATAAATAATGAATGAATTTAAAAATACCTTAAATCATAAATTGGTTCAATTCTGCCGCCGCGATTACGCCAACTGATATCAAGAGGTGAATCACCTTCAGCCTCACATCTTAAAGTTGCTGTTTCACCTCTTCTGACAGATTCTTGACGGGTTTTTATTTCAACATGCGGCCCCGCTGAACAAAAAAACATAAATAAATGAATTTACAATTTTACCAAAAAACATATCTATAATTTCATTTTAAAAAAACGTTATTTTTTTAGAATCCGTTTAATCAATAAAGACTGTGTGACATTTATAAATAAAAGCGTATTATAATAGAATCGAGTCAGGTAGAATTTGGTTGATGCATATTTTAAATAGCCACTGGCATAGCCGTTAAATATTTTACCATGAACTGTTAGACGAATGAGTTTGCTGAGACCAGGGCCTATACCATTGCTGCCTTGGCACATGTAAAACCCACTGTGTTCTCTCGATACTCTCGGAATTACCAACGAGCCATTCTTTGAAACTTCAATGCCCTCCATACCTCCGTATCCAAGCTCTCGATAGTCTCCCGGTGTTTCACCTGTATTTTTTTTTTTTTTTTTTTATAATTACAAATGTATTAATAATATATTTTAAATAAATTGTGCAAGTAATCAAACATAATTAATTTTAACAAGAAATGTAAAGAAAAAAAATTTTTATTTTTAATGAAATAAAATATATAGTATAATAGTTTGACAAGAATCTCGTGAGGTTAGACGAAACTAATTTTCTTTCAGCATTGTATAAATATATGTACGTATGTATGTGTGTATAGAAAAGCTCATTCGCAACTGAATGAAAACGCTGAGTGCACCGATCAGCAAAATTCATGACGAATAGAACAAAGTTCTCCACAGCTAACACTGTCGAATAGACCTCGAGTTAATGAAGGCTTGGGTTTTCAACCGTCAACCCCTACAATTCATTGTTCAAGTAAAATACATTCAAGAACGAAATTCATTAAAATCATGCAATCTAAAACTTTACCGCGACTACTGCAGTTATACAATAACTTAACTTAAATTTTTCTGTTTCACTAAAAAATTTTATAAAAAAATAATTATTTTTATAAGTAGTCATTTATTTATTTATTGTAATTACATGCAAGACAAATTATAAATTCTTAAAACTTAATGCTGCTGAAACTCGGAAACAAATTTTTTTAAAAATAAAGATTTATGGGTGCTGGTATACTATAATTGTACACGGAAAGAAAATTATGGCAGCGGTTCCCATAATTTTGTTAAATTTTTTCCTATACTATCATAGGAATTACGACCATAAATTATGGGAGCGCGATAATTGTGGGAATGATACCCATAACACTATAGGAATGGTTCCTATAATTTATAGGAATACTTTCTATAATATTATAGGAACCATTCCCATAATATTATGGGAATGATTCCCATAATGCAATTGGAATGGTTCCTATACCATTATGGGAACCATTCCTATAATATTATGGGAATGGTTTCCATATTATCATGAAAAAATTAATTTAAAGAAGTGCGGTAATCACTTCTACAATACACAGAAATATTATTAAACATAAATACAAAAATTCAAACATTGAAAAAAAAAATCGTATTTGGCAAAAAAACATTAAAATTTTTAACAAGAATTTTTTGTCAGCACAAAACATTCAAGAAAATTCAAATTTTGGGAAATTTCTACACTATTGTGCAAAAAAAAAAATTTAATGATATTATAGGGATGGTTCCCATAACATTATGGGAATAGTTCCCATAATATTATAGGAATAGTTCCTATACCAATATGGGAACCATTCCCATATCATTATGGGAACTATTCTCATACTATTATGGGGATGGTTCCCATAATATATGGGAACCATCCCTATAGTAGTATAGGTACTATTCCCATACCATTATGGGAACTATTCCCATAATGCATAGCAAAACTTCCCATAATTTTCTTTCCGTGTATGGTATGATATTTAAATAACAATAACTCACCAATAGATTGTTTCCACGTAACATTAGGAATCGGAAATCCTTCAGCTTGGCAAGCCACGGAGACAGAATGACCTACAATAGCATCCTGGTCGATAGGTTCCACAACCCACCGAGGAGGGACTAAAAATACCATTATATTAAAATTAAGTTTCACCAAATCAGATAAAACATCATTATTTTAATTCGAGTTCCAATTAGTTTTACTTAAATTTTTTTTTACGAACAGTGAAAAAATAAATATTTAATTTGAAATAAAATAATATTTTTACCGTGAAAAATGACTTTTACTGTATTATGTTTTTATTAAATATAAATTAATTTCAATAGCATGCATTTCTAATGACAATATTTTTTAATCGCAAATAACTACATCAATACTTATATAAAACAACGTTTAACGACATTGTAAAATATCTGTTTCTACTTTAATTTAAAATTTCGTGAACTGACGATTTCATTTCGAATCAGTTGTCATAAATTTTAGAATAACTTTTTTTTTTTTTAATTCAATTAATGTTTTGTTAAAGCAAATAATTATTTGTTTGTCGTCAGTTCAAGCTTTTAAAGTCACGAACGATTAATAATAATAATAATAATAATAATAATAATAATAATAATAATAATAATAATAATAATAATAGTAATAATTAATAGTGATAATAATAATTAATTCAAATATAATCATGCTTGAAACAGTTAATGACACCGCTACAAAATACATGTGCACAACGAAGTATCGTAAAATTAACTACGATACGTTATGCCTACCGTAAAATTACGTGTTTTTCTTTTTTTTTTTTTTTTTTTTTTTTTTTTTTCGGTCCTCTTTATATTAATATTCGTTGTAACACCAGCAATTTACTGTCATTGATTTAAAATAGAATAAAAATTAATCTCTGGTTTTAATTATTTATCCACGAGTTTTTCGATATAAATAATAAAAAAAATTAATTTGTAACTCGATATTTTATTTTTTCAACATTTTTAAAGCAATAAACTGGCCGTCGGGCTCTATTTACTCTGTTTATACTAAATTTATAAGTTTAAAAGGATCGAAGCACACAATACTGTATAATTCACTGTTACAGAATATGTTTTTCCATTTACGACGCAATAAAAAAACGTTTAACTTTAACACTGTTTTTTTTTACTGCCGAAATTTCGTAAACCGATTGAATATAAGTCATAAAGAATTCGATTAAATATTAGGATAAGGAAGGGCAAAATTTTGAAGAAAAAATTTTTTTTTACTTCAAGGTTGATAATTCTATCATAATTTTTGGGCAGTTTCAGATTTCTGGGACTTGTATGTACACGGAAAAAAAATATTAGTAAATATTACTGAGATTATCGTCAACAGCGCGCCTAGACCGAATCTCAGTAAATATTACTGAGTAGAACGTAAGAAATTAATAACAGATGCAATTTTCTAACAAATGTCTTGTAGTTTTTTAAGGTTTACCCTAACGGACCCAAATTACGGTAAATTACGGTAATCCACCGTAAAATGCCGATTTACCGTAGATTACGGTGGATTTACCGTAATTTACGGTGGATTTACCGTAAAATACGGAAATACACCGTAAATTACGGTAATTCGGTAATCCACCCGAATTTTTTACGGTAGATTTATCGTATTTGACGGTAAATTTACGGTATACCTGCCGTAATTTACGGTAATCCACCGTAAAGTACCGATTTACCGTAAATTACGGTGGATTTACCGTAATTTACGGTGGGTTTACCGTAATTTACAGTAACTCTACTCGAATTTTACGGTATTCTACGGTAGATTTACGGTAAAATTACCGTAAATTTACGGTAAATCAGGTCTGCTAGGGTAAGTAGTAATTTTAAATAGTCAAGCATTATATTTCAACGATTAACTGTTAATTATAGCAGTTTAAGCATTAAAATCATAATTTTACTAACTGAAACGACATTAGTTATTGAACATAACATAAATAATTAGAAGTCGAACTACAATTATTGTCAATCATTTTTTTCCGTGTGTATAATTTTAAATACAAATGAAATTGAAGCATGTATATTTCCAATTTAGTAGCTAGATTTCTAAAACAAATTACAATTTCTGCGTAATAGAACGAGGATTGGATTTCATTAAGCGTGGTCATCGGAAATGATTGCTAACGACATGAAAACCATGAGATAACGACAGTAGTCGATACACAGGTGTGCATCCCATCCGTTATTTAATCGTATATATCTATATATCTATATAGAGATATTTGATAATATGAATTTACGATATTTCATTCCCATACTCTGGACTCTAAACTCGGTGACTGTCGCGTAAACTGATATTAATGTAGCGGGCAGTACTCGCCGGACGGTCAGAGTCTGGGATATACCACGCAGCGGTGAATTGTGCAGTCGTTAGCATCGTTACATCAACAGCTCATCGATCAATAAACGTTGATCATCTCACGACAGGATATATATAGAAATTTTTACGGATATACACATATGTATATATTACAGTATATACCTATACTGTTAATATCTATCTCCATTAACGCGTTGATTTTTATATTCTATTCCGAGAGTTTTAATAGGAGTCTGCTTGGATCCTTTTAAAATTTAAATAAATGAGTTGACCATATCGTTAAAAGTATGTCAGAGTTATTTTAAAAATAAAATAAAATAATAAAAAAAAGGATTGATTGAGTTATTCAGTGACACAAACCGAAAACGGCAAGAACAGCGGTGTGCTCGACGACACCGGCAACGTTGCTGATTTGACATGTGTAGTTGCCGCTATTCTTCTCGTTAACACTATTAATTGTGAGGATACTGGAAAATGGCGAATAGTTGCTTATTTGGATGTTGTTCGCTCCGTTTCCCAATGACGAGGATGACAAAGATGATGATGAGGACGAGGACGATGATGATGATGATGATGATGATGTATGATCGGCAGTACCATCTCTGTATTGAATTGGCTCGTTGTTGATCAACCAGGTAATGTTGAATGGCTGATCTCCTTCACTCGTCGAGCACATTAGCTGCGTCCTCATTCCGTCCATTACGCCATTTTCGAGAAAAAACGGCGAGATCCGGGGTGGAACTACAAGGGTAGTTTTTTATATGCCGAGTAACTAACAAGTCTGAGTACAAGATCGCGGATACGCGACTTTAAATTATTCATTGATTTTTTTTTTTGTTTTTTGGCCACGAAATTTTTCGGCTTTGAGGCACAACGTTGATTTTAATTTTGTTATTACTCAATATTTTTTTTTTTTTATTACTTACCAAGTAATAAATAATTATTGAATACTATTTAATTACTCGTTGCAAAAATAAATAATAATAATATTTAATTGATCAACAAATTACAAATAAACATAAATATATATATATGTAATACGTCGTTGATGCAAACGTGAAGATAAATAACAATTAAAATTTAGTAAACATTGACGAATTAATAGGACGAGTTAAAGTTTACGTATGAGAAAATGTTCAAATGATCTCTTAGTAATTAAATTAATTTAATTTATTAGAATAATAATAGTAAAAAGTTTAACAATTAAAATAATTAATTAAGCTCAATAGATTTCAAGTAAATCGTTAAATTTGCTCAATTGTTTTATTATTCTTGAGCTAAAAAGTTTTCGACTTTCGAATGTGAGAGAGTTGAATAGTATAATCCACGATTTAATTTAACGTTTGTTAAAATATTTTAAACAAATATGTGGGTTATTTTTTATTTTTTTGGTTGTCAGTTTTGAATGGTAAATGTAATATTTTTGCGGAACATGAATACTTTATTTGGCAGATGATCTATAGAGTATTGCAAAATCAACAACGCGGGTTGTGTTTCGCGCCACAACAAACATTGTTTTACATAATACGATTGGCTCTTGTATGCTCGCGGACAGACAGATATCGAGAGTCTACACACAGTATCCAGCATATATCGGGACGTGAACGCGTTCGAGCAAACGATGCAATTTGTATTTCATTATCTGCAATGACCAGAAGCAAATAAATCCCCCGGTGCTGAGTTTACTATGATTCTGTATCACGTGTCGTCAGTTTTTTCATTTAACGTTAAGTAAATTCAAAAACATAAACACTCATCGAATATTATTATTATTAATGTTATTATCAATACTCAGAAAATAAATATATGTAGGAGAGGGTGGGGCAGAGCGGCCCTCCTAAGCCAATTATTATTTTTTGTGGCTTTCAACCATAAGATCACTTTACTTTTGTCCTATTTCGAACAAATTTATGGAAATTTTGCCAAAATTCTGAAAAAAAAAATTTTTTTTGTCGGGCAGAGCGGCCCCCCTTCAAAAAGTGATAAAAAATTTTTTTTTTCGTTTTTTTTTTTTTAAATTGTTTTCATCATTAAGAATGTATTTTTTTCTCTTGACAACTATATTTGGTTTTATATTACTCGAAAAAAATTTTTTAAAGTGTAATAAATCGTTCACTCTCGATTACCTTAATTACTAATTGTTATTTAATAAAAAAAAAATCAATTCTATAGTTTTACTTTATTTCAAAAATTTATCAACTAAAAAAAAAATTTAATTTTTATAAATTTTTAGTGACCAAATTTGCCTCTTACATAAAGAAACGGCCGAAAAATATGAAAAAATAATTTTTTCGGAAGTTTCGGCTGGTCCATTTTGTCCCAGGTGTTATGCGTAGGGCTAGAAATGTGGAATTATAATAATTTTTTTTTAATTTGACGATAAAAATATGAAAAAATCACTTTTTCAAAATTTTGGGCTTGTCCATTTTGCCCCAAATGTCATGCGTAGGGGTAAAAATGCGCAAACATATCGGATTTATAGTAATGAGTCGAAAAAAAAAAAAATTTTTTTTTTGATCAAAATTTCAGGGGGGCCGCTCTGCCCCACCCTCCCCTATATAGGGGCAGGAGGGGCGCAAAATTAGGTACTCCCACAATTTTATAACGGCAGCTAAAAATTTTTTCTGTTCACTTCAAATATCATTAAAAAAAAAAAAGATTTAACATATTTGAGTCCCTGAGAACTAAATATTTCCTTCATTACATAGCACATAAGAGGGAAAGAAAAAATTTATCTAGGATTTCTCTAGGATTCAGAGAAGTCTTCTGGAATAACGCTAGCATATCAAAGTAAAGGAAAAATATTTCTTTAGGATTTTTGTCCCAATCTTCTATAATTAATTTGAGATCATTTGAAATTTATTTTTTTATCCAATCGTCAAAAAACTTTAAAAATACGTTTGAAAGTTAATCAATATTTTATCCCTCGTCCATATTCGTACGAAATTAAATCAACTCTACATCCTACCTATTATAAATATTTAACCGCAATACACAAATAAATAATTACTGTGTGATATTAATAATATATATATGTACCTGATTAATGATTATTATAAAAAAAAAAAATACTTCCATAGCATCAGAGGAAGTAATTAACGATTAATATATGTATATATATAGTTTTACTCAACAGCCCAAATTAGATACAAATTACAACATAATATCTAAGTCAAATATTTATCATTCGTAAATTTGAATAAATATTACTCCTACAAATATAATAAATTTATAACTTTTATGACATTAATTAATATCAATTAAATGTGCGAGAAAAATCAGTCAAAATATTACTAAAAAAAAAAAAATGTTAAAATTACATATATTAATTTACCAAATAATTAATATTACGTTTGATCAATATATTATTATAATGTACAGATAAAACGTGATGAATATTACTGAAATGTTAAGTGAATAATAATTCACTTAATTGTGCATATTCCAGTGTATTATATGATGATATGAGGATGTTTGAATTCCAAAGCTACTCATTAATGTCTAATGAATTCAAAGTGTTGGTATTGTACGCTATGAGTGCATCCTGATATACATATATATATAGAAACTGTGAATAAAAGCAAAGAATTGTTTTATAACCGTGCAAATAGACGGGCATGCAATATTTTCATTCTTATATTTTAATTTAAACGTATCAGATAAATGATGAAATTCATATACTATTGATATATATGTATATCATCATTTTAATATTTATTATGATACTCATTACTTTTAATTAATAAACTATTTATACATTTAAATGTCGGTAGTATTTAATGTAATTATTAAAAGTAATGGAACGTAGCATAAAAAATATAATTATAAAAATGAAAGTCGGAACATAATAATTGCCATGCTTGAACGAACGAACCAGAGATGAACAAAACGAGCGAGACAATTGAGTGTGAAGAAAATAATAATAATAATAAAAAAAAAAAAAGCAAGTTTATTATATAAACAAGAATAATAGAGAGTAAAAGAGAATATAAATGTATATGAAGTGATAATGTGAAGTAAAAGAGACTCAATCGTAAATTTGGAAACGGTAAATTAACTTGTACCAAAAATATCGATAGAGTGTATTATTTATTTTGAGATAATAAAAGATAATAAATGAAAATTAGTGCGTGTTAGTTATTAGATATTGTGATAATGGTGCATGTTGGTGGTTGTAAAGTACATAGACACCAACAACGGTGGTTCGTTACCGTTGACAAGGAGAAGAGTAGAATGAGCGACGGTTGCAGCGCCATTGGTCACGCGACAGGTATACGTGCCATTGTGTGCAGGTGTTATCGTGCTAACGCTCAGAGCACTATTAAAAGCATCATAGTGACGTATTGTTATTGAATCTTCTAATGACTGATCAATGTGCCCAATATTTTTAAATAATCGAGTTGAGCCACGTGCTGATAACTGATTTTTATTTCCACCAGCAAGACTTCCACTACTACTACTTCCACTACTTCCACCCCCACCACCACCACCACCGAGTTGATTTGATTTCTTGATGTTAATGCCGGCACTATTGCTCTTGATATTATTTGAGGATGACTCTTGGTCACGTGTTTCTATTGGCACATTATCTTTCAGCCACGTGAATGTCAGTGGTAAGTCACCTGTCACAACAACGCACTGTATGCTAGTACGATCGCCTACGTTTAAATCGCGAGCAAAACTGAAAGGCGTGATTTTAGGTGGCACTGAAAAGACAATATAGAAAATAGGAGTGGCATTCCATCAAAAAGCTCGTGTTTTTAATATTTTTTTATAAAAGCTTTATATAATATTTACACATATACCTCCATAAATATGTATATTTATTTTAAAATAGAGTTTATTTACAAGGCATTTACTAATTTTCCATGGCTTGAGGGTATTTTAATCAACGTACGAATATCCCGTATAGCTTTACATACTGCGAACAATATAAAAGCTCTTTGTGTTCTAATAAAAGTCAAAGGGATTAATTTTGTTGTTTCAAGTTTATGTAATATATTGATTTTTTTTTTCATTATTAATTGCCAGTGTTTTTATTTTTTTAACAAAATTTTTTTTCCTCACTATCGTTACCCGTGTAATTATTTGAGTTAAAAATTTACTAATATCACAAAAAAGATAAAATTTCAATAACTTTAATTATTTTTTAAAAAATTTTTCCTGTACTCGTCTCATATTATTATTTTAATATGATCAATGAGGAACGCAGTAAATAACGCTACGAGACATTCGATTTGGCAGTCTTTAGAGATTGCATTCTTACTATTTGGCACAATTTCGCTGAATAATATAATATAGAGCTATTAAAGTAATAACTTATTGCTATAGATTATTTATCATATGAATTATGTTAAGTAATTTTTATAACAGCGAAATTGTGATGGATAGAAAATAAAGTAGAGTATTTTATTGCTTGAAAAGTTTTTTATAATAACAGTAACAGTAAAAAAAAAATATATAAAAGCTAAATATTCTACGCAGATGGTATTGGCGTCTCGATTGTAGAGAAATTTACACATAAATGAGATATATATATATATATATATATATAAATAAATATACATATATATCCCCGAGCGCGTTTATATGTTTTCTCCTAGACATAACAGTGAGGTATGTGCAAATATGTATATGATATGTATTTCGGAGCAGTGAACTAGCTCGTGCAGGACTGATGCATCAGCGGTGCAGTGAATTGTGGTCGTCCTGTATATATGCAGGTTATTTTATGTTATATATTTATATTTTTATACATATATATTTATACTCTTTCTCTAATATAACACGGAAAAAAATTAATCGTGAATGCAACATGATGCAGTCTTGGTAAATAAACATGATGAAATCATGTTGCATTCACATGATTTGTCATGTGTCGGTTACATGATAATCATGTTGCAATAACATGAGAAAATCATGTTTCGGCTACATGATAATCATGT
The DNA here is from genome assembly GCF_029852145.1 of Microplitis mediator. Taxonomy (NCBI): domain Eukaryota; kingdom Metazoa; phylum Arthropoda; class Insecta; order Hymenoptera; family Braconidae; genus Microplitis; species Microplitis mediator. The sequence goes on along the minus strand of NC_079972.1, from coordinate 16,043,208 downwards.
TGCGGTAACATGAGAAAATCATGTTGCATTCACATGATTTGTCATGTTTCGGCTGCATGATAATCATGTTGCGGTAACATGAGAAAATCATGTGAATGCAACATGATTTGTCATGTTTCGGCTACATGATAATCATGTAGCCGAAACATGATTTTCTCATGTTATTGCAACATGACTATCATGTAACCGAAACATGACAAATCATGTGAATGCAACATGATTTTCTCATGTGAATGCAACATGATTTTCTCATGTGAATGCAACATGATTTTCTCATGTTACCGCAACATGATTATCATGCAGCCGAAACATGACTATCATGTAGCCGAAACATGACAAATCATGTGAATGCAACATGATTTCATCATGTTTATTTACCAAGACTGCATCATGTTGCATTCACGATTAATTTTTTTCCGTGAAGGAACATTTATATTTATAAAAAAATCCTCTATGCGCTTTTTGGCGACTGTATTTTTCTCAACGCACAAAAAATCGTTTGTTTTATTATTTTTTTTTAATTTTATTGTAAACTGACCCCGTGTGTTGGGTGGCTGTTGATTTTTTTAAAGTTATTTATTATCATAAATAAAAAAAAAAAAAAAAAAAATGAACCAATTATTTTTTTAAAATAATTAATAATAAGAGTTAAATTAGACGGTATACAAAGTTATAAGTTTCGAGATTCTGCATATAAAATAGATTGTTGTATCAATCTTGTGAAAAAAAAAGAAACAAATACTTGAACGAGTCGAAGTGAAAACTCTTGGGAAATTTTCCACTTTGATCTTGATATCCATAAGTATCTTGTTAGCATAAGTATATCGTTAATAAAAAAATAAAAATTATAAAAAAAAAAATAAATTATCTCTTTGAATAAATATCAAAGCGTTTGAATTTTTACCGCGATCTCTTGACTGTGCCAGTTAAGTCTCGACACTTAAAACTTTTTTTCAATCCGATGAATATATATGAATCGGCGTATGACAGATCTATGTCACGCCTATATTTAAATTATTTATTATAAATAATATTTATCATTATTATTTGAGTAATTACTTACCAAGAACACGTACGTCAACAGTCCTGTGTGACGTATAGTTGTGTTTATTTCGTGCAACACACGTATATATACCTTGATCTGCGCTACGTTGAACAGTATCAATCGTCAAGGTTCCATTTGCTACTCTCTGTCGTATGTTTGTTGGTAATCGAGTACCATCTGTAAAAAAATTTAAAAAAATGAAACACAATAAAAATATAAGTTATATGAAATTTGAATTTAAATCATGGATTTGTTTATTTTTTAAACAGAAAAGTAAAAAATTTAAATTGTGACCTATTGAGTCAGTCATTTGGGGACATACTTTTTTCCCAAATAATGGATTCAATGGGATAGCCGGCAACTGGACACTTTATTTGAAGTTGTTTTTCCGCGATTGCCGACACTGCTGGCATCGGACGTACATACGGCAATCCTGAAAAACAGACAATAAAAAAGCAATACATACATTTTAATTCTTTTGGGAGTATCGTTGTTAATAGACCAATTTATCGCATCGTTTTTCCATTAACTATAATCGTGTGTGTAGATATATATGAACGCAAACACCACATAAATATCAGTCTTCTAAATATAAATATTTATATTAAGTATATACGCTTGTTTATTTTTCGCTCAATAAATAATAATACAGAATTTTGAATAAAAGTAAAATTATTAACAGAAGTTATGAGAAAAAATTTTATATGCTTTTATTTTTTTTACAATCAAAAATTTTTACGATGAGGTGGATGTTAAATTATATGATCGACTTTAGTATTTAATTTAATTTAATATAGGGGAGACCGGGGCAAGACGGCCCACCTGGGGCAAGAAGGCCCACCTCAAAAATTAACCAAAATTTTTTTTTCTTGTTTTCTTTTGATTATTACAAATTTATATTATTTACTCATTTTTAGCCCGATACGTGAAACTTGGGGCAAAATGAACCACTCAAAAATTCTAAAAGAAAATGTATTTCATAGTATTATAACCTAGTCATGATTAATTTAATAGAAATATCATTTTTTGGTTAATTATATGGATTTCGATTAAAATAGAGCATTTGAAAAAGTTAAAAAAACCAATAATCAATTTTCTACAGAAGTGAAAAAATGACTCGTATTATATCAAAAAAGGTTATTTCGAGTAATATTAAAGTAAATACAGTTGTTAAAGAGAAAAATATAAACATTTGTTACGCGGGAAATTTTTTTACAATTAAAAAAAAAAAATTTTTTTTCATTTTTTTTCGGAGGGGGCCGTCTTGCCCCAAAAAAAAAAATTTTTTTTCAGGAGCTTCACCAAAATTTTGGTGAATTGAGTTCAAGTTGGACAAGAGTAAATCGACTTGATGGTTAAAAGCCACAAATAATAATAACCGGCTTAGGTGGGCCGTCTTGCCCCGGTCTCCCCTAAGTAACAGCCGATGATAATAGCGTTGCTTACTGACCATAAACATTTAGCCTGGCAGAATGAGATGTTTCACCAGCACGACTAGCAGCTGTGCACTGATATTCCCCACTGTCCTCGGATTTTACCGAGGATATGTTGACATGGGAAATAACATCTCCGTAGACTGTGACGTACTGGCCAATAAGTATACGGTCATTCTGGGGCAGCGGAAATCCATCGAGCAGCCATGAAATTTGAGGTGTTGGATTCCCAGCAGCGCTGCATTTAAGTGATACCGATGGTCCCGGTTGCATTGTTTGCTCGATGAATCGGTACACCAGTTGTGGCGATATTTCTGCTCATATCAATCAGAGACAGTGATCTCGATTAGTATTGCCGTGATTTTGAAATATTTTTGAGCTTGGAAAAAATTTTAAAGCAGTAGGGAAATTTTGATGTAAATTTGAGTTGATTATGTCGAGGTGGAATGAGCATATCAGAGTTAGATAGACAGAATGGGGGAGCCAACTATTGTCAGAGTATATATATTGGCGTAGATGAAAATTCTCGAGGGAGCATAAAAAAAAAGCGCTGCTACCAGACGTGATAATGCCGCTGAGATTATTGAGGATACCAATTTCCATGGCGCAGCAGAGCACGGAGAGATTTCACTTTGCTATATTCGATAACTCATTCAAAGTTTCCCTAACAAGATTTAAATATTAAAATTGTATTTAAAATTACCAATATTTATCTTTAATAAAGAAAAGGAAAATTTAAGTCAAGGCAATATCTTTTTTTAAAAAAAGTCGGAAGTTTTTATTGAGCAAGTCTTTAAGAAGGCTCAGAACTTGGATCCTATAAAATGAAATTATTAAAATGGCTAATGAAAAATAAATTTAATGTAAGAAATATTGATGCAGGTGATAAGATGGATATGGTAGTAAACCGCAAAGTAGGAGCTACTCTAGACGCTTACAGGATATTCAGAACATCGTCAAAACCACAGGAACCTCGTTAGCGTATGCAAATCCTGGATACGAACTATCATCATCCTATAGTGCTCTTCAGGCGAGCTTCTCTACATGAATGTATGCACACATCTGTTTACACATTTTACATCAAACGATAAAACTCTATTACAAAAACACCAGCTAAAACAACCACCGCGAATTTAAATTATTTATTTTATAAATAATTTACGGCAATTGAAAAATTATTTTTTTATTAATCTGCAAATCGATATTGATTAAAAATAAAATGCCATCAGCTTTAAACTAATTAAAACACACACACACACACACATACACATATAATTGAAGGTATCGCAGTTTAATGAATTCTTTTTGTTGAAATGTCAATTAAAAAAGCTGCGTAGCGGATGAAATAATTATTAAAATAGATAAATGAAAAAAATCAAAAACTAAAAATAAAACATACGAGTGAGAATTAGTGAAAGAGAAAAAGCATGACAGCTCACTATTCATTGATCATTCACTTGGCGTGGTTTAACAGTATAGATATGTATAAATTTAGCAACAAACAGTGGTAGATGAGCATGTACATCTAATTGAAAATCGGCATGTTTGAACAGTTGGCGTATAAACGGAATGAGAGAAATTGCGAAAGATGAGTAAGTGAGACAGTGTATGATGATGATGAGTGTATAGCTTGACTAGTTGAGTGAAGTATGGAGTTGAGTTTGCATATATGTGTATAGCAGTAGTAGTAGTTGCTGTTGTTGAATGTTGCTTACCTCCCAAGCGTAATTCCGCGATTCCCTGTGCCATCTCATGTTCATTGCGAACAAAACATTGATACATACCACGATCCTCACGAGCAACGGCACTCACGGAAATGCGATCCCGTGAGATTAGACTTATATGATCGCCTGTCCGCAGCGGCTGTCCATCTTTCAACCAATAAAGAGCTGCCTGAGGGAAACCGCTGGCACTGCACGTCTGCGTATAAAGGAAAAGTAGAGTTGAACAAAAAATAATAAAATAATAATAATAATAATAAAGTATAAAATTCCTCGGAAAATGCGTACACTGAATATCTGATGCATACATCAAAGCATCACATCATATCCGGACAACAATATATATATGAAATGTATACGGTATTACATAAAGACTTTATGTACTCACAAGCGATGCAGGTTTACCGAGATCAACAGTCTGGACTGGGGGTTGTACATGTACACTCAAAGACGCAGAAACACTCAAACGAATTTCTAAACTTGCGCTGCCTTCAACATTACTCGCCGTGCAAACATACGTGCCAGTGTCACTCTCTTGGACTGCTTGGATTGTCAAACAACCATCGCGGATTGTGTAGTGACCTGAAATCTCATCAATAGGTTCCTCACGTTGATCTCGCTTAAAGTACCATCTGTAAATACCAATAACAAAAGCATTTTCTTTACACATTATTATTATTATACATCTTTATAACTACGATAAAATAATATCAATAATAATAATAATTATTATTATGATTGTTTTCTTTATGTCTATTCGAGTTGACTAAGAGACTTTTGTGTATCTAGAGGGAAAGAAGAGATTGGATGACATTCAGACAGAGCTTAATATACATAAAGTTGGTAGATGATGTAGAGCAAGAGAAGCTAGAGGCTGAATTGCATTCAAGTTTACAAACGTTTCCATAATAACTGTAGACCCCAGCTCTCTTGTCCTTTACACACTAGTCCAACCCATAACTTACTACTGCGGGTATACATATATATGACTTGGCTCTACTAGCATGACAGTAGATTTCTACTGGCTCTCTCTTCCTCTTGTATAGAACTAACAAGTTATATATGTATAGATGGCAGGTATCCCGTAATTTTCCAGTAGCTCAGCAGAATTATCGTTCTGTGCGCAGCCTCGAAAGCAAGATATTTCTGTCCCCCTTTCCCTGTATTTCCTAGTAAACTACCCCGATGGCAAATAATTCGTGACCACATCACGTACACAGTTATTTCGATCTTTCAATCGGCGCAAGAAAATCACGACTGATTTTCAAGTCAGCGCTCCGAGAGACCGTGAATATATAGGAGGGTACTGCTGGTACTGCTACCGAACAGACCTATATTTCTAATGAGATATTGCTCTCTGGGGGATAACCCTTAGGGAAAACGGAGGAAACTACTGGCGAACAACGAGGGTAACCAATTCCCTGAAGGCGATTGACCTTATAGTATATACTTGGCTTCACAACTTTACTTGGAGGCAACACGGAATATGATGCGCTCGCTTCTTTATTCGTTCCATGGCTTTCTGGCTCCCGTCTCTTATTTTTCTCAATATTGCTTACTCAACGGTATAGGTACAAGTATAAAATATAAAATAAAAAAGCAAGAAAACTAAAAAGGTACACGAAAAATAAAATGAAAAAAATTAGGAGGAGAAGGAGCTGGGGGTGTATCTATGGATAATCGAATTTACGAAGGGAAATTGACGAGGAGAGGAAAGAAGACTAGAGGTAAGAGAGTAAAAGACCGCGGAGAATGATAAAATGAGAAGACTAGAGAGAGGTAGAGGAATAGGAAGGAGAGGAATTGGATGAAGCCAAGACTGCTGCTAGCTGTGTTGCGGTACAAGTAGTGGTAAAGCCAAAACCTCTCACACTTGTATTCTCACTGAGTCAACTCTGCCGGAGGAACGAACGTAGTTCGCTCATGCCAAGGGCTGCAAACTCTCTGCTAAAATATATATATATATATATATACAGACAGAGAATTTGTGAGGGAGTGAGCAACACGAGCTCTTGGAATACCTAGTGACGTCGAGGCTCCCGTAAACGTGGAATATTTGATGGGCTGTCAGAAGCAGTCTCTGTAATCAGCGGTCGGTTTGTTTACCGTACTCCTACAGAGAGAAAGATAGAAATAATAGAAAGAGATGTATGTGTATATAGATTACATATTTATACTTATTCGTATTCTACAATCTCGTCTTCTCATTCACTATTTTCATTTACCCTTTTCTCATTTACTTTCTGTTCTCATCATCATCATCATCATCTATACGCAATATCGTTATGCATGATAATCACAACCACCAAATATATTATGGATTATTTGAATATATATGTATCTATAACGTAAATTAAAAATAAGATAGAGTTGAAGAGGAAAAGAAAAGAAAAGAAAAAAAAAGCGGGTACACAAACATCATTTCTTGTGGCTGTTTTTCCTATATATGTTAAGTAAATTGGATCTACAAAACTACACTAGGGTAGAGTGTCTTGCAAATAGAGTGTCGGGTGATAACAAATCTCTTGATGACATGTGTATCTATCAACGCAATTTACACTTTACCGTATAAACTATAAAAATAATTTTGTTTCAAACAAATAAAAGTATTTTTAACTTTTATTTTTATTTATACAGTTTTTGATAATAAATTTTATGGTGAAATGTCAAGTCAACAAACAGCTCTAACTCCAGAGTAAATTATAAAAATAAAATGAAATTCTTTTGTAAAATGAATAAAAAATATGTGAGACGCTTTTACGCCCAACTAAAAAGGTGCAGTCTGGAACAAATGATTTTATTCACAACGAATACTATGTTTAAAATTAACATTAATATGGAAAATAGAAGAATACATTTACTTGAATGAACACAGAGCCCATTTTTTCGTAACCTATTTTTTTTTCATTAATGTGACTACTCCATTTCGGAACTGCGACGGTAAAAACTCGAGCATTATTAGTAGTAATGTATGTTCTAAGAAGCGATTTAAATAATTTTATTTAATTCGCGGCCTGTTGGTGAGTAAATTATGATAAAATTATTTTTACCTGTTAGACGGTGGGGGATTTGCGTATGCCACACATGGTATTACCACAGTATCCTCTAGACGTGCTGACATTGTGTGCAATTTTTCATTTAATATTGGCGGCGTAAAACCTCTTATTTCTGTAATTTAAAAACAATAAAACACATTTATTATTACTTTGTTATTGTTATTGTGGGCAAAATAAAACATAGGGGAGACCGGGGCAAAACGGCCCACCTGGGGCAAGAAGGCCCACCTCAAAAATGAACCAAAAATTTTTTTTTCTTGTTTTCTTTTGATTATCACAAATTTATATTATTTACTCATTTTTAGCCCGATACGTGAAACTTGGGGCAAAATGAACCACTCAAAAATTCTAAAAGAAAATGTATTTCATAGTATTATAACCTAGTCATGATTAATTTAATAGAAATATCATTTTTTGGTTAATTATATGGATTTCGATTAAAATAGAGCATTTGAAAAAGTTAAAAAAACCAATAATCAATTTTCTACAGAAGTGAAAAAATGACTCGTATTATATCAAAAAAGGTTATTTCGAGTAATATTAAAGTAAATACAGTTGTTAAAGAGAAAAATATAAACATTTGTTACGCGGGAAATTTTTTTACAATTAAAAAAAAAAAAATTTTTTTTCATTTTTTTTCGGAGGTGGCCGTCTTGCCCCAAAAAAAAAATTTTTTTTCAGGAGCTTCACCAAAATTTTGGTGAATTGAGTTCAAGTTGGACAAGAGTAAATCGACTTGATGGTTAAAAGCCACAAATAATAATAACCGGCTTAGGTGGGCCGTCTTGCCCCGGTCTCCCCTAAAAATAATGAATTAATGAAATAATATCGTCAGTTCCAAGTTACTGTAACAGTAATTTAAAATGCTGGTTCTGTAATTATGTCGAATTGAAAACAAGCCTCTGGTGTATTTAGTTACAACATGTATAACAGCAACCGTAATTAATGTTTGTAAAATAATTAATTTAATTACGCAGCTATTTTCGAGCTATACTGTAATGCACATTTTCGTGTTTACATTTAAAGTTGGATAAATTATTTCCATAACATTTTAAAATAAATAGTTTGATTCAAATAATTAAACAGAATGTGATAGTAATGATTTTAACTCGACTGAAAATTTTAGTTGCCTAAAATAAATTTAGCAAAAGGTCAATATTTGAAAAGGTCACGATATTTTTTTTTTTTTTTTTAATCAACGACCAAGTGTATTTAGTTTATTTTTTTATCCATTTAATGGTGTTTGTAAAAAAAATTCATAATTATCACTAAACAAACAATTTTAATAAAGTCGCTTTAAATTTATGGAGCACACAAAATTTATGTGACAAGTATATATTTGATCTTTGAATTGGTTTATTTTATACGTAATTTTAACTTTCAATTGACGTTCGTATCAAATATTAAATTGACTTTGATTTAATTTATAATGTACTCAACCAACTAATTTAACTTTAATCATAATAATATGAGTAAAAAAATGTATGTGTTTTATAAACTACACAATTTAACTTTCTTTAAATAAATCAAAATCTTTATTTCCTTGTGTCTTTTTTTAACAAAACTTTTTTATTTATGATAAGAAAAGAAAAGTTTATACTCATGTTCATTTGAAATGAGTTGATGTTAGTTTTTCCGTTATCAGCAATAAAAAAGAAATGTTTTCTATGCGGTACGTCATAAACAGCCTAAGAAAGAAGAAGCTCCTGCTGTTTCTCGGTGGAAAAGAAATAATGTGAGCCCGAAAGTGGGTTACCCAACATATCTTACAGAATATATAGCAACGTCTAATGGAAAATTGTAGACCTCAACCATAAAAATAAAAAACTATTTTTTTTACGATCTGCACATATATGAAACCAGGTCTTCTGCCCTGGGAAAAACCAAGTTTTTTTTTTTTACGATACTCCAGAATCAAGAAAACAATTTAAACTGGCTCTAGGTAAACCGAGTGATTGTAAATCAATAAATATTAATATCAAACTGTATCGTCTACATTCAATTAAATATATATACTTCAAATTCTGAATAACATATTTTCAGAAAATGTTATTTTATATTTATTGATATTTTTCTGTCATCTTACAAATTTATTTGACGTCCTTGAGTCCTTAAATAAACGACAGTTACCGTTAAGGAAAAATTTAAAAGTTTTTTTGGATTCCATAAGTCAGTAAGTAGAAGAAACAATTCCAAGTCAAAATTTACTGTATCCAGTACGAATAGTTGAATTAATTTTGTAAAAAAAAATAAAGTTGTTACCAAATTCACAAAATTTTCTTAACGATATTAATTAGAGTTTATTATATTGTCTATAGGGGAGGGAGGGACAAAAGGGGGTACTTAAGGAAATACCAAGTTTTCGAGGACTCGAATACGCTAAATCTTTTTTTTTTTTAATGATTTTCAAAGTAAATAGAAGAAATTTTCAGTTACCGTTGAAAAAAAAAATTTTTCATTTCTGCACACAAAAAAAAATTCTCGACTGAAGATAAATATTTTTGATTCAAGAAAATTTTTTTGGAGACCTAAATTTTCTCAGATAAAGTAGAAATCTTCTCCAACCAAGACGAATTCTCTTGGCTCAAGAAAATCTTGACTTGGTTCCCGAAAACGTTTGTCTTCAAAAATATTTTCTTGACTCAAGATATCTGTTTTTTCTGTGTGCGGGCAAAGTGGGGTACTCCCTAAAAAAGGTAAAAAAAAAAAATTTCTGGATTTTAAACGAATTTGATTAAGTTGAATTTTTTTGTAAGTAACTTACATGAAGAAAAATTATATTCTACATGTTTATTGGATACAACAGAAGAAAAAAAATTTTTAATAGTTTTTATCATAAAACAAACGTCATTAATATTTTTCAACTGACAATTGATTTTTGAAAAAGTTTATCAAAAAAAATTTAACGTAACGCTTAATTATATTTACAGAAGTGATTTTGGAATGTTTAAAAACCATTTGAAATATAAAATTTTTTTTTATCACATTTTGGGGGTACCCCGTTTTGCCTACTCTACCCCCTTTTGCCCCCCCTTCCCCTATTAATAATAAAAGTTTTTTAATTTAAATGTTGAATTTATCTCTCTTTAAAGACACTTTGAAAGGAATATATAAATAGTGAATGAATCATTTCATTACTAAAAAGATTTTCTCTCAGTCACGTCACCTAGAAGTAATTTTATAAACTAAAACATCTGTGGATTCGTAGGTTTTAGTAGTAAGAGTTTAGTTTAGTCAGACATGACTTTATTCCTTGCATACTTAGATCACTCATCAATTTTTATTTTATGTTTAAATATTAAAATAAAAAAATTGAGCTAAAGAAAAACAATTGTGTTTTTACCACAATAATAAGTTGTAAATAATTTTACTGTGAAGAAAATTTCTCTGTAGTTTATTTACTAGCAGAACTAAACGTATAATATATTCATAGTATTTATGAATACAATTTGTTCCGTAAATAAAAGCACAGTATTTAATTTATAATGTTTATTTTAATATATAAAAATATAGTGAGGTTGAAAATGTATTTTAGGTTCTTTGTAGAGTTGTATAAAATATAAACACGACCTCAAACATCAGTTTAAGATAAATATAAAACGTGGAAAACCCGTATTACAAGTATTTTTTCTTTTCAAGTACTAACTGGAATATTATAAACGATAAAAAATGGATAAAAGATGAGCCAACGGAAATTTAAAGATTTAAAACGAATTGAAAAGAAGTATAACGTCTAGGAGGACCGCAATTATTTAAAGATCTATATAGATATAAATCGGAATCAGACTCGTGGGATTCATTTCTATAAAGACGTTATATTGATAGTGAATTCTCATCGTAAATTCGTTCGACTATAGTATTGGAAAACGAACTAACCAGCAACTAGCTCACCACTGTCAGGCATAATATTCAATTTCACCCGAATGTACATCGATATACAAATATATATCTATCTATACATGTATTTTGATTTGGCAAAAGATTTTGAGTAGCGCAGCGGAAATATAAGCCGCATGAAGAAACAGTCAAGTGGACGAGAAGTATAACCGGGAAATGAAACAAGACGGACCAATGGAGAGGACTGGGAAGAGAGAAATATCCTCTCGAGTCCCAGCTAACTAACGATGCTTCCCTGCATGCGATACTCGAGATTCGCGTGCCGCTTCAGACAAGTCTGCAACGTGAGTAGCGCAGAGATGCTAAAGTACCTACAGCATACTGTCGTCATACATATATATATATATGTATAAGAACCTCATGTACTGTAACCACATATACATACAAAGATTGTACACATTTTAAACCTTATACTTTTTCATATACCCCGATGAGTTTGTCATTATTTGCCGAGTGTGGTATAACTATACCACATTTTATTATTATTATTATTATTATTATTTACATGGTAAGCGCGGTTTTACAATAATTAAATCTACACGGAAAGAAAATTATGGGAAGTTTTGCTATGCATTATGGGAATGGTTCCCATAATGGTATGGGAATAGTACCTATACTACTATAGGGATGGTTCTCAAATATTATGGGAATCATCCCCATAATAGTATGAGAATAGTTCCCATACCATTATGGAAATGGTTCCCATATTGGTATAGGAACTATTCCTATAATATTATGGGAACTATTCCCATAATTTTATGGGAACCATCCCTATAATATCATAAAATTTTTTTTTGCACAATAGTGTAGGAATTTCCCAAAATTTGAATTTTCTTGAATGTTTTGTGCTGACAAAAAATTCTTGTTAAAAATTTTAATGTTTTTTTGCCAAATACGATTTTTTTTTTCAATGTTAAATTTTTTGGTTTTATGTTTAATAATATTTCTATGTATTGTAGAAGTGATTACCACACTTCTTTAAATTAATTTTTTCATGATAATATGGGAACCATTCCCATAATATTATAGGAATGGTTCCTATAATAGTATGGGAACTATTCCCATAATATTATGGGAATGATTCCCATAATGGTATACGAACTATTCCAATTGCATTATGGTAATCATTTCCATAATATTATGGGAATAGTTCCCATACTATTATAGGAACCATTCCCATAATATTATGGGAATGGTTCCTATAATATTATAGGAACCATTCCTATAATTATAGGAACCATTTCTATAGTGTTATGGGTATCATTCCCATAATTATAGGGACTATTCCTATAATTATGGGAAACATTCCTATAATTATAGGAACCGCTCCCATAATTTATGGTCGTAATTCCTATGATGGTATAGGAAAAAATTTCAAAAAATTATGGGAACCGCTGCCATAATTTTCTCTCCGTGTAGTTAATTAATTAATAACATTTAAAACAAAAGACGTTATTAATTGTAATAAATAATGAATTGCTATTGAAAATATAAAAGTATTATATTACGAATATTACAATACAAAAATGATAATATATTGTGTTGTATCGAAGTGGGTAATCCGTAGAGATTTTGAAAATATTAATATGCATGCAATCATCCAACACAGGCTTGTTTCGAGTCGCGTTTGTCAGACGCAAACACACAATGCACCAGCAGCTTTGCCTGAGGCGTATTGTGCGGTTGTTAGCAAACTAGTAAATGACCACTGCTCCCTTTCTGTATTAGTGTGGTATAGCAACCGTTTAATTAAACATCACCGAATCCACCCACTCAGCTATTCTATTCTGTTCCGTCCAACTAAACTATTGTTTTTACTGCCATAAATACATAAATAATACTATTTTTTTTATGTTATTGTTAATAATTACTCTATAATAATAATAATAATAATATACGATTAATTAAAAACATTAAATACCTGCTAGTTGTACACGACCTACATTAGGACTAACCAATGTCTCTTGTGTCAGTCGATGATGTGTTCGACATCTATACGTCATTTGAGCATCATTTCGTGTTATATTAATAATCATTAAATCCCCATTAGGAAGCATATGATATTTCCCATCTATAAACATATATTATTTATATCATCAGTAGTGTTGAATAATAATTTATAGTAATACTGAGCGATAACAGTAATAATAACTTATTGATTTAAATAAATTTATAAATTTATTGTCAAACTAAAATGATATTGAAAAAAAAAAAAAAAAAACAAGTACCACTCATAGCTGATGGATAAATATTAAATGATGGTTCCTGTAACCAAGATGTAACAGTAACGTGATCTCGTACAAAACTGGGAACGTTGCATCGCATAAGTACATTGTTGCCCAGGAAACCACCGAGACTTTGAACTTCTGGGTCGTAACGCTGGTTTACCACTAAAAGCATATGTATATAATTATATGTATATATTTATATATGTAAATGTGGGTGAATCAAAAGAGGATAGAGAGAGTTTAAAGTTTAAAGTTGAGTGAATTGGCCGGTAAAGTCTTGCGGAAGCTGCTACTCGCCTGATGCTGTTACAACTGTATAGCTCCAGTGTCTGTATACTTTATATATATATATATATATATATATAAGGAAGAAGAAAGAGTATATAGAGAGGTGTGTGCCAAATGGCAGAAAAGCTGAAACTACAGAGTGGCGGTGGTACTTGAGGGTGTTGGGTTGGGTTGGGGATGGAGTAAAGGGCGAGAGGATTGGAATGAACGAGCTGACAAAATAGGAAATGGTGGAAAGGTCATAGAGGTGGTACACACTGTAGTGCTCATTGTGTGTTGGTAGTAGAGTAAGGTTAGTGGTTACGGTACTGCTTTCTACAGCTTCTACATCTTCTCTTGCTGCTTCTATTGCTGCTGCTATTGCTTCTGATTCTGGTTCTGGTTCAGCTTCAGCTTCTGCTCTTACTATTGCTGTTACTACTGCTGGTGCTGGTGGTGACGGTTTAGTTGGTATAGCGAGAGTAATAGTGAGAGAAAGAAAGAGAGAGATGTCGAGGAAAAGGTGAACACCGTCATGTACTGCATCATGGCCAAGCCAGAGAATTGAGTATAGAAAGTGGGAGAGAGAAATAGAAAGAGGGAGAGAGAAAGAGAGTAGAGAGGGTTTGGAACCCGTTTCAAGAGTCAGCCAAGCGAAGCACTCAGACTCTAGAATAGGGTAAAAACTCAGCTTGCTTTTGGTATATCGTGGCTTCAACTTGAACACAAACCGCTTGGGCATAAACTCACCAACCAGCCAGCCAGCCTCCAACTAGAGTCAGAGCCAGACGTTTTTCCTCTGCACCGAGTAATATTTACAAACCATGAAATATGCAGAAAATCCACCCGTCGTTTGTGTTGTACTGAGATTTTAAATTACTAAAGAAAAGATGTTTTTTAAATAAATAACTAACCGAAAATAAAAAAACCGAGTGATAATGGACTTTAAAGGTTACTTTGCCTTTAATATTTATCGCTGCACATTTATCAAAGTCTACATATTTTAAAACTGTATTCAATTGTGTTACTAAAATATAGAGGATATATATTTACGATTGATTTAATGGAGGGAAAAAATATAAAAGTGTTCGTACGGTCGCGAGCGTAAGATCTCGTGCTAAAATACTTTTATCGTAAAAAATGTATGTATTGGGAATTTCTATTCATCAGAGGCGTGAGCAAAGTTATGAACAAGGAAGAAAACCGGAGAATAAAATTCAAAAAATAAGCTGACGATGCTGGAAGTATATAGAGAATAATATGAGGCATAGTTTGGTGGCGATGCTGATGCTGATGCTGGTGCTGAAGCTGGAGCTGGAGCTGGAGGAGTCGATGGAGGCACTGGGTAGTTCCAATCGAAAAAGGTAAAAGTTCTGTTCACTTGGCTATGATTTACGAAGGCGTTAGTTCGATAAGGAATTTCCGGTTCGTTTATTATTCCTTCGAGAAAATTCTTTCCTTACAGATGCAAAGCCTCGACTTTTTGTCATTGTTCTCTTTTTTATATTTATTTTTTTTTATGCTTATTATTATTATTTCAAGCGATAACTTTAAGAGTGTACAGGAAAACAAGTTTGTTTTTTATCGTCATTTTAAAACGTAATAATTCATTCATTATTAAATATAAAAAATATTAAAAGTACTTTTTAAAAGTGTAAGAAGTTTATTTAAATCGTTGAATTTCGTCGTTGATTTAAATAACAAAAGCAAAATAAAATTATAAAAAATTAAACTTTAAAAGTTTTCAAGTGTATAAGAAAGAAGAAAGCTAATGCTATTACTTTTTCAATATTCACATTCAGCACTTTTTGTCCGTACTAGCAAACTTTAAGAAAATAATTTAGACAAAGAGCTAATAATTAACTTATAAATAATATTTATCGATTGTCTGATTGATAAAATTAATAACTAGTTTGGTTACCGGCTCTAACGGTGACATCCCTGCTGACAACGGCACCAACACTATTAATTGCTGAGCATTTATAAATCGCCCAATGAACATCCTGACGAAATGCTTCAGCCTCAAAAGCAGGGAAGTAAATGGTTCCATTACTAAATACCATTCTAATCCCAGGTATGCTGGCGACATTGCCGCCGTCTGCTGCCAGCCATTCAACTGTTGGTTCTGGGTTTCCCCGGACAGTACAATCGACACGACCGCCACTTACATTCGTAAATTCAACTCTCGACTGCGGTTCTACTGTGAAATTTGGGCCCTGCATCTCGTAGGAAGCGTTTCCACCTGAAAATAAATTTTTTAATAATTAACATTTTTATTTAATTAAAATTCGCATAACAAAGAATGTGAGATAAAAAATTATATCGATTATATTGCACGCCTCGAAAGCGAAGCGGAGAGGTTGTGCTTTATAACCAACCTGTCAAGGTCACACGATTTCCACTCATTAAAGTGCATATATTTTTTTTTCTATTACTCTTACACATTATGAAAAACACATCAATATAAAGCTGAAACACTAATAAATAATCCTGATACTTTTTTTAATTTGTCTAATATGTATTAATATAAAAAAAAGTTTATTAAAAAAAATTTATCGTGGACGTGCATTAGTCTGTGGTTAAAAAAAACGGCGTGGTACGGATATCTCGAGAACGACTTGACGAAACTACTTAATTTTTTTTTCAAAATTTTCAGAAATAAGCAAAGAAGGTTCCTTTCGAAAATCACTACTGTAGGCCTTCTCGTTTTTTTAAAAATAAATCATTACGGTTAAAACCGGCAATCTTACATGTAAACAAACACACACTGCCGCCATTTTTCATTAGAAATATTCTCCTTATTTATTTTTTTTTTTACTTTTATTACCGTATATTTACCATGGAAATTTCTATGGGAAAAGAGCGGGATATTCAATTTTATTCGAAATTTAACTTTTAAAAAAAAACATAACATGAGCGTTCGAGGCGTGCACTTTTGGATTTTCAAAATTTTTTTATAATTTATATAAATTTTTAATTGTTATAGACTTTCTGTCGGGTTGATACAATATAGCAATAAGTGACATGTATTAAGTTTTTTATAAATAAAAATAACCCAAATATGATCAGATGGCATACAAGTAAATTATGTTTGGTTTGAATTATAAGATAATAAATTTAAGTTTAAAGTATCGATTGTTAAAATATAATAATAGATATTGTATCAGCTGTCCAAAGGTTTAGACATTAATGCACTTGAGAGCAAGAAAGTGCCTGATGTGGAGCTTTAAAAAATTTCATTGTTTTTCTCCAGAGAGAAAAGATAAAGGAAAAAATGAACAAGACGGAAAGACTGAATTGAGTAGGGTTAGTGCGCTTTGAATGATATAGTGTGGATGTGGCGAGTGCGTTCTTTACTTTTAAAACTACTCGAAAGTAAGTACATATCATATATATACATATATATAGATGTATATACTCATCGAGTAGGGATGAGAAAACCCTCTTCTCATTCATTGTTTAGATATTCTGATGAGCTAGCTCACCAAGTAGTTACTTTTCAACAACCCATTTAAAACTACTGTAGAAAAGACAATTCAACAATTATTGTAATAACTCAAGAGTAAACTTTAGCATAAAATAAATGATTACTTTTTGTTATAACAATAGATTTATTCAAAAGTGCTTTTTAGTAATTGAAATGTTTTCATTCCTTGTTTACTGGAGATTTCATGTTATAAAATTCAATAAAAATGTTTGTTAAGTTTTATTATAAAATATTAAGTAAGTAAACAAATAAAAATATTATATTTAGTATAATAAAGTGGCGGAGCCGAGATTTCCAGGTAGTTGTATAACATGCTACAGAGGGTGGTATAATAAACTCGATGCTGGAGATAACGATGAGCCTGACATCGTTCAAGATGTTATCGATTCAGTACAGTAATTTCGGTCGCTATATAACACCGTGTAAACATTTATTTTTACAATAATATTTAACCGTGTGGTTTAGTACTGAAATATATAATTTTATATCTAGCTAAAAATATATGTTACAGTTTTATTAAAAATAATATCGTGTAAAATACGATTTTAATAAAAAATATACCAAGACGCAGTACCGGAAAAAAATTTAATCAAAGAACAAGCTCATCATACAAGTTAAGTAATAAATTCTGTTTAGCTGATGTTTACTCAACGTAACTTTTTCTATGTTTTTTTTTTATGCATACGTGACATGTTTGCGACTAGAAACTAGATCCGAGTATTAATACATTATGGATTGCGATAAAAATTTTTTACTCATGACTATAAAATTTTTTCACTAATTAATTATTAATACTAACAATGGTCTTTCTGATTTACCTTCAATATTAATACACGGAAAAAAATTAATCGTGAATGCAACATGATGCAGTCTTGGTAAATAAACATGACAAATCATGTTGCATTCACATGATTTTCTCATGTTACCGCAGCATGATTATCATGTAGCCGAAACATGACAAATCATGTGAATGAAACATGATTTTCTCATGTTACCGCAGCATGATTATCATGTAGCCGAAACATGACAAATCATGTGAATGAAACATGATTTTCTCATGTTACCGCAGCATGATTATCATGTAGCCGAAACATGACAAATCATGTGAATGAAACATGATTTTCTCATGTTACCGCAGCATGATTATCATGTAGCCGAAACATGACAAATCATGTGAATGCAACATGATTTTTCTCATGTTACCGCAGCATGATTATCATGTAGCCGAAACATGACAAATCATGTGAATGCAACATGATTTTTCTCATGTTACCGCAGCATGATTATCATGTAGCCGAAACATGACAAATCATGTGAATGCAACATGATTTTCTCATGTTATTGCAACATGACTATCATGTAACCGAAACATGACAAATAATGTGAATGCAACATGATTTCATCATGTTTATTTACCAAGACTGCATCATGTTGCATTCACGATTAATTTTTTTCCGTGTAGAATAATTTTTATTAAGTTAAAATTAAAAATTTTAATTAGCCCAATTAGTCGTAATTAAATAAAATAGTACGAAAATTTATTGATAGCGATGACCTGCTTTGTCTTCGCTTTCTCCAGTAATTTTAACTCTATCTTTCAAAACTATTAAATTAAGGAGATGATTATCAGATAAATAGTACAACTGTTATTAAACATAATATCATAAATGGCAAAGCAAACAATGATAACAATAAGTTAAGAGTAACTGCGGGATGATTAAATCCATGATAAAAGAGTTTAGAGTGTCATTATGTTCTGAAGAGCTTAAGAACAAAAAAACTCAGATTGTATCTGTGTACAATGTAATAATAGTAATAATAATAATAATAATAAAGTAAATAAAAAATAATAGACCATCGTTGACCGTATAGTTGTATTGAACGAAAGAAACAACTTGAAAGTCTGGTGCTGTTCATCCGGTGGTTTACAATTACCGTCTTGCATTCAGTCACTGAACGAGAAGCACACCGAGCACGCCTAACAGACGACGCCGGAATTCTGCGGCTGCCATCCAACAATGCAAACCAACTTTCTCGTTTCATAGTATTGTTTCCATTGTTCCCCTCATTCTTTTTTCTCGATCATCCCGCTGGTTGTCGGATTCCAGCCTGCTGCTATCCAAGCCCCAGCTCACCCCTACGCTCGTCTTGATATGCTACTCTACTGGCGAACCGAGTGCAAAAATTACTGATTTCAATGCTTGTATATATCTCTGATTAATTTTATCCACCGTCTGCATAAAAATATAAATTTCGATATTACATTTTTTTTTTTTTTAATTTTTTTTATATTTAATGTCATTATCTGTTATTCAGTCAGTTAAATGTCCTCGATTCTACTCACCATTTATAAATTAAGATATTACAGATTCAAAATCCACAAATGGATCAGGTCAATTTAATCTTTATCTGTAAATTTTTAACAAATCCTTAAAATCGTTGAATTAAATATTTTAGTCGTGGAAAAAATATCACGTCATTTTTCAATTGAATTTCTTCACCTGACTTTAGTAATTTTTTTATCTTTAGAAAAGGACAACCAATGAAAAATTATAAAACTTTTATAAAAATAAATGCACCGATCGACTTACGGCAGCCCCACAACTTCCCGCTGACAATCGATTCAGTCTGAAGGGTCCGATAAATTTTTATAACTAAAAACTAAACTTTCTGACGTTTGAAAACAATTACAAGTTAATGCACAAGCAAGAATTTTATATTGTCAATAAAATAATTTATCAAAATTTCTAATGGAGAATAACTGCCGCTCCATAAAAAACGAACTGTGGTTTATTATATTACGATTTAAGTTTATTATTTAACAAATACTTTTTCTTATCACTGTATATAATAATAAGAAAAAAAAAAAAAGTAATATCACATTAACCCTTAAATTGTAATGTCAGTTTGCCAGACTGCTATCAGAACTTTTTTGTTACAACTTTTTTCTATCCGATGCTTGAAACTTTAGCAAACTTTCGAATCATTTGGTATCGGAATAAAAAGTAAAAGACTGAATAAAACTTGACTTTTCAAAAAATAAATTGTTTTTCTTTCCATTTATCAAGTAAACAATGAAATTCCTCTATTTTGTTTTTTTCCAATTATAATTGAGATTAACTTTTACAATTAAAATTATAATTTTAATAGACGATTGAAAATTATGAAGAAAAAAAATGATTAGAATATCAAAAAATCAGTAAAATACCTGACATTCCAACGTCCAAATTATTAACATAAATCAGAGGAAATCCGTGTAAGATAAATTGTTTATGTAATATCTAATTGAGGAATAAAATAAGAAAATTCTGGCGATTTCTGGCGTTTTTAAATTTAAAAACTAAATGAAAAACTTAAGCAAGAATTGTATAAGTAAAATTTTATCGTGATTATTCTGAGTAAAGTGAGCAATCGCAGTAAAATTTTCCATTGAAATATTAAAAAGAAAAATGGAAAAGTATATTCAGCAATATAGGCAGGAACCAGAGAGTAAGAGAAGCAGTTGGGGTACCACCTCAACGGATTGAGGTCGATCTTTATGTATGCTTTCCAACATCAGGGGAGAATCCATTAGGGTGCTCGTCGCTGGTAGTTTAAACTCTTGAAAGAATATCCATATATGCATGTGAAGACCAATAACAGAGTATGAAACGTACTGCCGCTGTCATAAATTGATACTCTATACTCTATACGATCTGCTAAATGCGCACGTTACGTTGTTTCCCTATCAAGTATCTTCAATGCGTCCTGGGTATTGATTAGCCAAATTCGATACCTCAATGTCATCTATCCATCTATTAAGATTTTTTTAAATATTTTAATCCAATTATGATAATCATTACTGTCTCGGATGGTAAAATTTAAAAATTTTTCAGGTCTAAGAAATATTACTATTCAGGCAACTATTACTATTACTATCGGCGCAATAATAAATATTGCTATACACTGTAAAAAGAGCGGTGTTAAAAATGGACTCATTTTAACTCCGCCTGGTGTTAAAATAAAATTACACCGGTGTAGGAGGAGTAATTCACCGGTGTTAAAGCGGGGTAACCGGTGTAAAAGCGGAGTAAAATCCGTGTAAAAGCGGGGTAACCGGTGTAAAAACGGAGTAATATCGGTGTGAAAGCGGAGTAATACCGGTGTAAAAGCTGGGTAAACTGCGTCCGCTTGGAGTATTAACTTTAAAGATTATAAAACACAAAAAATGTCAGTTCTTTATGAAAATTAATAAAAAATATCATTTATTAACAAGTGCAGTGATCGAGTAAGTAAAAATATTCACAAAGTAAAATCTTTTAACATCAGTAAAGAATATCTACACCAGCGGCGGCGTTATTTTAACACCGGTCTAGAATATTTACACCGGCAGTGGTGTTATTTTAACACCGGAGAATTTTTTTTAACACCGGTACAGAATATTTACACCGGCAGCGGCGTTATTTTAACACCGGTCTAGGATATTTACACCGGCAGTGGTGTTATTTTAACACCGGAGAATTTTTTTTAACACCGGTACAGAATATTTACACCGGCAGCGGCGTTATTTTCACACCGCTTTCGGGGGTAAATTTAACACCGATAATTTTAACACCTACACCGCTTGGACTTACCCCGGTGATTTTTTACAGTGTACGAGAAAAAATGATAATCATTCCCTATTGCAAGATGGTAGTAGTTATCATTTTTTTCCAGCGTGTAGTATATAGATTTAAAATAAAAACTAAATTAATAAGTCGTACCAATGTATAGAATTTAAGTTTAACCTTTCTCTACAGAATACATACGCCTATACAACTACTATATAGCTCGTTAACTTAGTTGGTTTCCTCATACTCGTTTGAAAACAGTGGTTGCCCCCGAACTTTACCCTCGAGAGTCTCCATCTGGATCGATCCGACATCGGAACTCCTTCAAGTACTGTATTCTCGTGATGTCTAACCTGTGAGCAAAGGGTAACTCACCTCTTCGACATAAATACTTGTTAAAGTAAACTTGTTAAGAGTCTTTTCAATGTATTTATATTAATATTAATACTCAACTTTTTACCCAAGTCAAATAATGTGAATTTATTTTTTTTTCTTTGATCAATCGGTTACTTTTATTGATAAACATAATTTTGAGTTAATTAAAAAACTTATTAATCTCAACAATTTATTGCAACGATAAAGATTTTCAAAACTTTAAAGTAAAGAGATCATGAGTTAATGAATGGATTTTTAATTTAAATAATTAAGTACTTTGGGGTCGGAACATTTATAGAAATACAATCTTTCTTATATCAATCAAAGCATACCCAGTTTCACCTAATTCAATTACAATATACTTTTTTGGATATAAAAATTCTTACACGAATATTTACAATCAATCGATATTAATTTAACAAAACGGATCCATAACATAAATTGAAATAGTTAAAGTTCACTGGCATAATTTTATATCCCTTTTATAATATATTTTTATGCTCGTAACTCGAATCATCAGAAAATAATGAAAAAAATGAACACTCTTTATGATATTAATACTTGCAAAAAAAAAAGATGTAATAAAACTGGAAATTCTTTACTGCAATAAAGTAACTCGATATTAAAAAAAATTTAACAAAAAAGTATTTCATTTTATATAGAATTTGACTCTACAGTAATAAAAAAAAAAAGAAGATATATATATTTATAAATGAAATAGAATTAAATTAAAAAATGGTGACAATTATTTCTGAGCAAATAAACAAAAATTTATTACTGTTATATATTTTGGTTGGTAGTAATGTTTATATTATCTAAAGTTACTGGTGGTATTAAATCAATTGTATACAACCTATATTGAAGAGTAATAAATAAACGATATATATTTAACGGTTGATAGTTATTCAAAGTATGATTAAACGCAAATTATATATAAATACGGTTGGGTGGAGATCTAATGTCCCTTGTCACGGGGAAACTGCCGTGCGGTTTCAAACTACAGAAAATAGAGCCAGTGTATTTTGAATGGGAGTGAATGTACAAGAGACCTTGGACATATATACCAGTACAAAGACCGAAATGCAAATATCTGTACGTATTCTGTGTACTTAGGAAGGCTCTTGGTAGAACCTAACAGAGACCAGAGAAACTCATGCATAGAGATTGTACACGAAACGTGTAAAGTTGACCCTTGTTCATTCACCAACACTGATACAAATTTAAACTCACACACTATCGATTTTATTTAGATTCGATACTTGAACAAAACTTTTATTAAGCAAATAATTCTTTTTTAATCTATTTCATTTATGTATTCTCTTATTTTTATTTTTCAGTTAATGTATTTATGCATAATAAAAAAATTACATCAAATAAAAGATGTGAATTTTTTTAAATTTTATTTAGAGTAAACGTTTAATGATCAAAACCAGCTGCAAACTTTTACTACTTGCCAGAATATCTCTTCACATCATGGATTCAAAAATATTTAATGCTTTATAGCTTATAAACTTATATGTACTGACATCAAAAATATCGTAAATGAAACAGAGATTTATGTTATTTTATACAAAATCAATAAAAAAAATAACGATCATAAGTTTTGAAATCTTTTTGAAAAAAAAATTTAAGTTTCATAAATTTAAATAATTAAAAAATTATATCTTAGGTCTAAAAAAATGCGAGATTCAGGATTTGTCTAATGAAATTATTTTTTCTCGAGTAATAATGATAAAAAAAATTACCCTTTTAAATTTATAAGAATTGAATGGGAATATTATTGAAAATTCTTTAAAACTTTAAGCCTATTAAAAGAGAAATAAAAGAAAAAAAAATACTGCTGAGTATTTGATATTTTATCGAGGTATATTAAATTAAATTGAATTGGTGTGCTATTGGAAACTAATTATGATAAAAAAAATATTCAAGTTTTATATTAAAGCTAATTTGTTTATGTATAATCAGATGAAAAAGTCTTTTCATTTTTTAATTTTTTTTTAAAAAACCCCAAGTGTTACCTAGTGTGTTTGTGCATCGGACACATCTTTTATGCGGGTGTATCTCATTTACGGATCTCTAACGAGAGTTTAAAGTTAGATAAATGGTGTGATACAGCATAAAAGGGTATTAACAATTGTATATATATTTATACATATGGTTGTATGTATGGTTTGGTCAGTGTTGATATTTTAACGTATGTCATGAACACTTGCGCCAGTCGAGGACAGGTAAGCCAGAGTTATTTCCGGTGAAATCATTGTTATTCCAATGACGTAATTATTTTAACACACGTCATTCATCTATCACAATGATAATTTTTAAATAGTAACTCCACTAAAATTTTTATACCACTAACTTTTTATCAGTATAATAAATATTCACAATAATTAATTAATTAAAAATAAAAATGTAAATTTCAATTGTAGGGGAGACCGGGGCAAGACGGCCCACCTGGGGCAAGAAGGCCCACCTCAAAAATTAACCAAAATTTTTTTTTTCTTGTTTTCTTTTGATTATCACAAATTTATATTATTTACTCATTTTTAGCCCGATACGTGAAACTTGGGGCAAAATGAACCACTCAAAAATTCTAAAAGAAAATGTATTTCATAGTATTATAACCTAGTCATGATTAATTTAATAGAAATATCATTTTTTGGTTAATTATATGGATTTGGATTAAAATAGAGCATTTGAAAAAGTTAAAAAAACCAATAATCAATTTTCTACAGAAGTGAAAAAATGACTCGTATTATATCAAAAAAGGTTATTTCGAGTAATATTAAAGTAAATACAGTTGTTAAAGAGAAAAATATAAACATTTGTTACGCGGGAAATTTTTTTACAATATTAAAAAAAAAAAAATTTTTTTTCATTTTTTTTCGGAGGGGGCCGTCTTGCCCCAAAAAAAAAAAAATTTTTTTTCAGGAGCTTCACCAAAATTTTGGTGAATTGAGTTCAAGTGGGACAAGAGTAAATCGACTTGATGGTTAAAAGCCACAAATAATAATAACCGGCTTAGGTGGGCCGTCTTGCCCCGGTCTCCCCTACTGATGTAAAAAAAAAATTTATAGTGAAAGAATTCTTAATTAATTAATTTTTTTTCTGAATAAATAATTAGTGCATGAGCAAGTTATTACTGGTATGATCGCTTTGAAACTAAAGCTCAAAAGCTTTATGAGTCCCTTTTACTTCTCAACTCTCTTTTTCTCTCCTTCTCTCACCTGATTGGAGATTACTGACCAATCAGAAAAGAAAATCTTGGGTATAGAAAAGGCTTATGAACTTGAATTACTCTAATTTCAAATTTAGTCAGTCAGGTAATTTATAGAGTTAAATTATTTAAATGTTTTTTGTAAATTTCTGATTAATATATTTTAAATTTCATTTAAACATAAACTTCAATGTAATATACATGAATATTTATAATTCATAACACATGAAATTGATGATAGTGATTTGTACTTGTGGTCGAGAGGAAAATGAAGAACCAAACGCGTGTATGTTTGTGGTTTCATGTTAATTACACATTGAATTGTTGATGTATGTATATATGTATATGTACATGTAGGGCTGAAAACTATGATAACGATGCTAACATTTCTCCTCCCTACTACATACTCGGTTTCATTTCCGACATAGCTACCGACAAGACAGAATAGAATCAACTGAATATTTTCCGACATAAAAATATAGAAAATATTATAATATGACATTTTAGTCACTAACTTTTCACTTATAATTTATAATTAAATTATAAATCGCTTCTTTTATTATTTTTATTAAAAGTATTTGAATATTAAATAAATTTATATTTACACTGTTAACGATTTTTTATAATATTTGTAATTGGGATTGTATCAATTATTTAAAAGAACCCTTTGAATAATAAAACAGTCATCGATTTATCAGAACTAGAATATCAGGTGATTTCATTATTCAGTGATACGTGATTTTCAGTGAAAATTTAACATTTCGAAGAGTCAATTTATAAATAACTGAAACACTTAAAAATTTATTTTTAAAAAATGTAAATTGATGTCAACTGTATTTATTTTTTAACTCATAAAAATTTACCCAACCCCAAGTAATTTAAACAGTACTTAACCTGTTAATTAATAATTACCTGACTAAGTAAAAAAAAAAAAAGGAAATAGCTATCAAAACATTTTAACGTTTTATCAGCAATATCTTGTCGTTTCTTGGCATTAATACTCTTTATTGGAGACATAACATTTATATCCATAAAGTTTACGTGTTAAAGCGGTTAGTATACGTGACCCAAGTGTTGGGAGAGTGAGAAGCAAAGAAATGAAAAAACAAAAAGCTCTAGAATTGAAGAAACGAATGAAGGTTCCATTCCCGGCATACCAATTACCGAAACAGGGACGAGTAATTGTTTGCTCGTGCCTTACACCAGTAAAAAGACAGAGACAGTTAAATAAGTACAGAGCAGGTGTATATATACAGGTCTGTGTGCAAGAGAAAGAAAGAGAAAGAGACGGAAATAAAAGCAACCGACTAGTCAGGTTGTGCTCCGGTTAGGTCGCAGAGAGTAGAAACGGCAGAGACGTAGAGACGGTAGAGACGACGAATACCCAAGAGTGGTGTAGTGGCAACGAGGGTGGTTAGAACGCGGCGCCAACCGAGTGGTACGGTTGATTGTAAAGTGGGAAAGACTGCTAAGGTGCCAGCAGATGTTTGACAAAGAAAGACTCAGTATTCTCTGTTCCCTTGGACTAATGAGACCGCGCGGTTACATCAGAGACAGAGGCCGGGGACAAATTGAAACGTACGACGTCGACGACGATGCTGAGGACGAGGACGACTACCAACCCAGAGGGAATGAGTAGTAGCTGTAGGAGCTAGGAACACAACACGACTAGAAGGGAGAGATCAAGCAACCTCTACTACTACTCTTGATGCGTGACTCTGCCACGTACACCACCTACACCACCTACACCACATTCTCCCATCTCATACTCTCATACTCTCATACTCTCATACTATACTGACATATAATTCCACTTCTATTCTCTACCTCAAGCTTCTAACCAATTCTCCGCACATGCTTCACTATTTCATCCATCTGCTCCTCAGACATATATCTATATCTGTGCATTTTCATTACTGATCAACTCAATTTTCAATTAGTTATCAATAATTAAACTTTGATTATAATATTAATTTATCAGTTCCTTTGTGATCCGTTTTCAAAACTTTAATTCTATTTTACATTTTTGTTAAAAATAATTTTATTATACACAGTACTGGTATTTATTTAATTATAAAAAAAAATATATTTTTTGTTGAAAGCTAATGAGAGAGTTGGATAAATTTTTTACAACTGGAATAAAATTTTTTTTTTTTTTTTTTTTTTTTTTCTGCTTATAACGTTCTAACAGACAGGTCACTAATTTTTTACCAGAGAAAATTAGGATGGATTACGATGTTTCTGTTAATAAACAGTAAAACAAAAAATTAATTTTTTATGACAAACGAATTTTATATTTAATATTTATTAATTTACTTTGTAATGGATGCCTGTAATGATTTTCCTGGTTTTAACGCGCTGTCACGAATACTGTTCTGAATATTACTAGCATTAAATTCAAATTTATTCACTGATCTAAATATTTATATTTTTAAATGTGATCATGGCATAAAAATTTATTTTACAAGATGTCTGACCAATCGCACATCTGTACTACTTAAAAAATATATAAATCAAACGGGAAATAATTTAGTTTTAAAAAACTTAAAAATAGCAACGTCATTAAGTACGTGTTTGTAAAATTTGATGTAAAAAAAAAAAAGCTTGCAGACACCCCCTGGTTGGCTATTGGGGATTCTACGTAATGTATATTTAGTGAAGAGTAAAGAAAAGCCAGTATACGACCGGGACGAGTAATACTGGCGGCAAAAGACAAGATACCACCGCGATATGGCGGCATAAAAGAAAGTAAGGAAGGAAGAAAAGTATAACAGAGCAAAATAGCAAAGCTGAAATGGGAATATAGAATATACATACATAGAATAAAAGTCTTGAGCATGCAAAATGCTGCGTCGACGTTATCGCACCCGGTTCTGAGATAAAGAAGCTGACGTAGAGGAGACCAAGTCTTGCTATTTTTCAACTATACTTTTGCTGAGTTTTACTTGGCACCGTCTCTCGTGGCATACAGGAGTCTTACGTCTTTTTTTTTCCCTCTCTCTCTTGTATATGTAGCATACTCTTGAAGGCATCCTGGCATTTCTTATTGTACACGTTTTCCACATTGTTCCCGCAATGCGCGCACCGACGGGGAACGACGTCTTAACGAAGATTTAGACGTTCCAACCTCTTACATTATGTTGCGTGACCAGAATTTATTTGTCTCTAGGCGTCGTATTTTCTCACAATAGGGAATTCCACCCCACCTTTCTCAACCCACTGACGTAAAACATATAAACAAACATTTTACCTTCACACATGTGTTGTATCCCTACCAGTTATTCATCAATATATATATATATATGACATAATATACACTTTAGAATATACAATAACGTAATAGGAGATGTGTTGATACATGAGTCAAACCAGAATTCCAACTCTAATTCCAAATAGAATTCCAACTAGCGAGCTAACTTTGGTATTTGCCAAAAGCTATTCATTGATCAAATTCTTTAAACAAAATATCTTCTATCATGTCTATATGTTAAAACTGTCAAATTTTTAAATATAAATCTGGAACGTTCTGTATGTTTTTGGAATATCGTACATTTATTATTTAAAACAAGTTGCCAAATAATATTCCATCACAATATATATATATAATAGCAGGAATAGTAGTAGTAGCAGCACTAGTGGGATATATATAGAGCTTAATGATGAAAAGCCATCCATAATCATACATCATGTGGCTTTAGTGGGTACAAGCCGAGGCTGTCGGTCTTCACTCCAGATTACTTGCAAGTTCCATTACTTGGTATATGCTCGTTGGAAAAAGTAACATGAGGAGAGTATTGAGGAAATAAAATTTAAAAAAAGTAAATAAAAGAGGAGCTGAGTTGAGTAAAGTGGAAAAGAAAGAAAATGAGAGGAGAGAAGAGGAAATAAAATAGACAAGTTACCACAGCAAA
Organism: Microplitis mediator; assembly: GCF_029852145.1. NCBI lineage: Eukaryota > Metazoa > Arthropoda > Insecta > Hymenoptera > Braconidae > Microplitis > Microplitis mediator. The sequence continues at coordinate 16,013,985 of NC_079972.1, read as the reverse complement.
ATGCCAAGACAGCAATGACTAAGACGGAAGTTAAAGTTTTTATAAATTTACTAAAAGTACTCTAACGATAATTGATCGGTACTGACCATCAGCAAAACGGAACCACCAATTGAGTAAATAAAATTCCAGAGCATTGGAATTTGGTGGTTTTGTGGTGATTAACGTAAAGAATGTCATTTGAGGGTAAACAAAAATAGTAAAAGGAGAGTAAGAAAAATAAAAGGGTGGACAAAAAATGTCTTTGTCGAAATTTTCATCTAGTCGTAGCAATATGCTCTTTTTCTTTTTATATACCCTCAAGCTTCCTTATACATTTTTTTCTCATTTCACAATACACACAAGGAAGAAAGGAAGAAAGAAATAAAAAAATTTAACAAAAAAAGTACTGGCGTTAATGTAAGAAAAGCAAAAGAATACGGAAAAAAAAAGTAACTGAGTGTTGTGGTTGTATCGTTATAACTATACAGTAGTTATACACCGGTAGTGTATATGGCTGCTGAGTTCGTTCATTTCATGTATATATATAAGTATGATAAAAAAAAGGATAGTGATAGAAGAAAAACGAACGTGGAAACGAGCAGCAGCAGCAGCAGCAGTAGCAGTAGCACGAGTATTTTTGTAGTGTGCTGTGTAGTTAGTATATACTTATATATATATATATATAGAGAGATATAAGATACCATAAAGAGAACGGCGAGGGTGAGAGTTGCTTGGAAGGGTAGAGAAGAAGCTATAGAGTTTAGTATTGTTCTGCGACGGCAGTGACCCGAGAAGCTCGCGAGGTTTTCTAAGCTTCCGACGTTTTTTTACGCCGCCTTTTACACTCCCCTGGAAACCATCGCCACCACTACAGTCATGACTCCGAGTATATATATATATATTTTTTATTTGTACACACAGACTCACATTATTTTAACAAACAATAAATGCTGCCAGTGACAGGAACCCACATTTTTCTTCGATAAAGAACTCTACATCAGTTTATTGGCCACTTGACATTTTCTGACTTTAACAGCGAATCCAATTTAATCAATTTACGTTTTTATTATTTTATTTATATATTCACTTATTTTTATTTAATATTAAAGATAGGATGATGACAGTGACGTTGCATTATAAGCATGCGATATAGATCAAAGTTAGAGTGAAGATGCTGGTGCCTTTGAGCTAACTTCAATTTACGTTTAACGGAAATGCGAAATGCCATACACACCAAACAGGAAATACAATCTCGAAACCATTGCGAGTAGACGGGGAACACAGTCGAGAATACGGAAATACGATGATGATTGCTGAGTGTTGAATTGCCGTATTACATTATTGGGAAATAACCGTTTTTTTTTTTTTTAATTTAATTTAATTTTTATCTTCGTTTCAAGTCGACCATATTTTTGAAAACTAATACTCCCTTTAATTGGTAACTTTTTAATTATTACGTTATAAAATAATTATTTTAATTTTAAAATTGTTTTGTTCAAAATAATTTCGTCGATTTATTTATATACCAGAGTCAGAATTATCATTTATCATTCAAAATTATTATGGTTCTTTAGGTGTATTTATAAATTTATATTTTTAGAAATAATAATAATAAAATTATATAACGGAAGCTGAAATATTATATATTCACAGATATTATGGAGAAAAACAAAACGAATGCTGTTGAAGACAAATTTTACAAATGTAAAGTTATTTGTGAGTACTATTAAGTATATATAAAATTCAAGAGACTCTAAAATGATAAAATGCCGTAAGCTATACGACATCCTAAAAAAACAATATGTATGTATGCCCAACGACAATGTTTCTTGTCTTCTTTAATATTATTGAGCTGTTAGTTTCAAGATAAATGATCCAAGATAAAAAAAAAGTCTACCCATAAATCATACTAATTTTTGTAAAACTTTAAAAATCTTTTCTGACGAATATTTATTGTTATTTTTGTTTTTTTTTTTCGACTTCTTGTATTAAGTTTACTAATGAATTAAAGATTTTCATACAATTATGTTTTAGTGAATTAAAAGTTTTAGGTTTTCATAAATAACAAATTTCGTTAAAAAGTTATACAAGTCGATGAAATTTTAGCCTAATCCGTTGTATTCAATTAAAATCAATGTGGAAATTTTTTACAAAGTTTTTCAATTATCGCAAATGGAAATTAATTATTCATAAACATTAATGTTAAGTATCTTGAGAAGATTTCACATTACTTAAATTTTTTTTTCTCGTCTTTTGTATTTTAAGACTTCTATTGTTATTTTTATGCTTGGACATTATTAAACTCCGGACCGATTATTATTTAATTATTTAGTATATATCCGCATGGATAACAGGAAAATCATTAAAGAAAGAGAAATAAAGGATAAGGAAAAAAAAATTTATTTAATAAAAAAAAGACTCTTGAATAAACGAATGGGCGGTTTCGCGGTACAGGCAGAGTTAACGTTCTCTTGATTTTCCCAGAACAGGTAATAGCATTGAGCTGAGTAGAAGAGCTTTACCGGTAAAGCATACGGGAAAATAGGAGTTAATGGAAGTGGTGAAAAGAAATGAAAAAAATAGTAAAAAATAAAATAACGCGAAAAGTAAAAGAGAGAAAGAGAAAACCGAGACGTTGAAAAGAAGCAAGATTAATGGGAAAACGTGGCTCGTATTTTTAAGATCAAGCAAAAAGTTTTTATTTCATTTGAAAGTAAAAAAAAATAAATAAATAAAATAAAAAAATAATTTTTAAAACTTGCGTCCAAATCTCTTGCATCAACTCATTGATCCAGACTTGTTTTTCATTTATACAACAATAAATACAAACAAAGAGTGCTTGTTAATAATGGAAAAAAAAAATAATCGTATAATTCACCTATTCATTTACCTAATCGACAATATTTGTTTTTATAAACTTGAGTTTATATTCCACTATATTTTTTTTTATCCCATAACATTTATTTGCAAATAAATATACATGTATATCTGCGAATGTAGATTACATATCGACATATTCCTCTCTCTATAGTACGAAAATCAACAGGCAGTTGTATGAACGACCCTCACTCTCTCTCTCTTTGGCCACCCTCTACCGTTCTCTCTAGTCTTCTTTTAACCATCGACAAAGAGAGACGAAGCAAAACGAATAATAATCGCTTACAATCCCCTCTATATCCCAATTAACATTTCCTTTTATACAACCGTTTTATAAATGCTATTGAAAGTAAATTCGGTCTATTAAAAACAAATCTTTCTTCCTACCCTTTCATCATCATTATTATTATTATTATTTATTATGATCCTTAAAGTCTAAATAGGGGAGGGTGGGGCAGAGCGGTCCCCTAAGCCAATTATTATTTTTTGTGGCTTTCAACCATAAGATCACTTTACTTTTGTCCTATTTCGAATAAATTTATGGACATTTTACCAAAATTCTGAAAAATTTTTTTTTTTTGTGGGCTCCCCTTCAAAAAGTGATAAAAAAAAATTTTTTTTTCGTTTTTTTTTTTTTTAAATTGTTTTCATCATTAAGAATGTATTTCTTTCTCTTGACAAATATTTTTGGTTTTATATTACTCGAAAAAAATTTTTTAAAGCGTAAAAAATCGTTCACTCTCGATTACCTTAATTACTAATTGTTATTTAATAAAAAAAAAATCAATTCTATAATTTTACTTTATTTCAAAAATTTATCAACTAAAAAAAAAAATTTAATTTTTATAAATTTTTAGTGACCAAATTTGCCTCTTACATAGAGAAACGGCCGAAAAATATGAAAAAATAATTTTTTCGGAAGTTTCGGCTGGTCCATTTTGCCCCAGGTGTTATGCGTAGGGCTAGAAATGTGGAATTATAATAATTTTTTTTTAATTTGACGATAAAAATATGAAAAAATCACTTTTTCAAAATTTTGGGCTTGTCCATTTTGCCCCAAATGTCATGCGTAGGGGTAAAAATGCGCAAACATATCGGATTTATAGTAATTAGTCGAAAAAAAAAAAAATTTTTTTTTTGGTCAAAATTTCAGGGGGCCGCTCTGCCCCACTCTCCCCTATATTGCACAGGCAAAAAGAGAATGAAGAAAATAACAAATAAAAAAAAAAAAAAACTAATATGGGAATAAAATAGATGAGGTACTGGCAGGTGGTGATTATTAGCCACGAACACACCCGCGTCTCTCACCATCAGCCCCTATGCCTTGAATAAACACTTTGATTTATACAGCCCGGTAGTCCCGATAAGGATAGCCGGGAAACTGCTACCAGGAGTCGGACCCGGAGTTGGAGTCGGAGGAATACTGGGGAATAGGAAGGACTATATAGCTGAGGCTGTTGCCCAGAGTTGAGTGCATTGCTGTGCTGTGCTGTGCTCAGCAGTAACATATATGTACCTTCTCTTACATTAGTGATATATACCTATGTTATGTATACTCTTAACTTACATATACATGCTCTATGTACTGTTCTATTGTTTACATACATAACTGTGCTGTTATTACATAACTCTATCTTGCTCGAGGTCATCAGTGGCTAGGCATCTAGTTCATAATAAAACAATAAAAAAAAATAAATAAATAAAATGCTGGTAAAATAAGTAAATGACAGAAAAAATAAAAATATAAATATATAAAATAAGAGAATCACGACAGATGTGCTCATTGACCTGTTATCGAGAGGAAAGACAAACTGTGGAATCGGTTATCATCCGGAGGAAGATTTCCACTCAATTATAAAACGCCGTTTACCATTGCACCGTTCAATGAGTTCAATTAATCGAGAAAAATGCAGTCACGTCGTCAACACTTGTATTGCTGTTATCCGTTTATTTCTTTTTTCTTTTTTTTTTATTGAAATTTCTCTTAATTGAAATTTAAGATTACGCTAAAAGAACAGCAGTCTTTTTATTCACCAAATACTTGTTCGATATAAAAAAAATCCATTTATTTAATTATATTATTTTCTTAAGTAATTAAAAGTGCGATTTTTTACTTTTGTTATTTTGGTTGCAATAAATTCATCAACTTTAGCTTTGATTTAAAAATAATCCAATTAAAACTGTACGTCATATTCATGATATAAATTTTATTTGAGGTGTTTTTTTTTGTTTTTTTTTTTATATCGGATATGACAGTGTCAAAGCTCGAAATACGTGAATTTGCAAATATTTTCGTTAATTTACATATTAATTGAATGTAGTATTTGATGTAAAATAATTAAATTTATTCGCATTTTAACCAATTTAAATTGATGTTTATGTTACCTAATAAAACAATACCACCAAGTAGAAATATCTGTTTTTAAATCAAATATATATTGGCTATAAAAATTCAAATGACATATTTTCTATTTTAATTTATTTATATATATTTTTAAATTAAACAAAATGTCGCATTTACTTGTACAGAGAGCAAGAGAGTAAAGAGTAGAGTATCCTATTCTTGGATTCAAATTCGTAATTGGGTTTGTATTGTATGCAAACACAACAAACCTCAACTCACATAGAATAACTAGAATACAAGATCGCATTACTTTATGCAAATTTATATGAATATAAACTCTGTTGTATTGATGAGATGCCCAACATATTTTGGTATTAATTTTATTATAAAAAATAGCCAGCCAACATCTATTTAAATATTCCACGTATGCTATGTAAAAATAACTATAAAAAGTTATAACTTATACACTGTAAAAAGAGCGGTGTTAAAAATGGACTCATTTTAACTCCGACCGGTGTTAAAATAAAATTACACCGGTGTAGGAGGAGTAATTCACCGGTGTTAAAAATACCGGTGTTAAATCAGGGTAACCGGTGTAAAAACGGAGTAATATCGGTGTAAAATCAAGGTAACCGGTGTAAAAGTGGAGTAAAAGCGGGGTAAATTCCGTCCGCTTGGAGTATTAACTTTAAAGATTATAAAACACAAAAAATGTCAGTTCTCTATGAAAATTAATAAAGAATATTATTTATTAACAAGTGCAGTGATCGAGTAAGTAAAAATATTCACAAAGTAAAATATTTTAACACCGGTAAAGAATATCTACACCGGCGGCGACGTTATTTTAACACCGGTCTAGAATATTTACACCGGCAGCGGTGTTATTTTAACACCGGAGAATTTTTTTTAACACCGGTACAGAATATTTACACCGGCAGCGGTGTTATTTTAACACCGGAGAATTTTTTTTAACATTGGTCTAGAATATTTACACCGGCAGCGGTGTTATTTTAACACCGGAGAATTTTTTTTAACACCGGTACAGAATATTTACACCGGCAGCGGTGTTATTTTAACACCGGAGAATTTTTTTTAACATTGGTCTAGAATATTTACACCGGCAGCGGTGTTATTTTAACACCGGAGAATTTTTTTTAACACCGGTACAGAATATTTACACCGGCAGCGGCGTTATTTTCACACCGCTTTCGGGGGTAAATTTAACACCGATAATTTTAACACCTACACCGATTTGACTTACCCCGGTAATTTTTTACAGTGTAGTTATAATTGATTATTAAAGCTTGGAAATATTTGTAAAGTTATAATGAAAGTATATTATTTTAATGACTATCACTTTGAAACTTTAGTGTTGAGTTAAATTTATTATTATCAAAGGTCTATAACTGGGACTTTATTACAAACTAACGCGTATAGTGAAAAAAAAACTTTCTATATAAAATTTATTTGTAATTATAACTAGATGAGTTAGAAACAGGATATTAAAAAAAAATGAGTAAAGATCAACGAAATTAATATTAATTTCAGCAACTTGTTTTAGTTGGGATAATACATCCGGTTTCCGGGTGTATTTAAAAGCTTCATTTTGTTTGGCTTTTGTGTAGTTCGGGTAAGCTCATAATCCAATTTATCAATTTTTTAACCAACTTTGTACATTAATAATATATTTTAACTAATAAATATTATAAATGATCAGTTATACGATAAAATATGAATGAAAAATATTCAGCAAAAAGTTTTTACTTGACCATTTATAAGTTAAATGTAAAAGTTAACTTTTTACTTGCCCATTCCCAGATGACTATTGTGGAAAAATTTTATGTAGGACAAAATTTTAAAAACATGTTAATTTTCATAGATGAAAAAAAATTTTTAAGTTGTTAAACGTCGACAAAGTGTTATCTATATTTATATTTACCACTCGGATTAATAATTATAAAATAATTAAATGAATGGAGATTGAGTGACAAGCAATCAGAGTCCCGTCAAAATCATAAAAAGAACGAAAACAAAACTATATGAGAAGCAAGGAATGATTGACGGATAAAAGTACTTGATCTGACAGGTTCATTAACGTATTATCAATATTCATATGCGCATATATTTTATATAGAAATAAATAAATATAATAAAGAGTAAAACTTACTTGGGGTAAGTATTAAAAGTAGATTGATGAACACGAGGAAAAGATCCACGTGGGATCTAATATTGTGCGCGGTGTGAACGTTACGTTTTATTTTTTTAAAACTTGTACACAGTCTCAGCTCACGCGGCATCGCGATTAATTATATTTACACATAAATAAATAAATTAAATTCACTGGTCAATAAACTTATTTGTCAATTTTTTGTTTAGCTTCGAGTAAATAAATAAAAATAAAAAAAATTAACGCACGAGTAAATGAATAATAAATTATGGGTACTAAAAAAAAGCAACCCCTTGAAAGTGCAGAGCCACTTAAATAGGGGCTTACTTTGGACCTCGCACAATGAGCGCCCATGAAAGACTGTCGTTGAACCGAGTATCTAAAGCTCTGGTCGCATGCGCCCGGTATTTCTCGGGCTTGTTCGACTGTTCGTTTAACCCCTTCTTCAACTTCCCCAAAGAGAGCTTATAAGCTCAACCGCAAGGAGCAAGAGGATGACAAGAAGCATCAGGAGCATCAGGAGTAGCAGCCAACAGGAGTATCACCAGAATCAACACCGACAGTAGCAGCGCTGGCAATTCAACCTACCGCTACTATCTCTCTCAATCCATTACTTTACAAACTGTAATGTGCTTTCATTTTTCTTCTAAACAATAAAATTAGTTTATCATCCCTCGAGTAATTCAATTTAATTCTCTATCTCTATGTTCTATCTGTATACAGTTATATACATATATATTTATATGTATACAGTAAGGGGTATTATATAGTATAGTAAGAGTATGTTTAAAGGATAAGTCGAATTTCAGAGGTTCATTAGTTAATATAACTTGGAAACCACCATACAACGTTACTAGTTTTAATGGAAAACAACATCGCGCATTTCGCTCCACAACCTCTAACAAGTCAGACCACCAAAGATATTTCCGTTTTCCTATCTGGAAACTATAAACTTGAGTGCAACTTGCTTTGGAGACAAGCTAACTTACATTTTACTTTATACATTAAATCAATTCACTTTGTTCAATACTTAAAAACTTTAACAACATAAACATTTTGTACAATTTACGTTTCATTTATTTAATCGAAACTTTATAATAGATTAATGTTTAATAATTTATAAATTTATTTCCGCTTCTTGGGTGCAAACTCCAGGCCTCTAATGTAATTTTTATTTATCCGATACTTATCTGAAATTTAAAAATTATTTTTTTTTCAGTTACTATTTGGTATTCAGTTAGAGACAAATACATACCGGTTAATAATTTATACACATAAAGAACTTGATTTCCTTGGACGAGTACACTGGGAGTTTTTTTACCCGGTATGTCAGTTATCGTTGCACTTGCACCAATTACTTGGCACTCTTTACTAAACTCATCAAGTTTTATCCCAAACATTTCTAAATTGTTGACTAGAGTAACCTATTTTTAAATTATTATTATTGTTATTTATTACATTGTAAAAAATCACCGGGGTAAGTCCAATTGGTGTAGGTGTTAAAATTATCGGTGTTAAATTTACCCCCGAAAGCGGTGTGAAAATAACGCCGCTGCCGGTGTAAATATTCTGTACCGGTGTTAAAAAAAATTCTCCGGTGTTAAAATAACACCGCTGCCGGTGTAAATATTCTAGACCGGTGTTAAAATAACGCCGCCGCCGGTGTAGATATTCTTTACCGATGTTAAAATATTTTATTTTGTGAATATTTTTACTTACTCCGCTTTTACACCGGTATCACTCCGCGTTTACTCCGCGTTTACTCCGGTTACCCCGCTTTAACACCGGTATTTTTTACACCAGTGTATTACTCCTCCTACACCGGTGTAATTTTATTTTAACACCGGGCGGAGTAAAAATGAGTCCATTTTTAACACCGCTCTTTTTACAGTGTATTAATACTAGATTCAGTATTTAAATATTTACCTTTTTATTATTGCAACGCGAGGCTACAGTGATATCAATGGGCTCTAGTTTTCCTGTATGCAATAACTTTGTACCAGCAACAGTGATTTCGTGAGTGTGAGTCATTCGTCCAATGAATTTATTTATTCCATCTTCCATCGTTAATGTCAGTACACTCTCTTTTGTTCGTAAAATATCAGCCAGTTGTGGATTTATTTTCAATATCCTGAAAAAAAAAATAATAATAAATATCAATCCTCATACATATTTCAATACTCATATTAAATATTCATTTTACTTTCCGTCCTGGAGATTTTCTTTCTTAACGTATTCAGTAAAACACTTGCGAATTTCCGGGCGTTTCATTACGTCTCCTTTCCTATTGATTATTTATTTTTTGTAAAGACGATTATTATTAAAAATATAATTAATAATAATAATAATAAATACGTACTCGTAGCCAAATTTAGAAAGCACTGGAAGAACATCAGCAGTAACTTTAAAACATTCAGCAACAACTGGCGTGTTTGAAGATTTATTTAATTGCGATGCTTCTGCTGATTCGTTGATAACTAATTCTTTCAATAATGAATGCTCAGTCTAATTAAATTAAATATATTAAATAATATGACAATTTATAAAGCTTAAATTAAATCAAGTACCTTAATGTATGTAATACTTTCAACTCCTTTGAGTATCGTCGTATCAATAACACCTTTAGCTTTCATATCTGCAAGAAATACTGACAATTTTTTGTAACTTGATTTTTTAATATCAACAACCTGACCCGAAGGGCACGCGACTATCAGATGATTTTTAAAAAAGCTCGAACTAAGCAGCGGTAATTCACTTTTTTTTAGAACTTTGCATGCCTTCAAAAAACAGTACTCCAATAATTTATCCATTTCTTTAACAGGATCAACTTCTTCATCAATTAAATCCAGAGTTTCTTCATTAGTCTGTGATGAAAATATTTATCAAATATTTATTTACTTAAATAAAATGTTTAAGAAATAATTTATACCTGCACTGTCTCATTGCTATTATTTTCATTGTCTGTTGTATTTATTGACTCAGTCAATTCCTTAGCATCAGCAGAATCTAGTTTGTTATCAGAGACGTCAATTGATTCATTGGAGTCCTGATTATCAGTGGTCTCATCAATTTTTTCAGGCGCAGGATCTAGCTGAGGTCTAGCTGGTGGTTTTCCTAACTGACAAATCATGTCACCGATAACGTGCAAAATATCAACACATTTACCACGACCACCAGACATGTACATATCTTCTGAGGAATGTGACGTAACTCCAACGGCTACTGCTGCCTTCAATTAAATTATTTATTTATTTACTTACTTACTTACTAGGTCAATTATTATTTTTATAATCACTTACAATATTGTCTTCAGTGATGACTGAAACAGGAGTATTTTTTTCTAGTTTACCATAAGAACGAAATGTCGGTGGTCCATCTAGTATAACACCTGGTAACATCAAACTGGCACCGCTCGCTAGCTTTGGTATAACTGACCTATGAGTTTTGAATGTGTACAGTAAATTCGGATGCTGCCATAGCGTGTAAATTGTTGGAAACAACGGGATTGTTGACTGGTCGAGTTGGAAAAACATTGGAATTTTAGCAACACAATATAATTTGCATATTTCTCCACTGTGCGTTACCACTTTCATGAAACTTATTGCTTCCTTTTTTGGTAATAAATTTTGTACGTCACTGTCAGTCAGTGATGGGAATGCACTCACAACATCTTCACATAATTTTTTTCTGTAATTAAAAATTAAATTAAATTAAATTATCCAAAAGTTTAAACAATTTCATGTTTGAAATAATAAAAGTCTAAATTTAAATTTAAAATCCAATGACGTTTAATTATTTAAATAAAAATAAATGAAAACTAACCTCTCGGTTCCTTTTAGTTGATTGTTTGACTTAACTTTGACAGGTTTCAGAAACATTGTTAGAATTTTATTTTAGAAATCACGTGATAAATAATAAATTAATTTAAAAAACAAAATAACATATTTATTAAATAATAAATACAAAAACTTGTAATTTCAATCATACGATGTTGTTGTTGTGATTATCACGTGTACCTTGTAGATGTCTCTGATTGTCCATACGAAGGTGACAGGGTGACAAGTGGCTACAAGTTGGCTTTAACCAGAAACATCAGAAACACCAGCTGTTTCTGACTCTAATAAATTATTTATTTGTTTATTAATAAATCATCAATTAATAATATAAATATTATTTATTGTAAATAATAATAAAAATGAGCTCAGGTGATTGGGATGAAGTAAAGAGGTTGGCTGCTGACTTTCAGAAAGCTCAACTTAGTTCAACATTACTCAAGTAATTATATATATTTAAATTTTTAAAAATTTTTAGTTTAATGAAATATAAAAAAAATATTAAAAAAAATAAATTTATTAACAGGTTGTCTGAAAGAAATTGCGTTGAAATAATAACAAAGTTGATTGAATCAAATTTATTAAATGTTGTATTTACAGCTGATGGAAAAGAATACATAACACCACAACATCTTGAAAAAGAAATAAGAGATGAATTATACATAAGTGGTGGTCGAATTGATTTAGTTAAATTGACAAAAATACTTAATGTTGATTTTACTCAGGTATCAAAAATAGCCAATGAAATTGAAAAACATGACAAAGGTGTTAAAATAATACTAGGTCAATTGATTGACCGGAGTTATATGACCAAAATAGTCACCCAAATAAATGATAAATTGGTTCAAGCTGGACACATCAATATTGCTGAATTAACAATTCATTACGATTTACCGGCTGAATTTTTACAATCATTAGTTGAAAAATCACTGGGTAAATCAATTCACGGACAGCAAGATAAACAGGACCCGAAATTTTTTTATACTGATAATTTTATCGCTCGTAATAAATGCAAAGTTCGCGGTGCACTTATTGCTATCACAAGACCTACACCTCTCACTGCTATTTTGGGACAATGCGCCGTTCCAGAAAGAATTTTTTTTAGTAAGTTACCTCATGACTAATTTATTTTTTAAATATTTCTTTATTTCTAATTTGTTTTATCTAGCTATTTTTGATGACCTTCACAATGCTGGAGAAACTCCTGGTGTTTTAACCAGCAAGCAGATAAATAGTGGATTATATGTACCAACAATTTATACAAAAACTCAATCAGAGTGGGTTGATAATTTCTACAAACAAAATGGATACTTAGGTAACTACACTAATGCAAAAAATTAAAGGAGCAGAAAAATTTTATAAATTTTTTAGTGATTTTTGGAAGGCTGTAACTTGGTGAAAAAAAATCGTATCGAAAATTAAAAAAAAGCATTTTATAGCGGTTGATTTAAAAAAAGCAGAGTAGCGGTTGATTTACTAAAAAACCAAAAAAAGTCATTTTTTTGTACTTTCTTCTAATGGATGTTAAAAATAAAAAAAATTTTTTTTTTTCAAAAAATGATGACAGGGTCTTGTAGGGAATTTATTCAAGTTTTCAACGCCGCCCTTCAACTTTCTGTGCGATCATTGGTACCTGAAATATCGAAGATCAAAGCCAAAAGGATCATTTTCTGTTTGAAGGCTGATATCTCTGCGACAAATCGTCCTACGAGGTTAAAAAAAAAACCAAATTGAAGCTAAATAAATTTGCTAAACGATGTATGCATTCGTTTAGTTGAAAGAATTTTTCCGCGGTCCGTGGGCTCTTCGGAAAAAAAAAAAAAAATTTAGAAATTTTTTGGCTCGCGGTATTTCTCATGTTTGCGCAATAATCGGAGCTTTTAAAAAATTTTGAAAAAAATACACTTAAACTAGAGATTTCAAGCTATAGAATGCTTTTTTTAAATTTTTGATACGATTTTTTTTCACCAAGTTACAGCCTTCCAAAAATCACTAAAAAATTTATAAAATTTTTCTGCTCCTTTAATTTTTTGCATTAGTGTATTCAATTAATAAAATCATTATCATTTTTGTTACACAAAATATTAACAACTTTACTAATTTAATTAACAGAATACGATGCGCTCACTCGTCTTGGAATAAATGATGGTAAAAGTTATATAAAACGTCACTTTTCACAAAACACCCCAATATTACTGGAGAGTGTTGCAGTAGGTCCAGCAATTATTGATCAAATAGATGCTAATATTGAAGAAGTTATTGCGACAAACTCATTTGTCGACATCTATCCTCTCCTTCCCTCTGTTTTTACTCCCGAGGATATCGAGATACTTTTAAAAGACGCATTGAAACGTTTGAAAAAAAATTTTCATATTTTCATTACAACTGTTATTGCTTCTGAAGCTTTTATGAATGATTTGAATAACAAACTTGAGTCAATCGCTGAATTAAAAGCCAAGGAGGCTGTTGACAGCGGCAAGTGGTTGCAGCATGTCGCTGAAAGTAAAATAAAAACGAGCAAAAATATTGAAAGTCATAAATTTGAGGGTAACAGCAAGAAAGATGATCGCAGAAAAAAAGCCGCCAGTGGCAAAGCTGGGGGTGGTAGTCAGGGAAGAGAAACTAAAACAAAGTCGACTAAGAAAAAATATTATCAAGGAAAAAATAATGACAATGATTATGATGATGATGATGATAACAGAGGGTCCAAAGGGTCAGACAAATTTGAATTAATATTATTTTCCGTTGACGATTTGAAAAGTGAATTGAATAGATATGAAAATTTATCAGACGTTGAAGAACTTGTTGATGAGTTGACGAATTATTTTCACCCGAAATTAAATAAACTCGCACTGACATTGGCTGAGAAATTCGCTCAGGCAACTAAGACAACTAACTTCAGTGATGTTGAAGATAAATTAAATATGCTGATTACAAATATTCGTGTTTTTGATAAAGGAATAAAGTGCATAGGGAGCAAAGATACCGTTAACTCGTTGACAAAATATTTAATCAAGACATTGGGTACTGATTTCATAAACGAGTTACTAAAATTAGCGGCTGTGCAAAATGTTTTACAATGTTCAGATAATTTAACGACGGAATCACGGCAGAAAATGATTGTCGAGCTGCCTGATGACATTAGAGATGAGCTGGACAATGTCAACAAAGCTGTGATAAAAGGTTCCATTGAAGAATTATTAAATTCGGCTGAGCCAGCGATGGCTGCCTGTTGTTTAATTCTAAAAAAATTCGACAAGAAACGGGAGAAAGCTGTCATACTTGGTCACAGACAAGCGTTGCTTGAAGAATTAAAAGATACCGAAGATCCAGCTCTGGCTCTTCATTTAACGACGAGTATTTTATTTACTGCCGCTACTCAGTGCGCTCTTCACATGTCCGGCAGACATGTTTCCTCTATTTTATCATTTCTTCAATCATTTTTAATTCCTACCACTTCTACTCTGCTTACAGACTATCACGGCAAGTTGTTTTGTAAATTAATTAATTTTTAAGTATCGATTATACTAATAATTAAAATAATTATTATTTTTGCAGATCATGTATTAGAATTATTGAGTTCCAATGACTCGACAACAAAAGAAGAGACACGAAAATTATTAACTGATGGATTGGAAAAATTAAAAGACATTGCCTACAGTTTCAAAGAGCAAATTAAAAACTCGGACAATAAAAATGAATAGTTTTAAAAACTGTTTTTCGTTTTTTTTTTTTTTATTATGAAATAAACAAATATAATTTTTTTACTGGCGTCAATCATTTATATTATAATTTAATTATAAGCAATTGGCAAAGATTTAATTTTTACCATTTGAAAATGGCGATAGATATGGTGACAAAAATTTTACCTGTATCCGTTTGAAGATAAAATCGGAATTTTAGCGCACGCGTACCTGGATAAAATATATATCTATATATTTAAATGGAAAAGAGTCCATGTGGGTCACCGATAGATGCATAGACGTTTAAAGTCAAGGACCGACACAGTTTTGCCCATCTATAAAAGCAACTACTTTCGGCAATATCTCAATACATTATTTATTATAATAAAATATATCATTTGTTTTTTTTTTAAATCTACATCAAAACCAGTTCCTTTGAATAAATTACCAGCTCTTGAACACAAAAAATAATATATGTATATAAATAGATATATAATAATTTAATTATAAAACTAAATAAAAAAAAACAATGAGTTTGATTTTATTTAAAAATTTAGTGTCAAAGATTTCGTGCAACGTTTTATGTCCTACCATTTTTGTGCATTGTGTTTTTTAATTTTATAATTTTTCGCAATATTTATACCGATTTATCGGATTGTAAAAATATTTTATTGTTTCAAGTTAAAATAAACGAGCTGAAAGTGATTGTAATAAAATAATAACTGGTATGATAATTTAAAAGATTTGCAAGTCGTTTTAAAGAGATTTTAAATCCTTGAAATGGAGTACGGACACCTACACCAACACCATGTTCAAACAATCCTGTATGTAAGTCTGGTATTTATTGATTTAAATAAAAGGTTTTATTAATTAAAATATATATTTATTTACTTCACCGTTTTAATTTACTCAGTGGTATTTTTAAAATTTTATTATTGGAGAAACTCAGTGGTTATTTTAAAATTATAAAATTTTTAGGATGATTGAATCATGATAATAAAAAAATATTGTCCATGGAGATGGCAATGCACAACAAAGCTATTGGATAACAACTGTGGAGTGTCGATTGTCAAGTGGATTGTCTTAAATAAACAATTGTTATTATAAATAATTAAAAAATTATTTAATTGATAAATTTGGAGACGGAGTAATTATTTTAGATACGATAATAACGAAAGTGTAAAAGTTTAATTGTGTCCTAATGCGGGTATGTGGATGCATTTATACCAAAAAAAATGCCAGGAAGGCATCTGCAGAGACTCTCGTATCTCTGCAACATGTTTACTTTTATTTTTATTTTTTTGTCATATATGTGTTAATGCATATGTAACTGATGCCGCCGTACCCCGTCTTTCCAAGGATGCCGATACACCGCAAGACATTCTCAAGGCATCGGAAAATACTGATCATAAATGTACCAATATGACTTCTGTCGTCAATCCTGGTAATTTTTTTATTTATTTATTTTATATATTTACACTTACTTATTATCTAAAAATTTATTTATGATCCTGAAGTTAGCAGACAATTCAAAATTTTTAGATTTTATTTTTAACAATTAAATTCGAAGAAAAAAAAAAATAAAAATATGCACGCGTAGAAAATTTAAAAAACTACAGGTGCAATTTTTTCAAATATTTTTTTTCTTTTGGTTTATCGTCTAAAAAAAAATCAAAAAATTGTTAGACGTCTGCTAACTTCAGTATCATAATTTATTTATGATACTGAAGTTAGCAGAAGTCTAATAATTTTTAGACTTTTTTTTTAGATGATAAAACATAAAAAAAAATTTTTTGAA